>NW_026068010.1:2731621-2784974 GCF_014885135.2 Alexandromys fortis
CTCTCTCTCTCTCTCTCTCTCTCTCTCTCTCTCTCTCTCTCTCTCTCCCTCTCTGTTTCCCCAGCACTATGCCTGTCAGATTCCCCACCATGATGATACTGACTAGCCCTGTGGCACTGTAAGCAAGCCCACAGTCAGATGCTTTCTTCTGTAAGTTGCCTTGGTAGTGGTGTCTCTTCGCAGCAACAGAACAGTGACTAAGCTACTGAGTCCATAGCTGGTAAATGATAAGAAACAACACTTGCTGGATATTTTAGACACATTTTTATCTTCTCCTGTGGATTGCTTAAATTGTCTGTTGTCAGCCACACAAATACCAGACTGAGCTGTTTCTAAAGAAGTGCTAGGCCCCTAACTCTTCTTCATGGCTCCCCAAATGCTTTTCCTCTTTGTCTGGGCAATTCTAGCCATGTGTCAAAGCCTCTCTGCCTCCATCTTTGCAGCCCTCCCACCCTGACCACTGTGACTCCACACCCAGAGTTCCCTTCTGCTGCAGAAGGACCACTGTGTGACTTCTGGTCAGCGCTCTGCCTCTGGTGTAGCAGCTGATCTCAAAGGTTTTGGTCTCAAGACCTTTGATGCTCTTAGAAATTCCTGGAACTCTAAAGAGCCATCATTGTGTGTAGTATGTCCATCAGCATTTTCCATTAGAAATCAAAACACAGAAAGGCCGGGATATTGGCTCAGTAGTGCTCTTCTATCAGACACAAGGCTCCATGTGTCTCAGCACCATAAGTAGATATATCGGTAGACAGAATGTTCAAAGTATTAATTCACTGTAGACATAAGACTCCATGACTCATCAAATTAAGATAAATGGTATGTTTAATGAAAAAATAAGCATAGTTTTCAAAACCTCCAAAGTCTTAGTTAGAAGACTTTTGATTTGGTTCTTCCAGACAGGGTTTCTCTGTGTAGCCCTGGCTGTCCTAGAATTCGCTTTACAGACCAGACTGGCAAACTCAGAGATCTGCCTGCCTCTGCCTCCTGAGTACTGGGATTCAAGACGTGGGCCACTACTGCCTGGCCTAGAAGACTTATAAGTAAGTAAATGAGTAGATAAGAGAATATCTGCATTCTCTCAGCGTTTGTGGGCCCTACTACATACTTGTGAGAAAATTAAAGCAAAAACCAGTAAATATGCCTTGTTATTACTGAAACTGTGTGGCCCTTGTAGAGCCCTCCAGTGGTCTAAAGGCCCAGGGACTCCCAGTCACACCTTCAGAGCCTTGACTCTACCAGCAAACTCCTTGGTGGCCAGAGTAGTCCTTTGCCCCATAACCTAGAACCTGGTGCATGATTAATGAGTCCTTAAGAAGCACGAAGAAGTGGGTGAAAAGCAAGTGATTAAAAATAAACCCCAGCTGCCTCCTGATGGCTCACTGAGTCATCCATGGCTGAAAGGGGGTGATGGTGGGTCAGTCTTTAATGTCAGTTACCATCCATCTGGACGAGGAGCTCAGACTTGACTCTGCGACTCGCTTCATGCTCGTCAGACGTTCCTCTTCGACTGCAGATGGAATCTATTTCATCAATGAAGATCGTGGTGGGGGCGTAGAACCTAGCCTTGGTGGAAACATTTTAAAGTGATCATTCAGCGAGCTCATAAAGCACTATGTATTTTTAAAGAAACTGTTGTATTCTAAGACAGTGGCAAATGAAAGCAACAATTTTTGTCCATCAAATTGTTCCCACAATCTTATTGCTGACAAACATTTCAGGAAGAGGCAGTCCAAAGATAAAACTCACATAGCTGGTGATGCTGGGTCAAAGATACATAGATAGTTGTTGCTTTTTTCTACTTTTTATTTATTATTATTTGGAGACAGATTTCACTATGTAACCCTGACTGACCTGGAACTAGCAATATAGACCAGACTGTCCTCAAACTCAAGTGATCCACCTGTCTGCCTCCCAAGGCATACACTACCACACCTGACTATTCTTCCCAGTTTTATGATTAGAAATTTTCACAGGGGAGGGGGTGGTCTTTATTGGAAGCAATTTTAAATAAATCAGTATCTAATGTCAGATCTGTCTCTAGCTAGGTTTCTTCAAGTCTTCTATCCCATCAGTACACTAGACATCCAAACTGCCAGTCACCTTCCCTGGACAGGGTACCAAAGGGCCTGTTTTCATCTCATAGAGAAAGCTATGTTGCAGACACACCAAGGATCCCAGCCAGTACAATACCCACACTGCTCATTCAGATCACAAGGTGCAAAGACCTGGATATGAGGAATCATAGGCCCAGACGGACAAACAGCATTTGGAAATCAAAACATGGTACATTTACCATCTCAAACAACAGACGGACCAACTTCTCTGATTCGCCTCTGTATTTAGATGTCAGGGTAGAGGAGGAGACGTTGAAAAAGGTCGTCCCACATTCAGTGGCAACTGCTTTGGCTAGCATAGTCTTCCCAGTCCCTGGAGGTCCAACCATCAGCACACCCTGAAAATCCAAAGGAGAAGTAAGCAACATACTAGATTTAAATGTTTCCCAATAACTAGCATCAACTGTCAATGCGGCTGTACACAAGGATACCCCTAAAATATAAACTCAGTTGTCATGGTGAGATCAGTGCACTTAGCAAGAGGAACAAGAAAATGATGGAAATGATTTCTCAGGTGTTTCAGGTCAGCAGTGCCCAGAGATAAGCTCATAAAAAACAGGCTGAGCAGCTAACGGTGGCTCATGCCCATTATCCTTGCACATGGGCAGTGTGCACAATTGGAGACTAGCTTGGACGACAGAGAAGACACTGTCTGCTAAAACAAAAGGTAAGGAGCAAGGAGGAAGGAGAAGGAAGAAAGGGAGGAGAAAATGGTCGCCCTGGCAGCAAAGAGCCTTCTCATACATTCAGAAAGAGCCTTTCTTGAACCCAATGGGAGCCATTCCTGTAATTCTGTGGAGTACTTAGAGTGACCCTTCTGGGATGGGAAGATGGCTCAGTGGTAAAGAGAACGTGGTACTCTTGCAGAGGACCTGAGCTCAGTTCCCAGCATCCACAGAGGGCATCTCACAATCCCCTTTATCTCCAGCTCCAGGGGATCCAGTGCCTCTTCTGACCTCTAGAAGCATCTGCACTCACACGCACATACCTGTACACACACACACACACACACACACACACACACACACACACACACAATTTGCTTAACTTTTTATTTACAGAAAGAGACATCCAAAAGTTCTTAAAATTAACCTCCAGCTCAGCACCTGAAGCACGACTTTGAAGGTGGCAGTGTGGCAGCTCTAAGCCCATCTCTCTTTCCATGTGCCTGCAGCGCATCTCAACACAAATTCACACCCAGGAGTGGAGGGGAATGTGAGCTGTCCAATACACACTGATCCACAGCAGGGCTGCCCTTCGGTATGCAAGCATCCCCACTTCAAGTCTGTCAGACAACTCACCTTCCATGGCCTTCTAATCCCCTTGAAAAAGTCAGGCATCCACATAGGAAGGACAACAGCTTCCCGGAGCAATTTCTTAGCTTCCTCCAGATCTGCTATATCATCCCTTTGAGAGAAGAGAACAGTTGCATGATTACTCAAGGGACACCTCTGATTTATGGTCAAAGCTAAATTACTTCAAATTCATTTACTTACAAAATTGTTTTTATATTAAAACTATATTCTAATACTTACTATTAAAAATGACCAGTGAAAGCATACTGGGTTATTAATTTGAACATGCTATGCGGTTAGCAAACTTTGTCAGCATGTCAACAGTAAATTAACATGTAAAGTTTCCTTTGTTAGATTCTGACAGAGCTGTTATTGCAGACAAAGGCATTATCGGGAAATGGGGGCAGGGCGAGAAAAATCATAGTAACCCACCCTTATGATTTCTTTTCTTCTCTACTATAATTCAAGACTCTCACCAGTGAATGCTAGGGTTCCTAGACACAATGTCCCTCTCCAGGGCTTCCACCAGATCCTTGTCGTATCCAGCGCCATCAAATTTGGGGATCTCACCATCACTCGCACTATCCTGCACATTTTTCCTTCCCTGGAGGTATGAATAAAAAAGGTATGGTTAGCCACAAAACAACTTTAATTGATATCATTAAGTTGTCAACATAGAATTGTCTGTGTGTACACGTGAATACATGTGTATATGTGTATATGCACATGTGTACGTGTGTCCATGTGTTTAGGTGTCTATATAAGCATAGAGCAGGAGGCAGGGATGAAATTCAGAACCTATACATGCTGGGCAAGCACTTTAGGACTGAGCTATCTTCCCAGTCCAGAGTAATCTCTTTTAAAATATTTTCTTATGAAGGGTGAGGTGGTGCACACTTATAATCCCAGCACTCAGAAAGTAGAGGCAGGCAGATCTCTGTGAGTTCAAGGCCAGCCTGGTCTACAGAGCGAGTTGCAGCAGAGCCAGGGCTATTATACAGAGAAACTCTGTCTTATACATACGTACATACATGCATACATACATACATACAAACATACATACGTATCTCACTATTTAAAGCCATAGCTTCTGGTTGGTTAGATGCCATCCTACCCTAATAAATTCACCAGAAGCAGATCAACTGGTCAACCTATGTGGCCACCCTCACATCTCTGTTCTTGAGGGACAGCTGCAGGGAAGACTCCGCTAACCCTTACTGGATCGGGCGGTCTGGAGAAGCCTGCCTCTGACTTACTGGATACAAAGGATTTGCCCCTCTGCTAGAAAACAGATAACTGATTTGCAAGAAGAGAATTAATTAGCGAGCTTGCCTTATGATAGAATATCTCACACAGTATCTCACTGGATGTACCAGACCCACACCACAGACTGCTTTTCCTTTTTTATGGATAAGGAAAATGGGCCTCAGAAAAGCCAAGTAGCTAAATGTTTCTCAGCCTTTTGGCTAGTTAAGTGTAAAGGTTAAGTCAGACTCAACTTACCAGCAAATGTGGGGAAAGGAAGCGCAGCGCAAACCTTCCTGTCTCCCTACAACAATGCCTTTCCATGGCTCTCCCATCTCACAGTTGACTGAGCTGCTTAACACTTCAGTGCTGACCCCCAAGCAGCCAGGACAGAGGGGCCAGGCGAGATGGACCTGGGGCTTTTGCGCTTCCAGAGCTTTCCCTGGCCACTGTAGGCCGCCACTCAGGACTTGATGGTCTCCTTCAGTACAGCTCTCTTGGCCCTGTCACAGAATTACTCACCATGGCACCCTGTTACAACATCCGAACTCCCTCTCATCTCTCTGCCTCTTCCTCCTGCTCAGTACCTATCAGACACACTGCCCAGAGGACCCATTTCGATCATAGTATTGAGACCTAAGGAAATGTTTGATCTATCTTAAATTCTTTTACTAGTGTTGTAGCTTTAAAAAAAAAAATAAAGTAAGAATCCCAGGTTAGAGCTCTACTGGGCTCTGCCAGGATCCATTCGCTGCTGAGGAGGTGAATGTGGAAATGCTCTCGTTTCTCAGATTTCAACCACAAGAACAGCTTTAACAAGTAGAGCCATACCCCTTTCCATCTGATCTAGAAATGAAAGGCAAAGGGTCATGGTGAGGAGACAACAGAACATGATGGACTTCTCAGATTGCACTTCAGAGAAAAACAGAAAGGCACAGTCAGTACCAAAAGAGAACCAAATGGCTCCTTTGGCAGATGCTCTGGCCTTTCAGCCACTAGGTAAACAGCCAAACAGTGTTCTGGTGACCTGATCGCAAAGATTTACTTACTTGGGCAGTCTAACAGCAAGGCTCGGACGAATCTTAGTAATACCCTGCAGTTCAAATGGCATGTGTTAAAACTGACCCTGAGAATAAGCAGACTTCTGGCATAGCGACACGGCAAACAACCTCAGCGAATTTCAAACAGGCTCTGTCTCAGACCACATTTTACGACACAGCTAGGCCACAGCTACAAGCCACAGTCAAGCCAATCCCCAGGAACTCTGTGATCATTTCAGAGTATTCTAGAAACAAATCAGCAACAGGCATCAACAGAAACCAACCTATCTGGCTCCCAACAAGCCTTCACAAGCCTTTGTATTTAAGACTTGCCAAATTAAAATTCAGTTCAAATTTTAATTTCACATGAGTGTCCACATGACAGGGAGACTCCACACACACACACACACACACACACACACACACACACACACACACACACACACCAAGAGCAAGGGAATGTCCCATCACTGTCCCAAAGAAACAGGAATCACAGAATCCTAAGAAAGGAGCTCTGAGCAGTGTGGCTTCAGGGCAGGGCTGAAGATGCACGTGTTGCCCTCACTGAGCCTCTAGTCCAGGGGAGAGGGGACAAGTCATCAATGTGACTGAATGAAGAGGCTAGAGAAATGGCCAGCAGTGAGTTTAGTTTTTATATTAAAAAAAAAAAGCATGGGATAGCATAATATGGCCCACATTTTAGATGACCCTACCTGCTACTGTGGGGAAGAATGCTAGGGTAGAGGAAAGGAGCCATGGAGGTAAATGCCTTCCACTACAGAGGAGGAAGCGTGGGTGTGAGACACAGAAGGACCTGCCCGGCACATCCCCACAGAGATCGACTGCCCGGAGAGGACCATAGAGATCAGCTCCCCAGGGAGGACCAAGAGATCGACTCCTCCAGAGAGGACCACAGAGATCGACTCCCCAGGGAGGACCACAGAGATCGACTCCCCAGGGAGGACCACAGAGATCGACTCCTCAGGGAGGATCACAGAGATCGACTCCCCAGGGAGGACCACAGAGATCGAGTCCCCAGGGAGGACCACAGAGATCGAGTCCCCAGGGAGAATCACAGAGATCAACTCCTCCAGGGAGGACCACAGAGATCAACTCCTCCAGGGAGAATCACAGAGATCAACTCCTCCAGGGAGGACCACAGAGATCAACTCCTCCAGGGAGAATCACAGAGATCGACTCCTCCAGTGAGGACCACAGAGATCAACTCCTCCAGGGAGAATCACAGAGATCAACTTCCCCAGGGAGGACCACAGAGATCAGCTCCCCCAGTGAGGACCAAATCAAGTCAAGATGCTGAAGTGAGAGAAAGGGAAACCTAGTGAAGCCACAATGCAATCACCTGGAAAATCAGACAACAACTGTCCACATAACAAACATGAATTCGAATATGGTAGGCAATATAAACACTGTGTGCCTAAGTAGGAGCAGCCGATTAACTACACTACTTTAATGAAATGGACGGTGTTCAAGGAACGAAACTGTCACATGGGATGTTGTGACTTATACGCACTACTAGGCTGGACTGTCACAGGGTGGGCTCTGAACTCTTTCCTTAGACTTGCGCACTCGTCGTTAAGCTCAGAATTAACAAGACTGACGGTGTGGAGGCTGGCATACACATTTTTTTCAATAAGCAAAACGGCTTCTTTTTACTGATTTCTACATTATTCATATCAAGACAACTTTCTTGAGGATTTTTCTGAGCAATGCCTCGTCATTCCATCTGAAGAAAACGAGGCTCCAGGTGATGAATCAAGTATTCATAGCTCGCAGTCAGTGACTGATGCCGCCATCCTCAAACGCAAACAGTGCCTGCTTTGGCCTCTGCAGCGCCTCACGCTGTAGGACTAAGTGACTGAGGTCACGCGTCTGTGCTGTGCGTTTTACAGACACTGCTGAATGAGCTACACCGAGGAACGAAGACCAGATGATAAGTGTCTTGCACGTCATGCCGTATGGAGGATCCAGGAAACGTGTGCCACGTAATCTGAGGAGATGTTACTGGAGCAATACCACCCACCAGCTGTTCTGCAGGCGAGAAGCCAGGACCAGCATGGAGCCATGGGGGAGGTGGATTTCAGACCAGCACAGGAGTTTCTAACAATGGGTCCTGTTCAACAAAGACACTGACATTTTTGTCAGGCAGTGAACAACATACAGTCAGAGGACATCTTAGTTGGGCTGTAGATGGCCTGTTGTTCGTTCTGTAATGTTGTGATTGCTACCATGTCCAGTTTACCCTGCTCAACTGTCTGGCTCCAAGGGCAAAAAACAGGTGCAGAATTTCTTGAATACTTCATTATTCCTTTCCTTCTTTCCTTTCTTCCTTCCCTCTCTCTCCCTCCCTCTTTCTTTTGGATCTGAGGGTCAAATCCATGGCTTTATAAATGCTGGGAAAACACTCTTAACACAGAACTATAGTCTCAGTCTCGATATATCAAACATATACATACATATATACATACATACATACATACATATTGGTTTTTTTTTTTCAAGACAGTGTTCCTCTGTGTAGTTTTGAAGCTTGAGCTTGTCCTGGCACTCATTCTGTAGACCAGGTTGGCCTCGAAGTCACAGCAATATGCCTGCCTCTGCCTCCAAAGGCTGGGATTAAAGGTGTGTGCCACTATTGCCCAGCCAACTATATATTTTTATTTTTAAATTATAAATTTTTATTTTTAAATGTGGTGCGCAGGTGCATGGATGCTTGAGGAAGCCAGAGGCATCAGATCCTCTTCGAGTTGAAGTTCCCAAACTCAAGTCCTTTAGGAGAGTAATATGTGTTCTTAGCCACTGAGTCATCTCTCAGCCCTGTATCTCTTCTATAAAATACGAATGTTGTACAATCTTTTTCATGTCGTTTCTAGCCTACCACTGTCGTGTTAACTTAACAGCCAGCCTCTGCTCTCTGTGTCAGTGTCCTGGGGACTTAGCACAGATCAGCATATTCATTCCGAAAGAAGTATGAAGTATTCTTTCTTCCGTCTCCCAGATAAGAAAGCTGAGAAACAAAATCAGTAGCCTGTCTACACGTGAACAGCAGCCTGGGCACTCCAGCTGCAGGCCAGTGCTTGCATCACTTTGTTCACAGGGCATGCTGCTGCACATGGGGGCTGCTTCCAGCCCGCAGCAGAAGCAAACACAGGAAATGTTAGACAAGTCCTCCAAACTGCAGCCCACCCAGCCCTACTGTTCCACAAAGTAAGGCAGGCAGATAAATGCAAAATAGCACTTACTGTGCCCTGCACTGTGCTATCAGGACACTAAGATCATAACAATAAATCCACAGCAAGCTGTAGGCTTACCAATATTCATGTTCTTTACATGATATTCATGAGCATGTTTTGGTGTAGGAGGGTCTTCTATCTATGTGTTACTTTCATTGGTTAAATAAATAGACCGCCTTGGTCTTTTGATAGGGCAGAAAATTAGGTGGGCAAAGTAAACAGAACAGAATTCTGGAAGGAAGAAAGTAGAGTCAGAGAGAGCCACCATGGAGCCAGCCACCCGGTCAGACATGCTGAATCTTTCTTGGTAAGCCACAACATCGTGGTGAAATACAAATGAATAGAAATGGGTTAATCAAGATGTGAGAGTTAGCCAATAAGAGGCTAGAAATAATGGGCCAGGCAGTAATTTAATTAATACAGATCTCCGTGTGATTATTCCGGGCATAAGCTAGCCAGGTGGCCAGGACGACAAGCAGCCCGCCAGCCCGGGTATAAGCCAGCCTGGCAGCGGGAAGCAGCCTGCTCCTCATACTACAATGTTTAGTGTGCCAGACTCGATTCTAGGCACAAAGAATACAGGACACAAACATAGTCGGTATTTAGGGTTAGAACATTCACAGAAGATGGGCAAGGGTTGTGTTCACAAGTTCCAAGAACAGGGGCAGACAGAAGCATGGCATGCAGTGGGCTGAGGACACAGTCACAGAGGTACTAACAGCAGTCAGGCCTTCTGGGGTTTGTATGCGCTGGGAGAAGGACACTGACTGCTAATCTAAGGGGGGAAGTCAGTGGAAGGTTTTGAGCAGAGAACATAATATGAGCTGTGTCCCGGACTGCTGAGGACCAACAAACCAGGAGCAATAGCTTCCCTGGTTCTGGCTTACACTTTCTGTAGTGTACAGAACGGGTAGCCTGAGTAGGGGTCTCTGACAAAGGAGAAAAAAAATAAGTATGGTTACTAAGATTCCACATGCAATTTCCCTATTTATAAAATACCACATTTAAACAAGAGCTCACAAACCTTGGCAACTTGATGGCCTTGACACTGAGAAAAATTTAGCTCAATAAGAATGCACACATTCTAAAATCAAGAGGATGAAGAACGGCCGCTGAGCAAGGCTGAAGTACAGAAATGAACTCACCCTGAGGAAAACCCACTGATGAGATATACCCTTCCCATATTGTAAGAGCTCGTCTCTCATAGACTAAGATGATAACAAATGGGTAAAGAAAACCACTGTGGATTTTAAAAATGATAGCACCAATTCCTACATATGTGCAATTCAGTCACAGATATAGAGATAAAAATGTTGCAAGATTACAAAAATGAAACCCCACAGCACTACATATTAGCTGCTGTGAGACTGAAAAATGGATGGATGGCTTAATGTCTGAAAGCCAGAATAAGACAGTTATATAATAAGAACTTATCACTGACCAAAATGTAGCCAGTACACATAAGAATAAGTTTGGTCTCCAAAGTTGCAAAGTATTTATACAACACACCTTCAAGAGACCAGCCACGCTGAGTGCAGACACCAGTGGAGACCTGCAATTCCCATTCTGCCAATTACAGTGCAAACTGCTAACACCTGCTTGCAAAACTATCGGACATGACCTCCCAACGTCTAACCTACAATCTCCTATGAGCCCACCCTCCACCCCCAGTGTGCACTCATTAAAAACGGACACCCATACACAAAGAAGACAAAGAAAATCTACCCAAACTGGCACTATTCAACAATTCCAGACTAGATAGCACAAAAATCTACTTATAAGGAAACAGATTTAACTGTACACAATGGCATGTAACTATGAGAATAACTTCTGGTGTCTGCAAAAGCATGGGGGGATCCCACAAACATACATTAATCAGAGGAAGAAAAGAATAAGTAAGGGAGAGAGGGAGGGAGGGAGGGAGGGAGGGAGGGAGGGAGGGAGAGAGGGAGGGGGAAGAGAGAAAGAGAGGAAGGAAGGAAGGAAGAGAGAGAGAGAGAGGAAGGAAGGAAGAGAGAGAGAGGGAGAGAGAGAGGAAGGAAGGAAGAGAGAGAGAGGAAGGAAGGAAGAGAGAGAGAGGAAGGAAGGAAGGAGGCTAAAAACAAAAATCCCATTCAAAAGAACAGGTGGCTGCAAACAAGGAGCTACTAAATGGGCATCCTAAGGCAGAATGGTCAGAGACTGAGAGAGAAGGACCATGACCTCTGACTTCCGAGGGGCCAGTGTTCCTTCCTGACCTGGGATGGACACACTCATGGCGAGGAAGCTACAAGGGTCACTACAGAAACTGCTCCTTTTTGGCTTATGATAGACAATTATTAAATTTTCAAGAACTTTATAAGTCAGTTGTGAAACACATTTAATACTAAAAATCAAACCTCTGCGTGCTGAAAATACATATTTACATAAAGTAATATTCCACACAAGCCTGTCTCAAAAGATAAGGTGAAGAATGACAGAGACACCTGCTGTCAACTTCTAACCTTCATACATGCATGCACTGGTGCAAACGTGCATAGGCACACACATGTGTATATATGTGCATACATCATACACATACATGCACGCATACACATGTCATTTCTGTTGTTTTACATTATAAAAACACAAAAAGTGAATATTCTTTCAATCTTTGAAAATTATCCTTTGTCAATGTCACACAAGTTGTGGGCAAATTAGTAAAATTCCACAATGTTTTATTTTTCAGTCTTACTACTGTCTTACTAATGAAAACAATTATCAACCACCATTCACATCTACAGTGCATTCCTCCATCGGTGCAATCACAGGCCAAACAGAAGAGAGTGGGCCCGAATTGGCAGAAGCGTTCTATGAAGTCTATAAGGAGCATTGGAGAATTGTTATTTCTAAATTATGAGCATGCCTTATGTTGATATTCAAATCTGCACATGTGCATGGATTACATGTGAACATATATTTTTCCGGAAAAGGGATTCTTAAACACACATCAGTGTCCCATATGAGATTATCATTCGTAATACAACTCCATTATGATTTATGCACTCTCTGAAGTCCCTGCTCCTCTGTGCAGTCATCAGTCACAGGCCAGCAGAATACCCCAGTCCTCCTTCCCACACCTCTGCATTCCTGCGTCTGGGCTAACCATGAGGACAGCATTCGCCACAGTCGTTTGCTATGCAGAATGAGACAAAGCACTCAGGCTGGAGAACTGAGCAGTGAGTTCAGGAGTAGAACCTGCCCTCTATTTAGAATCACATGTAGCCAGAATAAAGGGGTCATGCAGAAACTGCCCATTAACCACAAATTAGTTAAGCCAACACAGCTAGCCTAACACATTTGAGAATCGTTGTTTTCTGACTTAAACTTATTTTTATTATAATATAAAACCATTCCTTCTACTCCCTCATATTTACTTTCAGTATATCCTCTCTAATTTTTTTAAAAGCATTTATTATTTCTACATAAACCTCTACTTCTCGAGTATGGTTAGTTAGCTCTTGGAGACCAGTGTCCCATCCTTTCAAACAAAATTATGTTTCTCAGCACACTTCTATACTGACTCTATGCTTAAATGGCAAAACAGTAAATTCCATTTTCCATGGGCTATAGTCTGAACACATGGGTTCCTCCCAACGTCACATCAAAAGCCAGGCCAGGGTATACTGCCATTAAGAGGTGGGGTCTTGTAGATGCCTTCACCAGACACTGCCTGAGGTTCCACTGTCGAGAAAATGACCTGGTGTTTGGGGCGGCATCCCAAACAGACTGACACCTGGTACATTCAAATAATGCCAACAGCATGGCTTAGCTGTTCCTGCCATTCCTGTTAGCAATGAGAAATAGCCAGATGTCAGGGGTCCTTTTTTTTAAGACAAAGTCTCACTATGAAGCCCGATGGCACCAAATTCGTGACTATCCTGTCTCAGCCTCCTGAGTGTTAGCATTATAACAAGTACACTTTATTAGTTTATATTTATGACTAACACAAAGCACATACCTAGTAAAAGTATACTAAATAAAGTAAGGTACACACTGCCATCCAAACCCATGACCTTCAGGATTAAAAAGAAACACAGACTCAACAACAAATTATTATGCAAAATCATTGGTGCTTGCTTAAAACCAGCATTTTAAACTCAGACCTAGTCTGAAGCCTATCAGAAGCTTTAATAGAGATGGGGGGGATGCAGTCTCTCACAAATTTCACCAGAATTTTTTATAAAGTGTTTTCTTATGACAGAAAAATTAATTTAAAAAAATTTAAAAATAAGGAAGACTTTGACACTGTTCACATCATGATTTAAAGCTCGGGTGCACAGTCCAGAGCCTCGGCAGCCCAGTCCCACACGCCTTCAGACTGAGCAGGAGGTGGGGCTATACTCAGACAGGATAGAAGAAACCAGCACAGGCTGCAACCGCATGAGAGGCAACAACAAAGGTCCCGGCACTCAGGGAGAGCACTGTTTCTCCTGCTGCTATGTGCTGTCCATCCCTCAATCTACACACAAAGCTAAAAGGCAAATGTACTAGGAACCCTTGCCAAGCCTTTATTACAAATTCCTTTAGCTGCTGAGCCATTTCATGGGCCCCAAATAAATTCCTCTTATTCTCATTTTTTATATCATTTACTACACCTGGCTTTTAGAATATAAAAAACCCTAAGGAACCCTGCAAACTCAACACCAATTACGACATCCGCCAAAGCCTCGACTGAGCGCACGAATCGCAGCCTTGCCTTGTCATCTCTCCCTCGGGCTCTACAATCCTTGTCCCTACTTGCAGGCTTGTCGCTCTTGGATATCGGGTGTGCTCGGCCCACGAGTCCTCGGGCTCCGGCTCCCATGTCTTTCCTCAGAGGCCTCACTTCTCGGTTGGGACGTCTGATCTGAGGTGGAGCTCTGACAACAGAAAGACAGGAAAACAAGAACTAATCAAAGACAAGTAGTTCAATACCATCTTACTCAAGAAGTTGTCACCGTTTTCCCTAATGTGTAATGGCTGGTACAATTATTCAATACAGGAGGCACATGCGGAGCCATTACTCTGCCGAAAGTAACCATTAACCACCAACAGCGGGCAACACAGCCTGCGTCCACCTGTTAACACCACTGAAAAGGCCTCTTTGTCCCCCATCAACTCAGGGAAATGTGGAGCCCTATGAGCACCCCCTTTCATGACGAGGTGCCACAGGGTCAACTTTGTGAAGATCTTGTGCACAGACACAGATGCTATGAGTTCAGGGGCACACGCCACACCTGGAAGTGAGCATCCCACAGGGCTCCCGTCCTCCCTTCAGCTCTCGCATTCTTCCTACCTTCCGACCTTTCGTCTGCAATGTACCCTGCAAGCTTGGGGTTTGAATTCACCTGCTCACCAGAGTTTCCTTCCTGGTACCACAGAGGTTAGCACAATAATAGCGAATTTGGCAAGACAGGAAAATGGCTGAAGATCCACACACTCGGGGAAACAGTGGAGTCCTGTGATGTTGTGGTTCCACTATAGTGCTGTGGTTTGATGTAAAATGACACCCACGGGTTGCCGTCTCACTCAGTCTCTGGTTGGCGGTTCAGCTTCGGAAGGTTGTGGACCTTTAAGAAGTGAGGTCTGGCTGGAGCAGTGGTTTGATGGGGTAGAGCCCAGCCCTGTGCCATCTCTACTTCTTGTTCAGCCAAATGAGCAGCCGCCTCGTACTTCTGCCTACCTCTCCCCCTCCCACTGCCACGTTTTACTTTCATGATGGAGTGACATCACTGAGTCAAAATCAGGCCTTCCTCATCAGGATTCTGTCACAGCCGCGAGAAGAGCGGCCACTGCATACAGCATATTCACATTGTGGGACCTGCTAGGACGAGGAACGGCTGCTAGAGCCGCACAGCTGTCTGTCAGCTTCTCAGACGCACATCTTCATCCTCAGAGTGTGGTTCAGCTCAGCAGTCACTGAGCAGCCATTTTTTAGCATACAGCTAATGACAACACCGGCCCCAGGAGAAGACAGAGAGAAGCAAACAATAGTGGGACAGGGGTCCACGGGAAAGGAACTGGGGAAGAGAGATCACTGCAAAATGGCCAGCAGACACTTTGGAAACTGGTTTTATTACATTATTGGGACTAGGGCGTTCTTAGTCATTTAAATGTTCATGAAATAAAAACATGAAGAGACAGTGAAGAATAGAACTAACACGGTCAATTGCTGTCTAGAGCACACAGGTCTGGGGCCGCAGCTCAGTAGTAGACGGCTTTCCCAGCACGCACCAAGACCTGGGTCCACCATCTAGCACAGAAGGTAAAAGCTCAAACATTTGTCTCCCAGTGCAGTGCTTCTGCCGTTGTTGGGACAGGCAGGTCTGTTTTACTTAGGTTTCTGTTTTGAGGACAGACAGTGGTCGAGCACAGTTCTGCTTTATGGATTTATGTGTTTGTGAGTGCAGAAATGTCTTTCCTGCAGCAGCCAAGGGCACAGGCGGAGAAAATGAGTTGAGACTACCTCTCTGCTCAGCACACGTCGGGTTTCTCCTGTTGCTAGCAGCTGTGCTTGCTGTTTAGATGACTGTCGTCGTGGTCCAGCTTTTCAGACTCTACTCCGGCATGAGGCCTCTGCTCACCATCTCCAAGGCTAGCCCTTACAGCTGTGCACAGGCCCTCAGCAATCGCCAGACTCGCCCATGAGGCCTGCCCATGAACCCTGAGACAGTCCTCACCCTCAACTTGCTACTCAGCAGCGGCTCTCGCCCTACCGCAGTCCACTCCATGCACACATCTGGCTTGGTGGCTATGTCACGGGATTCCTTCTAAGCTGGCTCGCAGGCTGCCTTCCGGGGCTGCCCCCAGCTTGTCCTGCAGTGCACTATTCAGATGGGCTCCTAGAGGAACTGAATGAAGTGCTCAAGCTGGAGGTGGCCTTTGGGAAGGAGGCCTGTGCTCTCTGTCTTCAGTTCCACCTCACTGCAGCTGGATAGGACATGTGTAACAGACTCTGTCGGTGTCCCCTAGGACAGCTTGATTCTGCTCCGTGTGTCTTTGTCCGTTGCCACATCACTGCACAATGTCATGCTTCACTGTGGGGGCTGTGACAGCTTCCAGACTATGTGAGCAGCAAGCTCACAAGACTTCAGTGGGGCGTGCAGCGCTGCCCTGACGGTCAAACAGAGACTTACACTGTACTCGCATACAGCTTTACAAATGCAGAGAGAGAGAGCAGCTAGCTAGTCATCAGAGCACAGTGAATAAATACCAGCCGGCTATTCTGCCCTGGACTACCATTTAAGAGCGCCAGGAAGAGACAGATGTTCTAAAATAAAATCTGGCAGCTTACCACTAAAGGGACCTTCACTGTGAGACCCACTAATACACATCAGCCAGGATGAAAGCGAAGCAGAAAGATGTACAGGGAACAGAGAGGTGTAAGCAGGGGTCTGTTCATTCCTTCAAAAAAACGCTTCTGGAACACCTACACTGCACACGTTCTTCTTGGTGCTGGGGGGTGCGGCACTGATCAAGTCCAAGGCCCCAGTTCTTCAGATCACATGACCTGGGGCCATGAACAATATGCACGCCTGCAGTCTGGTAGCAGTAAGTACAAGTGGATAAAGTCCAAGGTTGGCCTCTCAGAGTCACATGATAAAGACAGGTAAGGGTCGGTCGGAGTCAGGTGGAAGCTGCAAACCTGGCCGCACGCCCCGCCGGGCCAGGCTGCTCTTCATACTCCCCATACAACTACTCGGCTTCATTCTCACAAGCACCGCAAGAGGCAACTGCCACACTGATCTCAATTACAGGGGAGGAAAATGAGGAGGAAGCTGCTAGCTTCCCTGGGGCCACTGGGTGGCAGAGCTGAGAGGAAACACCCTCTCCCCCAGAGCTGGCAACCGGTCTCTGAAAAGGCAGCAGCCTTCCTGGAGCAGAAGATGCTGCAGGGCAAGGACCCAGTCTTGCTTGTCAGCTTCCAGAGGGTACCAGTGAGGTCAAGCGAACTAGATCGGGGGCACAGGAACTGGGGACTAGAGACAAACTAGGGAGAAGGGCGGGGCCATGTAAAAGTCACAGGTGCTAGGAGAGGGGAAGAGTCCCAACAGAAATGGCAAGCAGTATCACAAAAGGGGAGGAGTGAGTCTAGAGGGAGCGGATGGCATTATCACACGGGTGGGCTGCTCACGGCAGTAGAGAGTTCAGCCCCAGCGCTGCACTGACTGGGATGTGGGATTCCTAGTAACTGAGGAGAAGGGGAGATGGTTACACTCTACAGCAGACAGCAGTTTGCCAGGAAAAGGACAGCAAGACAAAGATTTTTCAGCCCAAGTGTAAATGTGTTATGGTTTCCTTCTGACACTGCCATCTTGTCTTCACGCCTTCATTGGTCTCTAAGAAAGTGCAGTGTCCGCTTTCAGCTGCCTTTTCTAAAACATAGAAATACCAAGTTTAGGGGGCTGGAGAGATGGCTCAGCGAGTGGTTAAGAGAAGAGCTGCTCTTGCAGAGGACTTGGGTTCAGTTCCCAGCACACAAGGCAGCCTGCAACCATCTGTAACTCCAGTTTCAGGAGATCTGATGCCCTCTTCTGGCCACCACAGGCAAGAGGCACACATGTGGTACACAGACATACAAGTAGGCAAAGCATTCACACACATAAAATAAATTGCAGTGATATTTCATTTGCATTTTAATAAATAAGTTCAGAGAATAAAGCAGTAGCACTGATCAGCCTTACAGACCAGGCAGTGGTGACACACACCTTTAATCCCACTAGCCACACTAGTTTGCCATAGAAACTGGGTGGTAGTGGTGCACATCTTTAATTCCAGTACTAGAGAGGAATATAAAACGGGAGGAGACAGCTCTCACACACAGACTCATTCTGAGATTCCTGGAGGTAGGATCACCATTTCAGACTGAGGTAGAGGTAAGAGTCAGTGGCTAGCTGTTTTACTTTTCTGACCTTCAGGTTAAAGCCCCATATCTATCTCTACAATAAATCTTAATAAAATATTTTAGGCAGTCACTGTAGTAAATACCTAGAATTCCAAAATTCAAAATTCAGGTGACCACTGTATTTTGTAGCAAGAGACAGATGTTTCCTATAGAGTGCTATTATATATAGTGTTATATATATATTGTTCACTATTATTACTAATATTGAACACTATATTACATATAGTGTTCACCTTGGCTGACACTCTCGGGTAACTGCCATTCTTCTCCCACGGTCTGTTCTTCCCTCTAGCTCCTAGTCAACAGCCTGGCCTGGACTCTCAATTATCGAGTCCATTTGCTCTCATTCTCCCCGTCACCTCAGTCACCAACTTTAGTCCATTTTACCCAGCATGCTCTACACCCACCTACAAGACCAAATGCTTCCAGGGCAGGAGCCATACCCGGGTGCTCGTGCATTCCATCCGGTGTGCACAGGGCCTGGTGCAGCCCGGCTGCAGATGCCAGCCTCCCTGAGGCCAGGCTCTGAGAGTTAGCTATACTGTCTGAAGGCCAAAGATAAATGCCTGGCATACAAGGGACGTTTACAAAGCCTTCTTCTTCCCGAGGTTTGATGCAGGGCTGCAGAGCGTGCTCACTGTGATGCACCCCTCACACTGGGCGAGCATGGAGGATGACCGGATCAGTGCTACAGCAAACAGCACCTTCCACCCCATGCCAGGAAAACAACTGAGTCAGAGCAGAGGCGAAGGACTTGCCAACAGGAAACAGCAGTTTCCTCTCAGTTCTTGACTGTGGCCTTAGCGGAGCCTTTCCATTATTAACTGGGCTTTTTCTTTTCTTTTGTTTTGAATGCTGACAGTTACTTAAGCTAGCAGGGAACCCAGGGGAACGTGCTAACAGCCTTGGCATTAAATCTGTAAGAACTTGGGCAGGGACTTAAAGAAAACTAGTCTCCTAAGTGTACATGGAGACATGTTGTGCCCTCTCCCCAAGCTCGTGCACACACACACACACACACACACACACACACACACACACACACACACACCAGAGGTCCAGTGGATTCCGCAGTGGCTCACTGACTGAGCTAGGCTGGCTGGCTCTTCTACCTCTGCTTCCAGCACTGGATTGTAGGTGTTTCCTCTAAACCCAGGTCTTAGGTGGGAGCTGGGGATCCGATCTCCCTTGTCGCCATCCTTACAAAGGAAGCCCTTTACACACAGCTCTCTTCCCAGCCCCTCCCTCCATAGCATTAAAGTCTACTAGGGCTTTAATCACAGAATGACCTAAACAGAACAAACTGACCCAGTAACTTCAGAGTCACACATACAATGTCATTTGCCCGTCCCCCACAGGCATGGCTGGTTAAAATCTACCACATGGACATATAATTTGTATATCCATCATAAACAACACCAATAGACACTCAAAAATTAAAAATAGGGCTGGAGATGGCTCAGCTGTTAAGAGCACTGGCAGCTATTGTAGAGGACTGGGTTTGAGTCCCAGCATTGACTTGTGGCTCACAATTGTCTTTAACTCTAGTTCCAGAGAATCCAGTGCCCTCTTTTGACTTCTGTGGGCACTGCACATGTGATCAAGGGGAGTAGCAGACCCAGAAGCTAGACAAATAATTCTTGAACCTCCGACTTTTGAAAATGCAAACTTAGAATGCAAAAAGATAATTGGGCCTTTAAGGTTTATATCAGCACCTATAGATGAATGGATTCTGCATACAATGAATGTTGAGACATTTGACTACAATGCTGAATCTTGGGTAGGAGAAGCAATTTCCAAAGTAATGAGGAGACATCAAACTGCCAAATGTTTTAATTGTGGTAAAATAGGACAGCTTCAAACACTGCTGTGACGGGGATTTTCCAAAAACCGCTTAGACAACCGCAAGCCTGTCTGAGCCGTGGAAGAACCAAGCCGTTCACCCAGTGGGTGTAGAGTTTAAACCCACGTGGGCTCCAGGTGTCGCGGGGAACCCACCAGGTGAAGCAGTGAACAGAAATCCCACACTAGCTTAGGATTGAGAAATAGATAGTTATTTATTTGGAGGTAAACTCACAAATCAGAATCCTCCGCTTGACCAGTTGAATCCTGCATTCCCAAACAAGCATCCAGCAGAAAGAAGGGGACAGACGCAGATTTTGCATCTGCCTAGAAGAGACCACGCCCCAATAGGCGGGTACTTACAAGCTGCAGGTCTTCCTACAGCACAAAACATCTACACACAAACAATAGAAACAAAAATTTTAAAAATTAAAACTAGAACTACTGTATGACCAGAGTCCCACTTGTGAGCCTGTATCTAAGTAAACTGGATGGGGGCGTTGAAGGGGCATGAAGTCCTGTGTCTGCCTCAACCCTACTCACAGCAGCAGGACATGTTCACATCTCAGAGGGATGGTCAGGAAATGTGCTGAGCAAAAGGTGGACTGTTATCCAGCTTTAACAAAGAGAGGACTCAGGGGGAGGAGGAGTGGCCAGGGGACATGGATGGGAGGTAGGGGGACAGAAGAGAAAAGGGGGGCAGGAAACTATCATTGGTATGTAAAGCAAATGAAAAAGCGTTCTTTTATTTGCAAAAACACAGATGAACTTAGAGGACGTTGTGCAAGAAAGACAAGTGTGGGATCTCATGCACATACGCCATCTAAAACAGTCAGCTCACAGGGCTGTGGAAGAGAATGGCGGCTCCGGGGGGCTGAAGGACAGGGAGACAATTTCTCAGCCCAGTAGGTGCCACTTGACAGGATGTCTAAGACTGGATAATTCAGAATGAGCAGACATGGCTTTCTCCATAAATGGGCGCTGAGAGGCTAAGTCTGAGCGGCCCACACCTGCAAGGACATTTGCGTGGCATGGCTCCCTGGCAGAAGGTGCAGCATGAGCGGCCGTGCCAGGAGGGCACTCCACCTTCCACCCCGGGGCCCTGCCTTAGAACCCAATCCCTCCTCAGAGACCCAGCCTCCCAGAATGCTGCCCTGGGGAATATGCTGCCAACACACGAGCTCTGGAAGATGCCCAGACCACAGCACAGCTGACACTGTCACAAGCCAAGTTCCAGTCACACGAGAATCAATTCTGGACAGTTAGCATATATGAAGGTGACCACAGCCAGCCATCTGTACTACATACTTGAATTCTGCTAAGGCAGAGCCTTGTGTTCTCACTACAAAAGGGGGGGGGAGGCAAATTATGTGAGGTGAGGTGAGGTTAAATATGGTCAGTATTTCACAATGGAATCCAATCATTATAAATAAATACAAATTCTGCTTCAGGTAGGCTGGGAGGAAGATCTGCCATATTCACTTTTTAAGATGAATAGAGAATATTTAAGGGCTAGAGCAGTGGGTCTGAGGATAACATCTGCTATGTAAGCAAGAGGACCTGAGTTTGAACCCCATGGCTCCGTGGGTGCCTGCGACTGTAGTCATGTAACAGAGGCAAGAGCATCACTGGGGCTCGCTGGCCCCCAGTCCAGCTCCAACTTCAGTGAAAGACCTTGTCTCAAAGGATTAAGGCAGAGTGGGGGAGCAGTGTCCTTGTCTCACCTCTATACTTGCACTCATACAGACATGGACACACACATTCACACACACACTCACATACACACACTCACACACATACACACTCACACACATTCTCATACACACACTCACACACACATTCTCACACACACACACATTCACACACACACAGACATGCACATGCATATTCACTCACACACATGGACATATACACAAAAAGAAATAAAATGTATTTTACTGACTATATCAGTCCTAGCTACAGACAACCTCAGTCTAAGGCCTCACAAGAAGAGAAAACCTTGTTGAAGAGGATGCACTCACTAAGCCTAGATGTAAAATGTTATTGGAATCATTTCACTAACATAAGAAACTTACTTACAAAGGACATAATCTGAAGGCTTCTCTTTTTTAGAGTTCAACTCTACCATTACTTTGACCTCCCATCATGACCCTACTTTCACAACTCAATTTTCTCAGATTTAAGGCCATGTATCTAATTTATTCAAAAGACTGCTTTGATTCATCTAAGCAGCTGCCGGTGAGTTAAAACATGATCATGACTAAACTCAACAAATCCACGACACATAAAGTCTAACTGCAGAAAACATGGCAAAACCACAGACAGAAGCCGCCGTGTGCACACGACTGTGACGCGAAACTGGAAGGCAGAGAGGAGCTCTGGACTGCAGTTCATAAACTGAACCAGACCCAAGTCAGACCGGCTGGCCAGCTCAGCAGCCAAGGCCAAGCTCATCAACTTAACTCTGAAAGGCTTTGTAGGAAAACAGTAAATTATATTTCTCTATTGACTAAAATAATTATTTCAGTGTGGTGCTCCCACAGGGACATGTTTTAATTACATTTAAATTATTAATTTTTATTTCATTAAGCATTTTCAATTTCTTCATTCTAGTACTACTAGTAAGAATTTAACAAGTAGACATTAGGACACAGACTATATATCAAAATGTAGCCACAAATGCCACTGGATGTGTGTGCTGAAATCACAGAGCAAAATGGATACAAATATGACCGCTGGCACTGGGAAAGTCTAGGTTCAAATCCCGACTCTGGAAAAATAACAAGCTTAGCATCACTATCATTGTCTCAGCATTAATTGAGCATGTTAGAACAGTCCATATGTGGTGGGGTCGCTGGAGGACTTAAATCATAGACCACTTAGAGATACAAGTGGCCAGTGCTTACTTAGTGGACCCGGTTCCCTGAAAATGAACACCAACTTCATGGATCAACAGTGAAAGCCCAGCATGTTGTCTGCCGGCGTTATCCAACATGGTCCAGAAAATAAAGATTTATGCAGAATTTTCAAGGAGAAAATATAATTACTAGAAGTTTTTCTGAATGAGATAATTGTTAATTACATCATTCTTTTATTATTTATTTGAAAGAATACCGTAGCTCCTTTTTCCAAGCTGACCATTGATTTTAACTATACCTCTTGGTCATCATCACTGAGTTCTCTTATTTGATCCCGCGAGGGAGAGACTCTGCTATGGAAGAGGCTGAAATCAATGTCCAGAGTTAAAATAACTATGGTGCCAGAGCAGGTGAGCATCAGTCACGCCGCTCAGACCCAGGTGAGGACGGCAGCTGTCTTTGTAAAGAAGCTTGCCAGGCAGCCATCATCTCCAGGTGGAGTTTTTGTTTCATGACTTGGAGAAGAAACACAAGGTTTAAAGTAGTAAAATGGTATTCAATTCCAGCTTCCCCGGCCTGTAACTGAGAGTGCACGTTCAATGCACCAGACTGAGTTGGTTCAGTAACGCGTGCCTTGCATGCGCATCACTAAAGCATTCTCCACCGTGGCAGGCCACTGTCGCTTGTTTACAGGCAGAGCCTGTTCCTGGAGTCTTAAACTATGACCCGCATTAGTACTTAGGAATTAAACATCCCACACCCCCAACCTCCAACCGCACCATACAACCTCTTGAGTTGTCCCGTGTTTTCCTGTGGTCACTGACAGGTGTGATAAAGGTCTGAACGTGAAATGTCCCCACGGGTTCATGTGTTATACACTGGGTCCCAGGGGCAGGGCCATGTGGACCCTTCACCAGTAGGGCCAGCATGTACTGTGATCTTGGAGTGTGTACTGTGATCTTGCCCCCGGCGCCTCTGCCGCCCCTCTGCTTCCTGTCTCTAGGCAAGCAGAGGCACTCCTCCGCCAGGTGCTTCCTTGACACAGGCCTTCTGCCCAAAACACAGTGCCCAGGGGTCTTGGACTCCAGCCCCCGAAGCCCTGAGCACTGAGCCTTTCTCCATTGTTCCCATCAGGAATTTGTACTGGCACAAAAGTAATACAATGTGGAAACGAGAGCCTCTCTCCCAGGTGGCACACATGCTCAGATTGCCGTGTTCATATTCACTGTCTCTAATCCAGAGAAGAGGAGCACACACCACAAACAAGGGCTACACGTGGTGGAACTGCTTTAGACTTCGTTTTACTTTATGTGTGCACGTGCAAGGGAAGCCAGAAGGTCCCCTGGAACTGCAGTTTAGAGATGACTATGAGTCGCCCAGTGTGGATGTTGGGCACCCAGCCTGGGTCCTCTGCAAGACAGCACCCACTGAGCCATCTCTCCAGCACCCACATAGGAAAAAAAATTTTAATTTAGTGTGGAGAAAGTCTGCTGTGTGTTTATCTTTTACTTTCACCTTTTAAAAACTAGGATTGAAAGTAAGTATAGACATAAATGCAGTCTAAGTCATAGGCCTGTCAGAAGGACAAACAGAAGGACAAACAGCAGGAGAAAGCTGAGTGAGGAGCCGGTAATAAGTGACGGTTTCCAGGCCGGCAATCATCAACAGGAGAATGTTAGCCACAATTTTCATCATTTGAGTCACAAATGTTAGAGTTGCCTCCTGAAATTAATGAAGGCGACCTAACAATTCAGAACATGCGCTCTAAAATATCAATTTACTAATAATTCTTAGCTTTAAACCAGAAGTAGATTTTGGAATTAATGATTTCCAGGGAAAAAAATGAAGCATTCCATTAACTGCACGTACAGGGACAATGTGATGCTCTGACAGACGACCGTCCCTTCCTTCTTTCCTTCCTTGTTTCCTTCCTTCTTTTTCTTTCCTCCTTTTTTTTCAGTACTTACTCTGGAGTTTCCCAGAGAACAGTCATGACTCCTCAAATGGTGCACTTTGAGGGGTGAGAGCTACCTAAGCCAAAAATGCATCATTGTCCTGAAAAATAAATTTTCACCTAGTGCCTGCCTTTACTAGGGAAATCACAAACACCAGGAACTCAGTAGAAGAAATTCCAGAAGAATTAGGTGATTGAGATGGTGCAGAATGCAATCCAGGCACTTGGGAGGTTAATTCAAAAGATTCACAGATAGAAACCGGCCTGGGCTACAAGACAAGTTCTAGGACAGCCTGGTCTACGCAGCAAGGCCCTGTCTTAAAACAAAACAACAAAATATTAACCATTTTTTACAATCCTTTAAACGTTTTGGAAAACTTCAAAAGAGCAGTTAATTGAACTGATGACCCCAGCTACTGGCAAAAGGAAGATGTGTTTCCTATGGAACAACACTCTGCCCACAGAACCACTTCACAGCAAGAGAAGGAAGGAAAGCCCAAAACCTGATCTCAGATCCCAGTCTAACCTCACTCACACATCCAGTTCCCCAGGGCTCAGTCTCCTAAGTGGTGAACTTAAGGGAGTTCCTCAGGCAGCACTGCACTCCTACCATGGGCAAGCCTCTGTGTTAGCAAAGGACATTTGCTGTATGGTTTTGAAGCAAACGCAGTCTTGGCCCTTGCCTTCCATCACGTGCTCTCTAATCCAGAGGAGAGAAGCAAATGCAACAGGACACCTGCAAGCCCATGCTGCAGCCAGGTGACAGGGCCCTGAGGACCATGAGCAGCTTAGAGGTGGGAATTACTGGGTTCCTTGGAGAAAGAACCTGCGCAGAGACAGCAAACAGGAGATCGGAGGAGGAGAGCACTCAGATGGAGAGGGTCAGAGAAGCAAAACAAAACTTTTGGTGGGAACAAAAGCCGTCCTTGCCACCCTGAGGAGTCTGAACTTTAAGCAATGATAGGCCACTGAAAATTACAGGTGTCCCATCCACACTAAGACTCTGGCAGTCAACCCAGATGAATCCAGTCTCCCCACACTCACTGGAAGGGGTGAGTCCTCTCAAACAAACACCGAGGTGTGGTGCTAACCTAAAAGACGTCTCTCAGCCACTGTCAGGCACCTGCTACAGTGACAACCATAGAAAGCAAGGGCATGACATGGATTTGCCTCTTCTTTTACCAACACAAACTCTGGACCATACAAGGAACAAACATGATAAGCATATTAAGTCTATAAGCCCCCAAAATGCTTCTGCAAAACTGTTCAAATAAAGCTTCACTCAGCATGGTTATCTAGAAGCTCCTATTGACCGAGTCTCACTTACCTGTGTTCTGCAGGGACAGGGGGTGGCCAAACTGCTGGATCTCTAAATGGCTCATCTTGACAAGACACAGGGAAGTCCGGGGGCTTGTCGACTTTAAAGCTTTCTAACGTGCTGACAATACTCTTAACTTGTTCGTATTCTTCCAACAGTTCCTGCCGGACCTTAAGAAAGGAGCCGTTACATTAGGAGCCGTTCAAAGTTCACACAAAGTGCAAATAAATTACTGCAGAGGGTAAACTTCCTTAGCGCTAGTCAAAGTGTGCAAATGAGTCACAGATGCCTTATAAACAGCTATTCAGCGTGGCAGGCGCAGAGCGCGGGAGAGCCGAGGCTGC
The DNA here is from genome assembly GCF_014885135.2 of Alexandromys fortis. Classification (NCBI taxonomy): domain Eukaryota; kingdom Metazoa; phylum Chordata; class Mammalia; order Rodentia; family Cricetidae; genus Alexandromys; species Alexandromys fortis. The sequence goes on from NW_026068010.1 coordinate 2,757,791, forward strand.
ACTGCACGCCCCTACACAACAGGGAAGACTGTCTGGTGAAGGATGTGCTGATTATTAATATAACTTAAATCAAGCATTTGTATCAGGAACAAGTTCTTAACCCCAGACATTGAAGATACTATGCTAAATCTTTCAATATTCTTAGAGACTAAAATAAAATTGGTCAAAATTGTCACCCCCACTCGCCATCGCCACTGTCACCAAGGATGAAATGCTTGCCCCGAGAGACTGGTCACTGGGGGACACTGCTAAGGACCACACAGCACCCACCCTTATTCATGACCCCTTCACCTCAGCCTCTTTGGGCCTTCACCTCTTCTGAGTCCTGGATAAAGTTTATCTTAAGACTTTCCCTACATTTGAAAAACATAACTGAGTACCTACCATGTGGAAAGTCCTGTCTTCAAACTTGGCACCCATGCTAACTGTCAAGAGCAAACAACGACTGGAAAAGTTGTACCTATAAACTCCTTTTTAACAATTAGAGCAATTTTTAACCAGAAAGCACACTTAACTCCAAAGCGGAGCAGAAAAAAAAACTCCTTGGAACAGTATACTGAAAAGAGCCCCGAGGAGCTGCAGAACAAAGACAGACCCCCAGTGGAGGGGACCGCCAGCTCGTGTGGCCATGAGACACAACATACAGGACATTGCATGCTGGACCTGCGTAAAGTGCACACGGGAATCTCCAGGGCAACACTCTCCACCACAAAACACAAGCACCCTGCCTGGGAGAGGCAAGAAAACCTGAGACCCAAGAATTTCAGCCCAAGTCACAGCTAGTGTGGCGTTCTTACTCAATGCAACTGGTGAATCTTCTGTTGGAAAACAAGCCCATTTTCCCTCAAAACTTAGGGAGCACTAACTTCTGACGGGTAGAGAAATGAGGGGCGGCCCTGGAAACACACCAAAGGAAACGGAAACTTCAAAGTGCTGTCAGACTTTGTACTTTTAATTTTAAAAGGATTTTAAGTTACAACAGTAATTGGGGAAATTATAATTCAAGTTTGCATTAACTGTACTATTATAAAATCAAGTTGTACAGTCAAAAAGACAGAAACGATGTTAATGCCTTGATTAGATTACCAACTCATTTGTGTTTGTAAGGGCACTTTCAAGGAAAACTTTTATGAAATAGGTCAAAACTACAAAGAAAAAAATGAAAGGATAGACAGCAACAAGAAACACCTAATTCTAAAAATTTGCTGGCAGATACAATTGAGCACAAACATTTTCAAAAATTAAGAAAACCTTCAGCTACAATTATGTGTCCTCAGAGATTAAAATGTGTGGTCAGAAACACATAGACTATTGAGTAGATATCAGAACCGCACACAGAATTATATGTGAGATGTAGTTCAGTATTCAGACCTATAACAGAACGTGTGAATTCTCTGGTAATTCCCCAACTCTGCTGCCTCAACTTAACAGAACACAGCCGCCATGGCGCAGGGAACAGTCGCGCACCGTCCTACCTGATGCCACTTCCCTTTGACGGCCGGGTCTCTCACTGACTGGCAGTGTCTCTGGATCTGCTGGATCACCCCCTGGTAGTACACCATCGAAGAGTCATAATTTCCCAGAAGCGCGTACTCGCGCCCTTTCTTGGCATTGTCGCAAATCTCTGCCAAATTCATCTTCCTTCAGATACCTGAACAATAAAATGCAATGCATTTTTTAAAGTTTTAAAAGTTATCAGTTTTGTGACATGTGCATCAAACTGGTTCAGAGTCAAACAGTCTTGAGACTGTACTACAATTCCAGTTCTCTAAGTACTCAGGAGGCCACAGAACATCCAGGGGATAACAGGGAGCACCACCGAGGTGACAGACAACTGGAGATGAGGACATGGGTGCTGCTCCTAGCTCATTCCTAACTGCCACCAACTCAGTCCCATATATCCACGAGATTCTCTTCTGCCCACTACTTCTTTATAATGTATGTGAATACTGTGAAGTAGCTTAACTTTTGCTGTTTTGCTGAGACCCTCGGCCCCCAGGAGGAAAGAGCCCCACTTCGAGTTATACTTCGGAGGACAGCCTATGAAGTCCATCATCATCCAGGTGCCGTGACTGTGTCACTCAACAGAGCAAAGTATAAATTAAACTGTGAGAGACTTCTGCATCTCAATCTGCCCTTCTCCTTCAACGTGTGTCTGTTTTGTATAAGGAAGAGGAGGCCAGATAACTTTCATGAGTTGACTCTACTTGCACCATTGAGCCGTCTCTCCATCCTGTTTGATGCTGTCCTATTGGGTCCATCCTTCTGATGCTGGGAATGACCTCTGAGCCTCCGGTTTCTAGGCCAGTCCTTCACCTCAGCAATGCTGGCTTTTCTCTAGACTTTCCCAAAGTCTCCTAGTCACCCAAGGCTTCTTAGCAAAGACACTTTCTACACAACACCATAAGCACAGAAACCCCTGAAAGACAGAGGAGGGGCCCTAGAACGAGTATAAATTACCCTACTGTCTCTGGAACAGCAAGCCAATTAAATGTCTAATAGCAGAAATAGAAATATTTCTTCTTGCCTTCCTGGGAAATTACGCTTGGTTTGGGTAGCCTGACTTTCCCAAAGTTGACAGTGGAATCAGCAAGCTCTGGGCCCAAGTGAGAGACCATGCCTCAACATTTAAGATAAAAGCAAAGGAGGGGAACCTTGATGTCACTCTCTGACCACCACGATTTGTTCACAGCCATGCCAGTGCACCTACACACATGTGTGCACCCACACACATGCATACACACATGCATTCACACCACATACATACATTTAAAAAAATTTTAAGAAGTCCCAAAAGATCAGTAAATTACTTCTCTCCGTCTATCCAGGAGAATGCTTCCAAAGAAAAAGTAGCCTTGGAAATAAGGCCTGCCCGGAATGTGGGTAGCAGCATCTCATAGGCTGGGGACCCAGACAGAAAAGCACACGTCTTCTCTTTGCTCTCTGGGTACCACAGCTCTGTCACCATGCCCTTCTGCCCTAATTCACTAACTACCTCAAGAAGGACCGGAAGCATGGAGCCAGCCTATCATTGACTGAACCCCAAAACCATGAGAGTCAAACAGAGGCTTCTTCCTTTAGGCTATGAGTCACTCCTATCTGTCACAACAGTCTAGACTCTTGCTTTATGGCTAGCTTAGCCTCAGTGAATAAACCTGTACACACAAACTCCTCCATAAATTATGTTCTTCTAAGGTTGCTGTCTGGCAAATTATATTATTTCTGCTAATATGTACAGGCATACCATTTTGTAGGGAAAACACTTTGATATAACAAAAGGGCTGGCATCCCTTTTTGTAAAGGTTCAAACAAGCATTTAAGTTCTAAGGACTAGCAAGCAAAATAGAGGACACTATGCAAAGAATTATAAGGTAAAACTTTCTATATTCTCTGCTGATAAAACTAAAACCTAAAGATAGCAGTGACTCTGTAAAGCAGGTCTCCTAATGAAAAGAATCAACTGTCTTCAAAGCTTAGAACCGAGTTAGTGCTCCCTGCCATCAATCACAAGCAGCATGCCACTAGCGCTGGTTTTTAATACTGCTGCGTGTTTCATCTGTTCTTAAACGACTCGCTGGAAGACAGCGTGGTCCTCCCACATCGCGCTAGCAAACTGCAGCCACGTGGCTTCCAGTCAGCACAGGCACTGTTCAGAGAGTATTTAAACAATGCATTCTGCAGATTATTCAAGACCGATTAAAGAGGAAGCTGAAAGGAACTTCAATATCATAGTTAAATGGATATCTAATATGAAAATTTGCCTCAGTCTGGAAAACAATGCTAAACCCCGTCTGAGCTCAGAAGAATACTGACAGCCACGGTAAGAATGGAGATGTCAGCTGGGCAGTGGTGGCACATGCATTTATCCCCACACTCAGGAGGTGGAGGCAGATGGATCTCTGAGTTCGAGGCCAGCCCCCTGATCTACCGAGAGCGTTCCAGGGCAGCCAGGACTACAGGGAGAAACCCTCGGGGTAGGGGAGCAGAATGGAGCTGTACTTGTTTGTCTTCTGACTATAGGAGAGCTGAACAACACGGAGAGTGTGCAGAAACACTAACTGGCACAGCAATAATTTTTATTGTGGTCTTGGTTTTGATACAAGCACCTGCTCTGTCTTAGAACGTGTAGGGTGAACTCATTAAGAAATATTACTGGATTTATGACAAAAAGCAAGCCACTTGGCGTTCAGTAAGAGTGGCTGAGGGTAGTCCCTCTCATTAGCTAATTCCATAAGGGAATTCTGACCTTGACTATGGGGAGATATAAATATTATATGCGAAACACCAAAGAATGGATGACAGATGACCACTAGCTTAATCTAGCGCACATTTTCCTGCCTCATAACCATGTCCACCTGAGTTCATCTCCATTCGACACAGCTGTTCACAATCACCCTTCTGATGATGTATCTTCGAAGATCCAGGTTGTATGGAAATGTTTTGATGTCTTGAAAACTCTGTATGTGTCCTCGATGCCCCCCAACACACAATGTTTGTGCAAATTCACTTTTTAATCACTTCAAGTTCAGTGTTGACTTCCATAAACAATGGAGCAATATTGCTAACATCTGCCATCTCATCAAGAGCCAAGGAAAACCACTCAAAATCATTTCCTTGGGTTTTTAATTGATTAATGGTGCCCTCAATGCTTCGAGCAACCGTTCATACCAAAAGGCTGATCATTTTAAACAAGTTTATTTTCTCCAAACACAATTCTATGCCTACTGCAATCCAGCTCCCCAATGGTCCCTGATTTTCTTGCTTGGCTAACAAATGCACCATTTGTAAATGACCGGCAGAGCGGCTTCATTTCCACTTTGCAATTCTGCAAAGAGATTCTCCTGGAAGCGGGTATGCATGTGAAAGCCTGCTGGTTCCACCAGCCTTGGCTGTCTTATGCAGCTTGGCTATGTTGGGTTGGCTTACTCTGGTGACAGTGGTGTATACTGATGGCCCCCGGGTCACTGAATAAGCAGACTGCTTCATCCTCTAACTCGCTGCCATCTAAATGTTCCGAATGCATTTTTTCACCTTTCCTTGTTCTGAAATGAGTATGCACTAATAATTTAGGTGTCAAGTTCAGCACCAAGACTCGGCTGGCAGCCTATCAAGTACTTGTATCAGGCCTGTGCAAATGCCACTTGATCTCTGACACAAGGACTCAACTCTGCCATTGCAGAGAAAGGCAGCCATAAGCGGTACATAAACAGCGGAGTGGGGCTGCATCCCAGTGCAGGGTCTTCTGTATAGATACTGAAGTCTGAATTTCCTTCCATTTCTATGAGTGATCAATATATCAATATTTTTTTTCTTCAACTACTAGAAAAGGGCAAAAGTGATCCCTAGTTCTTGGGTCATTCAAGAACTGCCTGCTGGGTACTGGCCTCTGGTTCCTGCTCAGAGCAACCCAGCTTTCATTTTAGGGCAGGAGGGGTTAAACCCCAAAGAGGCAGAAAGAGAAAACATAATAAGAGAAGAAATCGTGCCAAGGGAGCTGGGTAATGACTTTAATCCCAGCGTCTGAGGCTGAAGCAGCTGGGTCTCAAGGACAGCCTGGTCTACAAAGTGGGTTCTAGCTAGCCAAAGCTAGAGTGAGACCCTGTCTCTAAAATAAAATGTGAATATATCAATCAAAACTTTTAAAAAAATCAGAGAAAATACAAAACACTTCAGTGTGGCCAAAAGAAGATTTTTCAGAAAGTTCAATAAAATTCATCAGCTTCTAGTGAAGCTAGCTAGGAAAAAGGGAAACATTACCAATCGGAACTGAGGGAGGGCTAGCATTGCAAACTTCACCAGACAGCTTACTGAAATAGACAAATCTGTGAGGTCACAACGCACCAAACCCACTCCAGAGAACCTGAGAGTAACCTCACCTATCCTGTATCAGTCGGGGAAACTGAGTCTGTTAAGACCTCCTCAAACCACTCCAGAGCCAGCAGCTACACACAAGCCCTAGAGAGTCCTAAAGGTGGTTGTTTTCATTCTTTACTCTTTGTTCTCTGGGGGGCCTGCCACCCAGAACCCAAACAAATCATTATTCTTTCTTATGGATGCCCAGTCTTGCTTGGCTTGTTTCTAGTCAACTTTTCCTAAATTATACCAGCTACCTTTTGCCTCTGGGCTTTTTCCTTTTCTTCTCTGTATCTTACTTTCACTCTTACTCCATGAGTGGCTGACTGGTTGGCCTCCTTCCTTGATCCCTCTTGCCCCCCACCCCCATATATTCTCTCTGCCTGTCAGCCCCACCTATTCCTCTCTCCTGCCTAGCTATTGGCCGTTCAGCCATTTATTACGGCAATCAGGTGTTTTAGACAGGCAAAGTAACACAGTTTCATAGAGTTAAACAAACACAGCATAAAAGAATACAACACATCTTTGCAGCATTAAAAAATGTTCCACCGCATAAATGAATGTAACACATCTTCAACTAATATTCCACAGCAAAAGACACTCTCCAGAAAGAGGCAAAAATATTTTCAACTCATGTTTGAAAATTGTCATCGATTCTAAAACCAGACATTAAGAAAACTCCATGCCACTACTCCTCATGATTGTGGATACAAAATGTTTACATTTGAACCAGTTCTGCATTGGATACCAAAGGTCTCCCCTGGTCTCCATGGAGACCAAGCTCTTATAAGAGGTTGTGGAAAGCACACCAGTGGTTGGATCATGAGTTAGACACACTTGGTTGAAGTCTCCAGTTCACGACTTTGGACAAGCTCTCTAAACCGCTTTCGTCATCGCTAAGTACAAAAACTGCTTCCCATTTTCTTTGTAGGGCTTAACTAAGGACCTCAATGCAAACCACTGTGTATACGCATTCAATACATGGGATAATTCTTCTTGAAATTACTGTTCCCATCACACAACTGTGAGGAAATGAATGCATGCCACGGACGAGATGGTCACCTTCTAGTCACCTCCTTAGCTCCACCACTTAACATATTAGCTACCAGTAGAATAGCCTTACATGTATTTTAATGAATAAATATATAATACCTCAAATCTCTACACTATATACGACCTCTCCTCCACCCCTACAGCCTTACTATTTACCTCCTTATCCAAAAAAAAAAAAAAAGAAAGAAAGAAAATTAAAAAAAAAACCCACTACTTTAAAATGTAAGTATGTCAGCACAAATGAGAGAAAATAAGTTTAGTGCTCCTGGTCTTATTTTTGCTGTTATTTCTAACATACAAGAATATACATACAAAAAATAATAATAAGTCTACAACAGTGTCAAGTACGTCCCAACTTACCCCATATAATACCAAATGTGAGGTTATCTATCTAGTAAAAACCTTAATTTAAAGGATGCGCTGAGGGCCACTTTCCAGATCTGTCAGCTTTCTTCCCACTAGGCCTTTGACTCGGTTCTTGTGGCTGAGCTGTATTCCACAGCACGACATTTAAAACAGTAATACTTTTTAAAAAGATGTGGCATAGCATATTTTATTTTAAAAACATGGCCCTCGGAAATTCTGGAAAAAAATATTTAGGATAACTAAGGAAAATAATACCAAATATGGTCTTTAAAATTTTTACTATTTGCTTTAAAAGTTAACTAACCATTTAAAGTTTAACTAGACTTCAAAGTACAAACGTTCAGGCTGATGAATGGGGAGCGGAGGGGGGAAGGGGCGGTCGTTATTTCACAATACTGAACCCTATAATGCAAAACGGTTAAAAAAAAAAAAGACACCGCCAGATAACAGTAGCATCGTTCATCCGCTCTCACGCTTATCCTTTTAAATATTACTGTCCTCTGAACGCACACTAATGAATGGGTTTAATATGCCAACAGCTCTGAGATACTTGAAAATAAGCAGAAATACCTAGAGATTCACGGGAAAGGCAAAAGGCCTTTTAATGACGGGTTCGTCGGGTCTCTCAAAGACCTTGTGCCGTAAACACAGTTCTGCACCAAGGGGCAGCGCCCTAGGAGGCCCAGGCCCCGCGCGGTGGCGATGGGGCGGGGCCGCGAGTGCAGTGACTGCCGGGCCCAAGCGCAGCACTGAGGCCCGCGGCTCACCTGAGCTTCCCCAGCCCACCGCACCCCGTCCCGTTCAGCAACCACCCCGAAACCCCCTGCAGACAAAGAGCCCCATTAACGCTCTCAGGTCCGCTCCCAGTTTATCAGTCGGTCACCGCGCTCAGAACCGCTGGGCTTTGTAGTTCTCGGGACCGAGTCACCCAACCCAGGCGGCGAGCCTGAGAAGCCATCGAACTACAAGTCCCATGATGCCCTGCGATCGGGACCACTGTCCCCGCGACTCTCCGGACTTTTCCTCGGAGGAGCGGCCTAGTGTAGGGCCACCAAAGGGATGCGGACAGGGACAGCCCACCTGGGCGCCGCAGCCCTGCTCTCCCGGTCATACCGGCCCCTCGGGCTCACCATCTAAATCCTGCAGGTCAGGGCTGTCAAAAGGGGTGGGGCGGGGCGGTACCCAGCCAGCTGCCAACCGGAGTCCGTTAGTTCGCAGCCTGGGCGGAGAGGCGACGGCTCACGGTTGCCATGGCAGCGGTGGCAGCGCTGCGGGGAGGGCGTGTGGCTGAGTCAGCTCTGGGAGGAGCCTGGGAAGACGGGCTGTGGGGAAGGATGCTCAGGGGCCAGTGTTGCGAGCACAGAGACCTCACCTGGCAAGATGACGAGCCCGGAGACCCGGTGCAGGGCGTGCTGCACCTACCACATTCTCACTGGACGTGTGCGGCAGCCGTTCGAGCGGCTCCTCGGTCTAAGGACACGACCTCGCTGAGAGCCAGCCTTGTGGACCGCTCGCAGCCCTCTCCTACCGTTTTCCGAGTAGTGGGGTTGGAGCGAGCCTTTGCAAAAGATGGCGTGTGCACACAGCCTGCAGGAATACTCGGGACTCGTTTGGAACTCGTTAATGGTCCTGATCCCCACCCATCTAATTCAAAGCTATAACGTGTCTTAGGCAGTCCTTTGCCCACTCACCACGATCGTCACTGTAGTGTGGGCCTAATAACCTGGGCTTCTCACATGGCATCCTGGCTAACTGCTTCGTAGCTGATGACTTGGGCCCCTTACCTATCTGCTCCGACGTGTAATCTGCAAAACGGAGATATCCCTCTGTTCCTGTGAGAAACTTTAATGCTGATGAAGCAGTATCAAGGTCTGGTATATCACTAGTAGCTTTTAGATACTGGTTAATCCAGTCAAAATACGTGGCTAGCCATTGAAGGTGGGTTGGCCGAGGGGGTAGTTGTCCTGCACTGATTAAAAAGTGCTTTATCTTGCTAGAGATGTAGTCAGGGAAGTGTGTGTAGTTGTCAGAACTCATGGAATGGAACAGTTCAGATCTGCACATTTTACGGTACTCAAGTTTACCTCAAAGGGAATGTAAGGAGACAGCTCTAGTAGAAATCGCAGGGTATTCTAGGCCCAGTCTCCAGCTTTTATAGATGAGGAAATTAAGACATTAATAAAAGGGGGAAGCAAATAACTGGCCTTGATGTTTTCTTATAATGTCTTTTGAGAAATTAGGGCTGGGTGTGGCTCATTTGTTAGAGCCCTTATCTAATGTACGCGAATCTGGGTTTGATCCCCAGCACCACAAGAACCGAGCATGGTGGCACATGCCTGTAACCCTGGCACTCAGAAGGCTGGAGGAGGGAGGACAGCTGTTCAGGATCAACCTCAACTGCACAGAGCTAAAGGCCAGCTTAGCATGTGTGAGAGCCTGTGACAGAGAGAAAATGACAGATAAATCATGGTGGACCTGGGCGTAGTGGCTCACAACTACCTGTGATCTCAGAGTTTGGGAGACTGGGGGAGGAGACCAACCTCAAATTTGAGGTCAACCTGGACGACAAAGTGAGACTGTCTCAAAAAGGTGAGGAAGGAAAGGGGGGGTGAAAAAACACAAATACTGTTTGTCAGAGTCACCTGTCACAGAGGCCTTGTTAAAACTGGTTCAAGTCCGTTGCCCACCTCTGTGGGGACACCCAGTCTAAGACTGTACTGTCCATGGGGTACACAGTCTCAGGGTCACCTCTAGTTCAGAGTTCTTTCTCTGAGCACTTAAAGCTTCCTCGCATCTTACCCCCCTCTCTATCTCTATCTCTCTCTCTCTCTCTCTCTCTCTCTCTCTCTCTCCCTCTCTCTCTCTCTCTTCCCCTTCCTCTTGAAAATCAATCTCCTCTCTTTGCTTATTGGCAAAGCACATTTTTCTGAAAGTCTGGAGTAGGTGGTTTTTAATGAAACACACACACACACAAAATTAGAAATCCTTCCCCTTAAAGGTCCTTTGTTTCCTCCCATGACATTTTCATCCACCAACTCCTAGCCCTTCAGCAGAAGCCACAATTTGCCCTTGTCCCCCATTTATGTAGTACCGTTTCTGCAGAAATCCGTGTCCTCTCTCTATGCGGTATTTTTCCATCTCTCAGCTGGTGTTTTCATGACCACCTACCATGGCTAACCTGCTTACCAAAGTATTTTCCTACACAGAGAAAATTCCCTCCCCAAAGGAACTCTAGTGCCAGGAATTACAGGGTTTTTCTCTCTCTGCCCCCAGGGGCTGTGGAGATGGCACAGTCCATAAAGTGTTTGTCTTGACAACACAAGACAAAGTCTTGAATTCAATACCCAGACAATAGGGCAGAAAAAAGCCAGGTGTGGCAATGTAATTTGTAATCCCAGCACAGGGGAGGCCAAGCCTAGCCTACTCGGTGAGTTCTGGACAACAGCAGTTTTGGTACCTCTGGCCTCCATATGCATTTGTATACACACACACACACACACACACACACACACACGTACACACACACATGCACACACACGGTGTTTTCACCTCATAGTCTTTATCCCCCTATTGGTTTGATTTAGTCCATATGCATATGACCTATCTATCTTCAGAGTGGTTCCAATTATTAATACTTTTACAACATCTGTGAGAGTGCTTTATCTAATCAAAGTGTGAAGTCAGGGGCTGGAGAGATGCTCAACGGTTAAGAGCACTAATTGCTCTTGCAGAGGACCTGGGTTCAATTCCCAGCACATATATGGTAGCTCACAACTGTAACTTCTGTTCCAGGGAATCCGACACTCTCACACAGACATATGTGCAAGCAAAACACCAATGTACATAAAAATTATTTTTAAAAAGTGTGAAAGCAGATGAAAATAACTAGAATCTGTTCTAAAGAGAAAGAAATGAAATCAGAACTCTGTATATGCTTAGCTTGTAGAGCAGAAGTGACAACATTAATTCATAAACTCCAGGACAGAATCTGAAGCAGATTGACATCTTTAGAGAAGCAGCACTTGGACCTGTCACCTGTCACATTTTCTCCACGGCTCTGCATGTGTAATGAGCATGTATGTTCTTTTTTACTAGAGAAAGTGATACTGATCTGCTCCCAGCTGAACACGTGGTTTTTGTAGTAAGAATTTTGTAGTAAGAACTTGATCCATCCATCCCTCATATAATTTTCCTTATGACCGTCACTTGTCTCTGCAAGGCAGCTGGCCAGGGTTATAGTGCAACCTGCAGCCATGAAAAGGACACCAAAGACAAGATTCTGATGCCTAGCGCCTTGATTTTTGGTGCCAGCATCCCAGAAAAATTAGCTTAGTGGGACAAGCCATTTGAGAACAGGTGACAGCAGAGACAGCAGACAGCTGCTCATGTGGACTAGGGTGGGTGATCATGAAGACCCTTCGCCACTGAGGCAGAGCCAAAAACACCCTCAAAGGCCCCAAAGAGCTTTGGAGGAACAACAACCAGCAAGAAACTTTTTCATATTTTCCCTGGATATTTTGTGTCTCAGTTACTATTCTATTGCTGTGAAGAGATACCATGACCATGGTTACTTATAAAAGAAAACATTTAACTGGGGGCTTGCTTACAGCTTCAGGGGCTACTAATTCATGATCATCACCACTAGAAGCATAGCAGCCACACCTCCTAATCCTTCCCAAACAGTTCCACCAACTGGGGACCAACTATTCAAATATCTGAGCCTATGGAGGCCGTTTTCATTCAAACCACCACGGTCTGTGTCATTAAAGTGATAATTAACACTGTATAAAACCAAACCCCAAACTGGAGTTGGAAAGTTAATGTTAATTAATCTAACACTCTTACAAGGAGATATAACATGTCTGATGCAGTCCTGTGTTTCTCTTGGGGTCTTGGTCTTCTTGGCCTCTGATGTTTGATGTTGCTAGTCACCCATTGTGGTGACCCATGACCCTTGTCCTCTTCAGAGCTTCCCATCTGCCCATTGTATTATTCCCCAACTCCTCTACCAGTTCCAAAGGTCTCATCTCCACACCCATCCCATTCCCAGGGTTTCACCTCCCAACTCTAGCAGCCGTGCAAATTTCTCTTTTTGGTTCTGACACCCAACTCTCAGGGTCCCACCAAGCAGGTCTTGTGCATCCTTGATGGGCTTGTGGGAGGAAGTGTGTCACAGGGAAATAGGTTTTGAAGTTTCAGATGCTCAAACCAGACCCAGTGTCACGCACATCCTCTCTCTCCCTCTTCCTGCTGCCTGCCAGTCCGGATATAGAACTCTCCACTTCCTCTCCAGCATCATGTCTGCCTGTGTGACATCACGCCTCCCTCCATGGCAATAACAGACTACAGCTCTGAACCTGTAAGCCAGCCCCAATTAAATGTTTTCCTTTATAAGAGTTGCCATGGCCATGGTGTCCCTTCGCAGCAATGGAAACCCTAATTAAAACAGTCTAAACTTTGGAGTGCCATGGGCATAGAACTCGCAGGATCAATGCCAACTTGACTGCGAAGGCTGGAGTAACGGTCCCTCCATTGAAGACAGCAGCGAGGCTCTCTTGTGCACTGCTGAAAGCTACTGTATTAGTAGAGGGATCCCTCAGACCAATGTTGGCAACTGTTCCTTAATTTGTGACATACACAGACTCTCTCCCACTGTCGCCTCTCAGTGCGTCCACTGAAGCATGGTCCAGCCTAAGTGGCATGTTGCAGAAAAGCAGCTTGAGATTGGGATTCCATTCATAGACAGCAGGGCTTTGCCAACCAACCCTATTCGTTGACCATTTCCAGTCTCCAGGGAGAAAAGGACAGTGCAGCTGAGCATCTATTTTCCCTTCTAGCAAGACACCAACCCAGGCATTCTCTCCCGACAGCCTTTGCTGTCTCGGTGTCCTGGTGTCTTGCTCTACGTCAGCTATGAATAATTTGGAGTGATAGGTTTGGGAAGAAACTCTTCACTTTCTTAGATCTAGTTTGTCTGCTGGATTTGTGTCTTAGTGGTTTAAGTACAGGAACGATGCAAACTCCTAACTGTGGGCTCGTGCGAATTGTTTCCAAACATGAACAACTACCCAAGCAAATGGTGCACCGGTCTCTTGTCCTTGAGGTTCTCCCTTATGTCCAGGCTACCTCACTCCTTTCTCAAGTCCCATCTCAAAGTTCACATCCAAAAGCCCTCACTGGCCATGGAAATTTTAAATGGCACTTTCCTTATTCATTTTCATTTGTCCCCAAAGTGCTACCCATTGAATGTGCAATGCCTGCCACAGGCCAGCATGTCTGAACGGTTGGTCCCCAGCCACTGGCCCTGCTTTGGGAAACTTGTAAAACTAATTGCATAGGGGCAGGACCAGAGGGTTCTAGATGCACAACCATCCCTCCATGCACCCTCCACCTATGCTTCCCCTTCTGAGAGCTAAAGTCATGGGGCTAGAGGGTTCTAGATGCACACACCCCCATGCACCCCGCTCTAGGCTGACAGTGCTGCTCAGTCAGCCACCAAGATGAGTGTGAGCCAACTCAAGCTCCAGGCAGCTCAGTCACAAGCCCTACCCCAGCTGCATGCCTTCCCCACACCGTGGACCATATACTAAATAAACTGTGAGCCGACATCCTCCTGTTAAGGATCGCTTCAGCCAGATATTCCGTCATAGCCACAAGGAAAGTCATTAATGGAGAAAATGGACTCTGAGCAGGCTAGTTGCTCTGATGAGCCAAGCCGTGTGGTTTTTGAGCCTTTGGAACTGAAATGGGGAAGAACTGGGAACTGAGGGCTACAGAAACCCTAAGAGACCGCGAGCAGAGCTGATGGGACATTCTGGTGGCGGAGAAGAGTGGGAAAGCTGAGGACACTGATGGAAATGCGGGCAGGGAGGCCAGCCTCCTGGGATCCCAGGCTGAAGTTAGAACTCTGTCAGGAACTGGCTATGGCTAGCATCATTCCTCTTACATCTGGCAAAGCATCTGGCTGCGTTCTACCTGTGTCTGAAATTGAAGTGCGGCTGAATTCAAAAGCAGCACTAGCATTAATTTAGCAGAGGCAACTTCTAGAACTCCATACTATTCAGGCTATGTATGTGGGATTTTTCCAAGCCTCACATGGCCGTTGCAGTCCTGAGACAGGAGCTGAGTCCCCGTGAGAGGCCTCACAAGATTGGGGCCACTAAGATTCCATCGCGAGAGGGGAGGAGGACCCACAAGTCAGTGCCCAAGGAGACCTGCTCCTCTCTGAGGACATAAGGGGGTGCGTGCCTTTAATCCCAGCACTCGGGAGGCAGAGGCAGGCCAATCTATGTGAGTTCGAGGCCAGTCTGGTCTACAAGAGCTAGTTCCAGGACAGGCTCCAAAGCTACAGAGAAACCCTGTCTCAAAAAACAAAACGACAACAACAACAAAAAGATGAGGTTGGGCGGTCTTCAGCGGTGTGGCTTGTCTTAAGCTGTTCCCGCTCCTGTAGGCCACTCCTCACCCATGTTTCTATATGTACATGTTAAACTCCATGTTAAACTCTGGTTCGCAAACTAGACTTGAGTGTAATAATTGCCTTGGTCTGTTGCCGGTGCCCTATCGGGGATGAACAAGATTGTATTCCTATAGGGAAAAGTTACTACCACAGCTGATACCTAAGCAGGGATACAACAGATAAGTCTGGGAGGGGATGCTCCCTCGTCCCTGCCGTGGATGGTAAGATGTTCGAGTGTAGCTAAGCCCTCTGAGGGTGGACGCCTGCAGGCATCCTCACCCAAGTGAGGCCTTTCTGTAGTAACAGTTGTTTCTACTGTGGCTGGGAAGGTCTGCATGGCTGTTCCATTGAACGACAGAGTGTCCTGGGGAGGACCCCCAGGGTAGCCATCCCCTGTGTCGAGCGGCACCCCTCCTCCATAACTGGGGTCTGTCTTGGAGTATAGGGCTGCCCCTAACAACAACCGGTGGGTTATAGAACAGGCTGCAATCCCCCAATGTAACCAGCCTTAGGACAGTTTCATAAGCTGGCTGTGACCTAGGTTGTGTGGCCTTCGCTGTAGATGGCAAGAACAGGCAACGGAAGCTCAGCTGTCCGCACTCTAGGAACTTGCCCACGTAAAGGAGGCATCGCAAAGAGAGAAGCCTGTATGAAGCTGCCTCTGGCCTCTGAATTGGCAGGAAACGTGGGAAGAGAGGAGGACAGGACGGAGGGGTTGGCTTACCGTCTCTTACCAGTTATAAGTGGGGTTGGAAAGTTAGAAGCACAGATTACATTTGTTCAGACCCTCGTGGGACTGAACAGGGAGGAAGGAAGAGTGAGGAGAAGTGATAGAAGAGGCCCCTCAGGTCTGCCCTTTAGGAAGAGAAGTCTGTAATTCATCCGGCAGACAGGGCCTTCCTGGCAGGCCCAGTCCAGGAAACCGTGACAGGGAAAACTCAGCACGCAGACGTCTTATCTTGGGAAAGACTTGTGAGACTCTTACAGCCTAGCTGGTGAGGCTGTGGGGTATGGGACTGAATGGGATCAGTCTGAATGGCTGCAGGGGGAGAACGCAGTGGCATGAGACAGCGGCTGCATCGTCTGAGGCAATATGGAGAAAGCCAGGCTCCGCTGGCCTGTGTCTTGTGAGTCATTAGGGACTCTTGGTTATCGCTGGTTGAGGCACCTATGAATATCCGAGGCTGGAGGCCTGTCGGGAAGGACCATTATTACTGAGGGGACTAAGTGTGGGTGAGGCAGTACTAGATGCTCAGTCTACCTTATCTGATAGGCTGTGTTCGCAGGAGAGCTAAGGAACAAGCTAATTCTGCAAGGGCCTTGGGATTCTTAGGCCACCTGTGTGGATCCTGATCTTTAATTTAGACCGGCCTGTAAGTGAAGTTTGTAAAATGCCAAGACACTCAAGAGGGGACAAGAGAGGGAAAGTAAAGGGTGAGCCCATCTAGGTCACCGAAAAGCAAATGCAGCAATATTTGTGCAAAGCCAGAGCCGGTAGGGAAAAACTGACCAAAAGCCAACTTCAGTGTTTGTGAACCTCTGGAAGGTTGGCCTGAAGGGATGGCCAAGGTTGCTGCAAGCGAGGGCCGTATGAGGCAATGGGTGGGAAGGAAGGTGTCTGTTGAACTGCAGATTCGTTGGTTCCTTAGCATTTGGACTGTATTAGATACAAAAGCCAAGTGTACCTTAATTCACCGCAAGCCCCAGAAGCATCAAGGACATGGATGGCATGGATGGGTGAACATTTGCAGGGAAGGGACACCAGCGTTGTCCGAGGGAGGTCAGTATCTACCAGAGTACACTGTTTTGATTTCCCCGCTATGGAAAAAGTAACCGCAGGTGGGGGTCCCCCAGGTTCGTAACCTGCCTTCCAGCTGGAGATGTTTTGACTGCAGAGAGAGTGTGCTTGGCCTGTGGAGGGGGCACTCCTAAGAGCCAACACAGGAAGCTTTGAGGATAGGATAAAATCACAGAAACTATTAAGAAACGTATATTATTTGCCCAGCCCAAAGCCTTGCAGCAGGCTGATGTGGCCAGTGAAGAAGTCAGAGGCTCAAGGAGAATGCTCATGAATTAGAGACCCGAGAAAAGTAGCGGCCCCTCCATGTCACTAGGCACAGGGATGCTCTTCTGAAGTGACAAGCATGGGATCTTTCGGTTCTGTGCTGGGTCTTTGCTCGTGCTTTCTCCAGTGTCCCTTAGCTGTTGCATCCCACGACCAGTGCCCGCTCCCCTAGGCTGGACAGCTGGGCATCCTCAGAGACCTCCTCCATGACCTTCACGGCCCCACCGTTGGTCATGAGATGGTGGTCCCAGATGCTGTGTGAAGGTTTCTTTACACAGGTGAAGGCCTCTGGGTGTCTTAATAGAGAACCAGAACCACCTAAAAACCAAGGATGGAGGATGTCCCCCCACACAAGATGCCAGAGACAAACACAACGGCAAAATTCTTGTGAGGATCATCTGATATGACACGACAAGGTTGTTGAGAAACTCTGTGTGTGTGTGTGTGTGTGTGTGTGTGTGTGTGTGTGTGTGTGTGTGTGTGTGTGAATGGAAACCAGCTGTCGATGTCCGGGGCCTCTGAGGATTCTAGTGTATTTTATATCCCACCTTGCTCATGTTGACTGTCTTGTGTCACAGTCCTATGACCCAAGACCCTGGTGCCATTAGTGCTGGAGTCACTAGATGCTCAAAGGGCTGCAGCTGGGCGGTGTGGCACACAGTACCCAGATGGCCTGAGCAAATAGTCCCAGTGGGGTTTCCATCCCAATCACCGAGGGGGAGATGTTCATATAGGGCGCTAAGATGAAGTTACTAGCTGCTTCTAAGGCACTAGCGTCAACAAATCTGCTGCAAAGCATCTTAGCCCTTTTGGTTGGATTAAAGTTCTCTTGACCAAGTCTCTTCCCAGGTGGCACAGAACCAAACTGCTTAAAGTGGCATGCATATTTACAGTTCCAAGATAATGTTTGCTGTAGTATAGGCATTCTATATTGTTTTGCACATTGTCAAGCTTTATAGAATTATATATTATGTTTCTAATTATTTATAATTACAATTTGCATACCCCCCTTGTTCAAGTTGAGCATCCTGAGTCACTTGATTTTAAAAAGCACTCAATGTGGGATCAGGCCTCAAATAGTCTCCCTGGGTAGCTCTGGTTGGCCTGAGACTCACTCTGTACACCAGGCTGACTTCAAACTCACAGAGATCCACCTGCCTCTGCCTCCCAAGTGCCGGGATTAAAAGCTATACTACTATAGCCCAGTTTATATTATGCTTCCTTGAAATTGCCTTTTCTATGTGTTCAATGTCATTTGTTTTTGTGATTCACCCATGTTGGTAAATATAAATTTAGCACATTAACTTTAATTGCCGAAAATATATACAAATATATATATATATATACATACACACACACACACAATACTTTTCTACATTCAAGCCTATCACTGATGGATGAGGTCTTTCTCCTGCCATTTTGCTAATCATTTTTTAGTTCTGTATGCAGGCCCTTTGTCCTTCCTTTCTCTCCTACCTTTGTGGTTAAGCGTTTTTTCTAGTGGTAGGCTTTGGGTTTTTTGTTTGTTTCTTTGTTTGCCATAGGGTTTTATTTTGTTGTTACCATTTTTTCCCCAAGACAAGGTGTCTCTGTGTAGCCACCCTGGCTGTACTAGAACTCACTCTGTAGACCAGGCTGGCCTCAAACTTAGAGATCCTTTTGCCTCTGCCTCCCAAGTGCTGGGATTTAAAGGCGTGCACCACCACACTGCCTGTGTTATCATTATTTATTGTTACAATTATTATATTTAATGGTTTTCCTAAAGGCAAACTGGTGTGCACATCAACACCTCAATTTCAGATATTCTGAGTTTTGTCTTATGGTTTGGTTTTTTTTTTTTTTTTTCGAGACAGGGTTTCTCTGGCAGTCCTGGAACTCACAGAGATCCACCTGCCTCTGCCTCCCCAGAGTGTTGGGATTAAAGGCGTGTGCCGCCACCACCCGGCAATTTTCTGAGTTTGACTGTGAGTTTTGTGCTTTCAGATGACTTCTTGGTACTCATTAACATCCTTTTCTCCCAGCTTACAGAACTCAGCCCCATTCCTTGTGGCCAATATTTGGTGTGTGCTCACACCTGTCTTCCCCCAGTGGAACGCTTCTCCTGGCCAGCTCCTCTTTGGCTTGAAAGCCTCTCCTGGGACCCTGCCTCTGTATGGCCCCTGATCTTTCTTCTTACGTCCCATGGCACCCCGTGCCTCCCCCACCCTCCTTATAACACTTAGTGGATTTTACTGTTGTCCCAAGGTTGTATTTCTCGTATGTTTTATGGGCAGGAGTTTTGTCTGTGTGTACGTAGAACAGCACATGCATGCAGTGCCCATGGAGGCCAGAGACGGCTTCAGATGCTCTAGCACTGGAGTTACGGAGGGTCATGAGCTGCCATGTGAGTGCTAGGAATCGAACCCAGGTCCTCTAGTAGAACAGTCCATGCTGTTAACCACTGAGCCATCTCCCCAGTCCCAACTTATACTGATTTTAATTACCAGCTCATTTCTCTGTTTTCCTGGTCAAATACTATGTACCTAATAATGGGGACAATGTCTTAACAATTTCATACCCTTGGCCCCATCACGGGGTCAGCCATAAACTCATAAACTCAAAATATAATATGGACAGGCAAACATAAATATCAGACAAAATTCTCAACATCTAAAGCATATCTACTGCCTATGCAGTATTATGCTGGGGAGCGCTTGAGGGTACTAAATAAGAAATATGTCAAAACAGCCTGCCTTCAAAAGCCATCTTGCATTGGTCGCCGTTGCTGTGACGAAACACCACATGCCAGGACAACTTGAGGAGGAAGGAGTTTATTGCAGTTTACAGTTCCAGAGGGAGAGTCCATACAGCAGGTAGAGCAGAAAGCTGGGAGGATCACGCCTTGCACCACAGGCAGGAAGCAGAGAGAGTGATCTGGGTGGGGAGAGGATGCAGACTGGAAGCCCATCCTCAGTGGCAAGCTTCCTCCAGCAAGGCTGCAACACCTCCCAGAACAGTGCCACCATCTGGACACAAAGTGTTCAAACACCTCCGCCTCAGCGGGCACTTCCCATTTTAAAACAGTATGCATCTTCCCTGGTGGAATGTCTCGCGGATGGTGGTTGAAAAACTTGGTTCATTCACCCTGACTTTGAATTATTTCCCTGTTTTCAACTCTTCGGAACTGCAGACATTGCTACACCTATCCAGGTCCACACTCAGACAGAAGGCCAGGTCAAGGACAAAGGAGGAACTTTGAGGTTTTGTTTGTTTGATTGGTTGATTGATTGATTGATTGATTGATTCAGTACCCCACCCCCATTACTAATCCTGGCCCTCCAGATAGCCCCAAGCAGCCAAAATGAGGCCAGAGGGCACATTGAGCACTTTGAAGGGTGTTAAAGAAGTACCCAGAAACTGCCCCCCCACACACACACACACACAAAGCAGCAGAGGAGAAGCAATTGAAACCAAAACAGACTTGGGTCTTCCCCTCAGATACTTTCTTGACCCTAGGAAGCCGGGTCAGCTGAGGTCAACTCCTCAAAGTCTAGCAAATGGGTGAAGAGGCCAGCCCACAAACAGCCACAGAGTACAGTGTGCAGTGACACCTCACACTGTGGTCATCCAGGACCCAAGAGTGGGACAGAAGCATCCCTCAGACTGTGTGTGCGGTCTCCCTCTGACTGCCATAGCCATAGCTTCCGCTTCCACTGGGCAGCGCTCCTTCGTGCGTTCTTTTCTCGTTCTATCCTCATGGCTTTCGGAGTACTACCCCATTTTGTAGCTGGGGTGAATGAGCCCCACTGCGTGAGCTTCTTGAGACTCTAATTTGTCCTAGTATCTGTAGGAGGTACAGAGGTCACTGTGCTCACGCTAAGCACTAGGGGACCAAGAATGCTAAACACACAGGGTTGTCTCGTCAAAGGGAGAAATCTATATAACCTGTTTTCCACCCAGAAGGCCGGGAGCCAGATGTGGTTTATAGCCTGATGACATTTGCACTATCTGCGTGGCCAAGACCATACCAGATCCTCCCCCAGACCCTTGTCATGACTTGTTTTTCTCAGTCAATCTATAGAAACCATCTTTATAGAATATGTCACACGTACTTTACAAAGAGTTTCATTGTAGATGTGTCTTCAATTTTATTATGCACATGGGGTTGAGTTTGTTATCAGGAAAATGATTTCACTATATTGCTCTGTGCTTAAATATGCCTAAAATAAGTTACCCGGTGTCAGGCTTTCAAAATGTGAACCAGCACCCACTGTGGAGGTCATATTGGACCTCATTTCCTTGCCTCCCGTGGATCGACACTCTGCTGGCCCTGGTGTTTGCAGAGACCACCACAAACATCAGTTTATAGACGCAATAACAGCCCAAAACCTGGATCCTAGCCCCAAGGCTACTCGCTGTGAGTCTGTGATCTTGGGCTGTTACTCGGTCACCCACAGCTTCCTTTCTTTGCTTATAGGAGATGCACACAGTTGTGGGGACTTTACAGCGGCTGTGTGACAGAGATGGAACCCGGAGGAGGCAGGGATTAGTCTTATGCCCTTTTGGGCACAATACTTACCCTCTTGCTGCTCCTGCAATGAATCTTATGGCGGCCATCCGGTCGTTTTGCAGCATGTTGTCACCTACCTACCTCCTGTCTGTCATCTTTACAGGTGCCCTGGCAATGGCCAGTAGGGGGAGGGGTCTTACAGCAGCACGAGCCTTGCTACAGTAGACCTCAGAGAACCTCAGGCATCTAGGTGTCCAGATTCTACCCTGAATGACTTGCTTCTATCATGACAAAATGTCTGCTAGAACAACTTAAAGGCAAGGATGGATAGTTTTTTTTTTTTACTTTGTTTCTTTATGTGTATGAGTGTTTGCCTGCATGTGTGTATGTGCATTGTGTGCGGGACATACAGGCAGTGCCCATGGAGGCCAGAAGAGGGCACTAGATCCCCTGGGACTGAAGTTATAAGTGGTTGAGGTGATTATGAGCTACCTGCTACAGATTCTAGAAATCAAACCTAGATCCTCTTGTAAAACAGCAAGTGCTTTTAACCACTGGTCCATCTCCCAGCTCTTACTGATATTGGCATGGTTTCACGGGGCTCATCTCATAGTTTTTTAGCTCCGTGTGCTTATGGCGATGGTAGCATGAGACAGGGGACAGCTGCTTGCTTCATGGCTGACCAGGAAACAGAAAAGATGGGATGGAAGAAAGGGCCAGGTTGCGCGCTAGCTGTAAGGGCACACCCCCAGTGACGTATTTTACCACCCAGGCCCTACCATGCAGAACTGTATCCATGGACTGAAACATGTATGGGGAAGCTCTCCTGACAGAATCTCCTTACAGACACACGCAGAGGCGTGCTTTACTGATGTCCTGGCAGAGTGACGTCAGCTTCATCAGACTGACCTATTACAGCCTAAGTCCTGAGTCAGGGAAAAACTGGCACTCGTCTCTGGTCCACTCTAATGTGCAGCTTAGGCTAGGGCCTGCTGCTATGAAGACCACATTTGCATTTTCCATGGCTACTGATCTCAATTTCAAAAGAGCATCACTTGTAGTTCTGAAAAAATCTATCCCCTTGTTGTAGCTACAGAGGACATGATGCAGTTATCTGGGGTCACTTGGGAACGACACCTAGCAACTGGACCTTGAGCCTGAACCCCAGTGATCCTAAAACCTCACCATCACAGAATCCAGCAGGCCTCCAATGTAGGGCATGCTCCACTGTGACAGAACACCCGGCCTAGGGCCAGCAAGACAACAGCATGACACTTCTGCCATGCCTGACAGTCTGAGTTCAATTCCAGAACTCACACAGAGAAGGAGAAAACCAATTCGGAAAGCTCGTCCTCTGGCCCCTACATGTGTGTAGTGGTATATGCACTCCCCAAAAAAAATTTTTTTAGAAGCTTGAAATGTTAATTTAAACAGAGGAAAGATTTTCTGGCTCACGGATTCACTGGTTTCAGGCCACAGTTGCCCAGTGTTTTGCTGTAGGCCTGGTTCAGCATGTGGAGTGTGTAGCAGGGGAGGCCTATATTGCTTCATAGCATCCAGGAAGCAACAACAGACCAGAAAAGGTCAGTGTCCCAGTCTCCCCTTCAAAGACATCCCCAGTGTCGTAACTTCCTCCCTGTCTCCTCTCCTAAGCATTCCTCCAGTGCCACAGACTTGTGACCAAGCTTCGATCCCTGTACTTTTGAGGAACACTCATGATCCCGATAAACCTGCCCCTGTTGGGGGGAAGCATGGCTGATTGGTACATGCTGGGTAAGGTGGGGAGTGCAGTGGAAAGTCTGGGGGGAAACGTGCAGACCCTCCTGTATCGCTGTGCTTACTACGACAGTCAACTCTCAACAACGTGCACCATCCTTTCCCTTGACGAACTATTTATTTAGATTTATTTGTTCTATGTGTATGAATGTTTTGCCTGCTTGTAAGTATGTACACCACATTAGTGCAGTGCCTGTGGAAGCCAGAAGAGGGCGTCACTTCCCCTGGAACTGGAGTTACATCGTTGTGAACCACCAGGGCTGGGACTGAACTTCAGACCTCTGCAAGAGCAGCCAGAGCTCTTAACCACCGAGCCATTTCTCCAGCTTCTAAGACATTAGAAATTTATTTAACATTTTTGGAATCCTAGAGCCAACAAGTGGCTAGTTATACAGTTTCCACCACTCATAACAAAGAAATGGTCATTCGGTATTTCATCTTAGCGTCTCCCACTGAACTCTGTTGTGTTATAAATTGTACACATTCTCTCTTTTTCCCTCTTAGGGACAATCCACATAAGCACTGATGTACATTACAGATATAAATGTTATATTTCTTAAGAATATTTTCTAGCCAGGCATGGTGCTACATGCCTGAAACCCCAAGACAGCAGGGTCAAGAGGTCAAGGCCAGCTTTAGCTACGTAGCGAATTCAAGTCCAGTATAGGCTACAAAAGAGAGAGGTGGGGGTTCAAATTTGTCCTAAAGAAGGGAGCTTGAAAGATGGCTTTGTGGTTAAAGGCACATACAGCCCTTACAGAAGACCAGAGTTCAGTTTCAAGCACCCACATCGTCTGAGGTGTTTCCAGCAGCTGACAACCAGGTGAAATTCCAGTTCCAGGGACTCTGATGCCCTCTTCTGGCCTCCTTGGGCACTGCAAGCATGGTGCACTTAACATGGACATGCAGGCAAACTTACACACATAAAATGGAGATTTAAAAAAATCTTGAAAGTTCTTTTCTAAAAATGCCCTATTAGAAAGTGTCCAGCTTGCATTCAAGATGGCGACAATATCTTCAGTTCAGCTTTGTGCCCCACAAGACAAGGAAAGGTTCTTGTCTACTCATGTTGGGATTTGCTTCTCCTCTGAAACATGAAAAAAAAAATTAAAAAAAAGGCTTTGACTTTTGGGAAGCTCTTCTTAAAATGGGCACCATCCCAAAGTGACCCCCCCACTGTTCCCTTTTGAGATGCTCTTGGGGTACGCTGAGTTACTGTATTTGATCCCATCTTGCATACGGCTGCACGTGATTAGGGGGTCCTACTACAAGGCCTGGAGACAATAGCCTATAGATAAATACCCCTGGGACCCACAAAGTCAGTAATTAGGCAGCATTGTGATGACATCCAGTGATGGGTAGAAGAGAGAACTGGACAACTCTGGGGGCTCAGCAACGACACTGGCTCCCTGGAGAGCCCACACAAGAAGGCTGGCAATCTAAAATATTTAAAGAACTTAAGACCCCCGTGGGAGAGTTCCTAGCTGCAGAGATAAAAAAGAGAGAGAGAGAGATGAAGAGCTTGCTAGGTATAAAAAAATGCAGTTTTTAATGAAAAACTCCACAAACTATATCAACCCAAGTTTGGGTAGAGCATCCTTAAAAAAATAATTCCAATCAGAGACCCCATCTACAGAGAGGACAATTGGAAGGTTTCACCGTTTTCTTCATAGTATCAGGAGATAAAGATCCAAAAACAGACCTGCAGATAACAGACCCTCCTTCCTCCCACACTGACGAGAGTGTGGCATCTTCATCTCATGGAGGACGTGATCCGCATCAGCCCCTCTCGGTCCTAAATCCTGAGATGGCCTCCGCGCCGCCGCCGCCTCCAGCCTCTAGTTACAGTTCTGCTGTTTAGTCTCACATCTTCCACGGTCCTGTGAATGAGCCACAGTGTGTGTGGTGGGTAAACCCTTGGACACTAGCCCCACTTACCTGAGCCTGGCACTGTGACCTTGGCAATGACGTCACCTCTCTGCCTTGCTTTTCCTAGGTGAAGGATGAGGGAGGCAATGAGCCCAGTCTCTCTGAGTTGTTGGGAAAATGAAAACAGTTATTACAAGGGAAAGCCACCAGAAAAGTGTTCCCTCCGCAGGCAGAAGTCAACAAGTGTCTGCCCTTATTACCACCACACTGTTTCTCTTGGCACCTATAGAAATAACATCTTCTAAAGGAAAAGGTTTTTTAAAAGATGTTTGGGTTAATAAAAGACTGCTTTCAGATTTGTGAATGCATTTATGTGGAAAGCCGAGGTGCTTAGTTAAACATTCAAGATGTCCTTTTTAAAAAATGATGAACAATCCTCAAACTCAAACACCATTCCCCAGCATAGTCGCTCGACCAAAGCATTTTGTATTTTACTCAAGAGACTGAACGTAGACCCAAAGAAACACTGGACACAACTGCAAACCACGCGGGGCACATCAGCCAATGTCTGGAATTCAGCACTCAGGAGAGAGAGGCAGGAGGACAGCCTGGGATACATAATGAGACCCTGTAAACATGTGTGTACACACACAGCACACACACACACAGCACACACTCACTCCTGCGATGCAAGACAGTTACAACTGTGTATAAGCAGTTCAGACGATAAGAGTTACAAAAATGCAAAGAAGGAAAATCGTATCCTACTCAGCCACGGCCAGAAAGTGCATCGAATTCCCTGGAACTGGAGTTACAGATGGTCGTGAGCCACCATGTGGGTGCTGAGAACCAAACCTGGGGCCCCTGTGAGAGCAGCCAGTGCTCTTTTCCACTGAGCCGAGCCCCAAGGCTGAGCTTCTACTGAAATGTAATAAAGTTGAAATAGTTGTGTTTGAACAGGCGAGAACTTCAATCAGCAGACTCAAAACCACAGGCCTGGGAGGTAGACCATAGATAAATAGTGGCGTGCAGGGCCAGGGGCTTTGAGCCTCATCTCTACACACACAAAATAAAGTTTTTAAAAATATACAGTGTTGCCCAGTGGTGGTGGTGCACACCTTTAATCCCAGCACTCAGGAGGCAGAGGCAGGTGCATCTCTGTGAGTTCAAGGCCAGCCTGGTCTACAGAGTGAGTTCCAGGACAGACTCCAAAGCTACACAGAGAAACCCTGTCTTGAAAAACCAAAAACAAAAAATTTCAGTGTTGCCTTGATTTGCCCAGCGGCTTTCAATGGTCGTCAGTGTACGACCCTTTTTATTTAATCTAAATGCCCTCAGGCAGGTGGGGCTCACACTATGGCAAGGTGTTGCCTCCCGCTAGCCTCAGGCCCATTGCCGTTTCTTGACTGGCTGAATCGTTGGGAGTGTGGTGTGGAAGGATGAGGAATGCAACAAATAGAAGAGGCAAGAATTGTCCTGCGTCGAGAACCCAAGACGTAACCCATAGAAATTGCTATAAAACTTGACAGCCGTAAGTGGCTGGTACAACTTACTCCTCAGAGTCCAGCAGACATGGGAGCCGAGTGAGCCGAGCAAACGGACTCTCTCCAATTGAAATGATAGGCACTGATTATTTCTCTGATGTCGCAGTTACGGGTTGCCATCCATCCTGGGCTTCCTGCTGTAAAAGGCCCCGCCATCCTCCTCAGTGCACGCTGGGCCACAGATTCCACAGCCACGGCATTAATTTCCTCTTGGTTGCATGCTGCCGCGTGGGATGATCAGTTACATTTCCTGACCATAAAGAAGAGGGAGCCTTGAGGCATCACCTGCTGTCGGGATGCACCAAGAAGGCTGCTGCATGCCTCGCCTTTGCCAGCGTCAGAGAGGGACCAATTGCGTGTGCTCTCTCAAGTCTGGCAAGGTACTGATCCAGGTTTGCCTTCCTTCCATCAGAATCCCGATTTCATTCAGAGTGCCTCTGTGCCTCTCCCCTCCCCTTCAACCCTCTCCCAAGGTCCCCATGCTCCCAATTTACTCAGGAGATAGTGTTTTTCTATTTCCCATGTAGATTAGATTTATGTACTAATTCTCTGGGATAGTGATTTGTGGGCTGGTTTTCTTTGCTTTATTTTAAAAACCACTTATTAGTGAGTACAGGTGATAATTGTCTTTCTGGGTCTGGGTTACCTCCCTCAAAATGATGTTTTCTAGCTCCATCCATTTGCCTGCAAATTTCAAGATGTCATTTTTT
>NW_026068010.1:2786883-2788900 GCF_014885135.2 Alexandromys fortis
GCAGAAGTGCCAACCCCTTGATGTCAGAGAGCATCTCATCACAGATACTTCAAGGCCCTAAAACAGACAGACGGACAGACAGACAGACAGACACGCTTCATTGCCTGCCAGATAGATGTCCGATGAACTGCGGAGCCTCAGGCTGCCTTGATGGGGACCTAAGGCAGGTAGATGGGACTATGTGGCACCTCCGGAGGCCAGGAGCTCATGAGAGCATCGGGGTGGAGCTGCAATCTTTCCTGGAAGTGTCCAACTGTGGGGTGATCTTGCAAATGCAGAGCCTTAGCAGGAAGAAGAATCATTTGTGCTCCAGAAAGCAAAACCAGGAACATTTTTAGGCCTAAGGATGGGCCCCCACAGTAGAGTGCCAGCCTCCAATACCTAGGCTCTAGCTTGGATCCCTAGTGCCACAAATGTAAATGTTTTATTTGGATATGTGGATATCAGACCCAGGACCTTAGGCATCAGAATTCTCAGTTTGAGAGCTTGAGAGATGGCTCAGTGATTAAGAGCACTTGTTCTTACAGAGGACCTGGGTTCAGCTCTCAGCACTGCCTGATGGCACACAACCATCCATAACTCCAAACAGGGATCTGGCGACCTCTTCTGGCCTCTGCAGGCACTGCATGCACACGGTACACAGATGGTCATGCAGGCAAAGCACCCAAAGACATAAGATAAAGAGATACAAATAATTTTTTAAAATGTTGCTTTCAGGGGCTGGAGAGATGGCTCAGAGGTTAAGAGCATTGCCTGCTCTTCCAAAGGTCCTGAGTTCAATTCCCGCCAACCACATGGTGGCTCACAACCATCTGTAAAGAGGTCTAGTGCCCTCTTCTGGCCTGTAGACAGTATATTGTATACATAATAAATAAATAAAATAAATATTTTTAAAAAATGTTGCTTTCACTATTGGGCTGGGGATGCTAGCTCAGAAGTGGAGTACTTGCCTAGTACAAGGCCCTGAACTCAATCCTTGGCTGTATGCATTTTTTTAAGTCCTGCTTTTGAGCAATATAAGAAGAAAACTAAGTTTTCCCATTGACAATTCAGTCTTGCAGAATGTCCAATCTGGGACCCCTAAGCTCTGATCAACAGCCGTCCAGTTTGGAGGTCTGAGGTGAACCCAGCTTGCCTTAAGAGGCTAAATGGACCTGCTGGGGTCTCCTCTGCCTCCATCCTTCCAGGGCAGAAGGGGGCAGATGTGGACGGGGTGGGGAGGGTGAAAGAGCAACTCTGTCTTCTCTTTCTCCAATGACAGACATGGTAGAGATGAACTCCCCAGATCGCTGTGTGATCCCAGACACCCAGCTGAAGAAGGCCCCTTTGAAGTTGCATCTCCCTGCACAAGGAGGCTGTAGTCACATCTGAATGCCACAAAGACTCCAGTAACCTGAGCTACTACGGCCACAGGGAGATTTTTTTTATAAAGGAAAAAGGCATCCCAATGTAACAAAGAATGTCCAGGAAAAGACAAACACAACCCTGGGCTTTTCCCTATGCCCTGGTTGGACAGACATGGAAAGGAAGCCACGGGGGCACAGATTGACTTCCGGTCACTCTACATCAAGTGGCCGAGTCTAGGCTCAGGACAGGGAGTCAGCCATCTTCTTCCTATGTTAGGCATAGTTGGCAAATTTGGTTGACACCATAAAAAAGCATACTTCATTGCAGTTAACTCTCTGCCGAAATTTAGATTTTACTTAAAAATATCTTATAACTGATTTTTAAAATTATTTTATTTTATATGTATGAGTACCTGCGTGTATGTACATACGCCATATGAGTGGCTGTGCCTGTGGAGGCCAGAAGAGGATATTGGATCATCTCTAACTAGAGTTAAAGGCAGTTGTGAGCCATCATATGGGTGCTGGGAACTGAACCCAGGTCCTCTGAAAGAGCAGTCAGGGCCATTGCTCCAGCATCATAGCTGACTTTTTTTTTAATTTATTTATTTATTTATTAAAGATTTCTGTCTCTTCCCCACCGCTGCCTCCCATTTCCCCCCCCCCCCCCC
>NW_026068010.1:2790441-2795800 GCF_014885135.2 Alexandromys fortis
AAAAAAAAAAAAAAAAAAAGAAAAGAAACAAAAAACCAAGGTAAGGGTTTTTTGGGGAGGAAAGGGTTGATTTCAGCCTACAACTCCAAGCTCGAGGAAAATCAGAAGGGGAACCCAGAGCAATCGCTCACCCACCTTTCCTCTATGTATATAACACAGGCCCACCTGCCTGGGACCACAGTGGGCTAGGCCTTCCTATAGCATTCGGCCATCAAGAAAAAGCCCCACGGATGGGCCACTGAGCAGTCTGATGGGGTAACTTCTCAGTTGAGATTCTCTCTTCCCAGGTTTGTGTTGAGGTGTCCTAAACTAACCTGCATAGCTACTGCCAAAGCTTTGCCGCCCCCACAGCCCAAGCAGCCAGGATTGCCCACTGTGGGATGGAATAGCAAGAGGTCTCACCAAAAGTCAACAGGATCAACAAGATTTTGTTGAACTTCCCAATACGTGTCTTGTTTTGTTTGGCTCACTGGCTGTTGCTCGGAGTTTGGGTATAAGGGTTTCTTTGCTTTATTCCAGGCAGGGTCTCCCACGTGTAGCCCAGGCTAGCCTTGTACTCACACTCCCCTTGTCTCAGCTTTCCTGGGGCAGGGATTCTAGGCGTGCATCGCCACATCCGACTTGAGCATCTTTTCTTTGTAAATCACCCACACAGAAAAACAGACCAGACCCAGCCACAGCAGAGGCAATTTCTCACAATATCCCAGAGAATCAGGATGCAGGTGAACGAGAGCTAGTAATCGGGCTAGGAGCGTGACTCCATGGTAGAGCTCTGTCTAGCATGGGGAAGGCCACGAGATCCACCCTCGCCCCCTCAACAGGTGGGGGATTCATTTAACAGAATGCATGAGGCTGAAAGTTAAAAGCACAGAAGGGAGGTCTGTAGCAAACCAGCTGCAACCCAGAACCTTGGCAGAATTGGATAGGGGCTCTCTCTCCACAGCACAGGGGCACAGACATGCTGAGAATAAACTGTTAAGAATGTCTGTTTCCCAGTGCAATGGTGATGCATGCCTTCAATCCCAATACTTGGGAGACAGAGGTGAGTGGATCTCTGTGAGTTCAAGGTCAGCTTGGTCTACAGAGTGAATTCCAAGACAGTCAGTGCTACACACACACACACACACACACACACACACACACACACAGTTATGTTTCTTCTCATTCCTATGTGCCCCTGTGCCACTGTTCCTGCCTGGCCTTGGGGAAAAAATTTGAATTACAGAGACACTGTGTCCAAGAAAGCTGGGCACAGCTAAGAGCTGGACTGCCACACATTTGGGAAGCAGATGAAAGGTGTTCACTTGGAAATTTAGAACCCAAGTGGTTTCCTGGCTCCCATGATGCTTAGTGGTATAGCTTATTATACCCCATGGTGGATGGCGGAAGATTCGCTCGGGCAGCTGATCAATACAGGAGCAGGCACAGAAGTCCCTTAGAACCACACTGAGAATCGCCCACAGGGAGGATTCATCCATCACCTGAGTGTCAGTAAGCATCACTGGGAGATTGAGGGAGGTCTCTTAGTGAAGACAAACTATGCTTGTCTATAGCAGGCAAGGGTAGAACAAACATTAGCAAAACCTCTAACTATTTACCTACCTTTCCCACAAAGCTCCTACAGAATGGGCTCAAACAAACTAAGGTGTGTTTTCTTCCTATTTGGTTTGGCTCTCAGTTAGCCCAGGCTGGTCTTGAACTCACTGTTTAGCTGAGGATGTCCTTGAACTCCTCCACTCCCTAAGGACTGTGAGCACCACACCCAGGCTAAATCAAGCCGTGGAAGAAAATGCAAGCGCCAGGAAACGAGGCTCTCAGAAGAAGAGGACGATTGATAGCGCTAAGGGAGGGACTGCCGTGGCCACGGGACAAGGCCAGTCTGACTTCAGAGCAGAACGGCTACACAAGGAAGATGTTCATCAGAGAGAAAGGCCATGGGGGAGGCTCAGCATGTTCGTCATATTGGAAGAGTTTGGAGGTTAATTCTCACTAAAGACCATAAAACGCCACAAGTTAAAAGATAAAGCAAACGAAACATGCTGGCTAGACACCCGCACAAAGAGGTAGAGGCAGGAGGATTGCCACAAGTGCAAAGCCAGGACACACATGTAGTGTGTGTGTGTGTGTGTGTGTGCATGTGTGTTTGTGTGGTATGTGGTGTGTGTAAGAGAGAGTGTGTATGTGTGTGTGTAGTGTATGTGGTGTGTATGTGTGATGTATAGTATGTGTGTGTGATGAATGTGTGTGTGTGCATGTGTGGTATGTGGTGTGTGTAAGAGAGAGTGTGTGTGTGGTGTATGTGTAGTGTATGTGGTGTATATGTATGTATTATGGTATGTCTGTGTGTGAGAGAGAGCGTATGCGTGTGATGTATGTGTGTGATTATTAATGTCAGAACAGCAAAGATATCCAGGAGTGTAAATGCAGTCCCAGCTGGATACAGATAAAACTTACATAGTCAAAATGCAAATCTGAACAGTGAACTTTATAGGATGTGCTAAGCCCTGGCTCACGATTCTATTTTAGCATCTGAGAAGTCAGAACGCACTGTAGTATTAATTACGTGTCTCCCTGCTGTAGCGAAATGCTCAACAAAGGACAATTTGAGAGAAGAGGACGCAGCTCGCGGTCTCCCTTTCATTCAGGCCAGCACCCACTGTCCACAAGTGAGGTGTTTTTCCACTTCACGCAACCTAATCTAAACAACCCTTCCAGGGTCATGCCCAGCAGCTGGTGTCCTAGGTTCTTCTAGGTCCTATCAAGTTAACAATATTGTCAGAGTTTTGTTAGAGGCGCTTTTATTCTTTTGTAGGTCCTCATAAAATATTGTTGAAGGACTAGAGAGAAGATTCAGATTAAGAACACTGGCTGTTCCGGCGTGGGACCCAGGTTCCGTTCCGAGCACCCACATGGCTGCTCACAACCATGAGTAACTCTAGTTCCCTAGAATCCGACGCCCTCTTCTGGCCTCCACAGGGAGTGCAGGCATATGATGCACTTACATGTAAGCCTAGGCATAAAATGGTTTTTGTTAATTAGGTTAACTCTCATGATGGAAGGCAGGTAAGACAGGAAGAAATACAGAAATTGAGTAGTAGCAGTCCTGAGGAGGGTGAAAAGCTTTTCCTTGACTGCCAAAGCAACAAGACAAGTAAGAATCTCTAAAATTATGATACTGATGGCACAGCTTTTATAATGTTTTGTTTCCGAATGAGGGCTGCAAACACCAGAAGCGCAACTAAAATCAGAGACAACGGTTCACTGAGGGCGCCTAGATGGAGGTACGAATGGGCCAGGATGCCACAGCCTTGCGATTTTCAGAAAGATTTAACATGTGAACTTTTAAGCTACCTCTGTGGGTTTGGAGTAAAAATTTTTTTAAAAACATAAAAATAATGAAGTAAACTCTTCCACTCCCAGCCTTACCAGAATGGGAATTTTCAGGCTGTGGGAACCAAAAGGAGCTTCTCCACCAGGCTAGTCACCCTATAACCTCCAGGGCAATGCATGTCACCTCAAGCCTCGGTCTCCGCACCAGGGGAAGCCTAGCTTCTGCCTCCGATGACATACAGCTATGCATTTGGGGGAAAGTGGAAACCGCAGCGTGCAGATGCTCTAATGACTCAGCCCTGGAGAGAGGAAGGAAGCTGGCGGCTGGTCCAGCAGGTGGGGAGCCTCCTCCGCAGACACCTGTCGGCGGTTCTGGGGTTCCAGAGGACGAGCCCAGCATTCCTCCACGCCGAGAGGAGGAATGTCCACCGAAAGATGTGCACCCGCGTCTGGGAACCGCGTAACAAAAGAGAAGGGTCCTCCGCGCGGGCAGGCAAGGCGGAATGCTGAGCCCAGCTGCGCCCAGCTTCTGCAAGAGTCCCCCGCTGTCCTTGGTTTCCCACGGCAGCTCCACGCGGGGGAACCGCTGTCCCAGGTTCCCACGGCCAACTCCACGCGGGAACCAGTTGTGCCCCGGGAGAACAGCCTTTTTACGTCGCAGGGGCTGGTGGGGGATCCTTCTCCACAGAGTCTGGCGTGAGCACCAGTGCCCGACACCTCCCCAGCACACCCGGAGGTCCAGCCTGCGGCTCAGCAGGGGAGCCTCGGGAAGCCGCTTCCCGACGCTCAGCAGGAGATCTGGGACTGGGCAGGCCGGCAGTTAAGTATTTTAAACAACGCTCTCTGCAACCAAAGCCGACTTCCTGCAGAAACCGTCCACCGCCCTCTGCCAGGCCCCTTTCCTCCCTAACCCGCTGCCTGCCGGTTTCTAACACTTCATGAAGCCTTCTACGCTGCTAGATTGTTATCCCTGTGAGGTTAGGGGAAACGACAGCAGCGGAGTAGTTAGGCCTCCGGTCGTGCTGAGACCCGAGTTAAAACATGCTAACCTGGCTTGCTGGAGGCATCTGGGTCCCCAAAGTCCTTAACCTTGGTGGTCAGGGGGCTTCCAACCTTAGCTTCCTACACCCCAGCTGCCCTCCGAGTTCCCGACCTTGAAGGGATCCTTAACGAAAGGAGGCTCCAGCCCTGGGCCCAGTTCAGGCGGTACTCTTCTCCAGGGTGGGCTGTTTAGCTGTTCTCTCACCCTTCAGAGGAGACAGTCCCTCTGCCCACCCACCCTGTGAACAGGTCCACGCTGTAAGAACCCAGGAGACCAGGGGAGAGCTTCATATTCGCAAGCCAAGGTCATCTCCTACTTAAGTAAGAAAACTGGTCCCCGGTTGTCTGCTGGATTATGGTGTGTAGCTAATTTAACCTACTTTGTCAAACACCTGGGAGAGTATGGAATAGTCAGGTGATTGCAAGAGACTTCCTTGATCGCTCTGAGTTCAGCAAACTAGGCTGTGTTCGACCAGCAGGCCACAAAGTCGGGGAGGGCAGTGAGCTTGCAGCAAGACTGGAGTCTGCAGGCTGGGTCTGCAGTCTCTCACACACGGCCCAGGCCACCCCCAAGCCCTCCACACGCACCTCAGCACCCCCTTCCTTTTAGCGTCACTCACTGCTTTAAATGCCCTTTTGTCTCCTGGCTCCCAGTCATTCCTCCTCCCCACAGAGTCACCCAGGGCAGCTCCGCCCCTGTGCCCCTCCTATCCCTCCCTGCCCTGTGCTGTTCTCTGCTTTGGTTTGTGGAGGACACCCTCAGTTTTGCTGAAGTACCACTTACTATCTGGGGTGGCGGCCGTTAGGGACAAATGTGGTCAGGGGAGAGCCGGAGAGATGGTTAAGGCCCTTGACCGTCTTAACAAACAACCTGAGTTTGGTCCCTGGCAATCACAAAATGGGAAGAGAGAACTGACCCCTACCATATTGTCCTCTGACTTCCACATACATAAAATTATACCTGGTTGGGAACATGCAAATAAATGAA
>NW_026068010.1:2797280-2825901 GCF_014885135.2 Alexandromys fortis
GGCACCGTATATATTCTTCTGCTTCACGGGGACGAGGTCTTTTGCCTCTCTACAACCTCAAGTGTAAGTGCTCCAATAAAGTGTGTTCTGAGAAGAATCCTGTTGCGGTCGTCTCTTCTGCTGGCGGGAGCGGCGTGCTGCAATGTATATTGGTGTTTTGTGCGCTGTATCTTTATGCACTGTGTGCATGTAGCGTCCTTAGAGGCTGAGCACATGCCTTTAAGCCCACAGAGACTATATCTAGAGAGTAAAGTATTAGCGGTAAAATTGCCGGCCAAAGGCTGCATACATTTTCAATCGTGACAGAAAGAGCCAAAGAGTAGATAGGTTTTGTTTTTAGAGTAACGAAGAATTTCTTTTCTTTTGTTTTGTTTTTTGTTTGTTTGTTTGTTTTTGCTTTTTTAAGACAGGGTTTCTCTGTGTAGCCCTAACTGTTCTGGAATTAGCTATGGTAGACAAGGCTGGCCTCAAGCTCACAGAGATCTTCCTGCCTCTGCCTCCTAAGTGCTGGGATTAAAGGCGTGCGCCAATACCATCCAGCCAAGTAAGAAAGAATTTTAACTGAAACTACCCAAAATGTTGTGCCAATTTATCAGGAATGCATTTGGATATATAGTCAAGCCAACTGTGACTTGCACGCTCTCAGTCCGTCTGTCTGTCTGTCTGTCTGTCTGTCTGTCTCTAGCTCTCTCATTTCTAAAGAACAAGTATTTTTTTCTTATGTTTCAGAAGGCTTGGAAATCTAGGGTCAAGAGACCAGCATCAAGTGAAGACCTTCCTTCTACTTCCTCCCGTGGTAGAAGGCTGAAAGGTAAGAGGACACCCTCAAGGTAAATGGTCAGGAAATAACCCATGTCAGCACTCCTGCAGTAGCTAACTGGTGATTTTAATGTCATTAACTCATTAATCTCACAGGGAATGGCACTATTAGGAGGTATGGCTTTGTTGGAGTGGGTACGGCCTCATTGGGGGAAGTGTGTCATTGTGGGGGGGGGTGAGGTTTTCTATGCTCAGGATACCACCCAGTGTCTCAGTTGACTTCCTGTTACCTGCAGGATGCAGCAACCTCAGCTCCAGCACCACAGCTGTCCACACACCGCCATGCTCCCCACCGTAAGGGTAATGGTCTGAACCTCAGAAACTGTAAGGACGGTTTCCTTACAGTTAATTTAATTGTGAACTCAATTAAATGCTTTCCTTATAAGAGTGCTGTGGTCATGGTGTCTCTTTACAGCAATAAGAAACCCTAACTAGAGGCTGGAGAGATGGCTCAGAGGTTAAGAGCTTTGCCTGCTCTTCCAAAGGTCCTGAGTTCATTCCCAGCAACCACATGGTGGCACACAACCATCTGTAATGAGATCTGGTACCCTCTTCTGGCTTTCAGGTATACATGCAGACAGAATATTGTATACATAATAAATAAATATTTTCAAAAAAAGAAACCCTAACTAAGACAGTAACCCAAACCGATGGTATTGGCACTCACCCCACCCCCACCCCATGAGATGGAGCCCTTGCAGCCTCGACAGACCGCTATAAAAGGTCTCTCCTCAAAGCACTTAAAAGGGAAGTTTCCAACATGGGCCCTGACAGGGCACATCCAAATCACAGTGTTCTTCTAGCTCTCTCTTATTATCCTTCTTCTAAGTGACAAAGTATATGATATGTATGTTGGGAGTTTGAGAGATGGCTCAGCAGTTGAGAGCACTTTCTGCTCTTCCCGAGGGCACAGGTTCAGGTCCCAGCACCCACAGCAAGGGGCTCATAGCTACATAGAACTTCAGGGATTTGGCACTCTCTTCTGACCTCTGTGCACTCATGTGCACAGTCTCCCACATGTGTCCACACACATGCGTGAACACACACTTAAAGCTAATACAAATAAACCTTTTTTAAATGATATGTATTTTTGGTATACAATACAATGTTTATAAATGTATGTACTCTAGCTTTCTAAGAGCAGATAGAGCCCCAGGGACTCAAAACATGTTTGTTATTCAGCAAGAAACAAGACGTTGGTGTGGTTTACACTGGAAGAAGCATGAAGGATGCTGGACGATGTACCGCATCCCCACTGTGGCCTCTGAGTGGAGCATCGCTCAAACAAAAGGGCTTTCCCATGGCACGCCGGGACCATGGAGGACCCACATAGGTGGTCAGAAAGGGTTGACAGGAGCCCCTCACATCCTCTCGTCCCTCACACTGTCCACATCTGGAACTCCACATATGGAAAAGTGCTGTTGGGCAGATGTGGCCACCCAGGGAGTGATGCATGTCACCACCGAAGCCAGTAGGTCATCGGCTCTAGCATCCTGTGTGCTGTGGTCCTGGCTGCCACAAGCACCCAGACGCTGATACCTCCCAGGGATAGTAAGTTGTCTCCCTTGCCAATCACCTTACCTTGTTTCCTGGAAGACTCTAGCTTAGATAGAGCAGGAAGAAAAAAAGACAGTTTCACTTTCACTTCCGATTCATTCGTTTTTTACTTTGTGTGTGAGTATTAGCTTGCAAGTGTATATGTGTGCTGTGTGTGTGCTTGGTGTCTGTGGAGGCCAGAAGTGGGCATCGGATCCCCTGGAACTGGAGTTACAGGTGGTTGTGAGCTAGTGCTGAACTTGGGTGCTCTTAAGCACTGAGCCCTCGAAGGTGTAGCTAAGACTGGCCTTGAACTCGCGACCTTCCTGAGTCTGTCTCTGCAGCACATCCACCACAGGCTGTTTCACTTTATGGTTCCTGGATACAAGATTTTCCTCCTTCTGCGAGCCAGGCCTTCCCAATGTCTGGGGATAGCCATGCTCACTCAGTCCTTCTTCTGAATCTTAGTTCTTTCAGTCATGTCTTACGGATCATGTCTTCCAAACAGTCACCGTGTTAACTCTTGCTGTGAACACCTTTCTCATCAAACAGTGAAGAGTCCCCGAAACCACTGCCCAGAATCTAGCTGCACCCTGGGAAATGAAGGATGAACTAGGCCCCTGCTAGGAATATTTTGCCTTGGGTTGTCAACACAGTTTTCCCTTCTGGGGAAGCTACTGGAGAACAATCCCTTATTCCATTGGTTCCTGATTCTCCCTGACTGGTTCTACTTGAAAGATGACAATCCTTAAAACCCAGTTAGATCATCTGGCCCTGCGCCCCTGGTTCTCAGGAGAATGGTATAACAAAACCCACTGAAGAGGAAAGGTTCTGTTGCCCTGTGTGGGGCAGAGGGTCATCTCCTCTTCTTGGCTCTTCAGTCTCTAACAACTATTCCATCCCTTTCTAGAAAATTCCTTTCTCATTAAGTTATGGTCCATTTCAGTTGCATACAAGGAGAAAACTCACCGTGGGCAGGAGACTGCTAACCAGTGACGTCATGTCCCCAATTCCAACCTTGACAAAGCCGATTGGGATCCCAGGTCTCTCCTCTTCGTTCTTGTTTACTGCCGTCGGCTGATCTGGCTAACCTGCCATCAAGGCTTCCATCAAGTTCCCACACTATCTGTTAGAGGAACCGGAGAGATGGCTCGGAGGTTAAGAGCGCTTGCTCTTCTAGAGAATCTAAGTTCGGTTCCCAGCAGGCACACTGGGTGGCTTGTAACAGTCTGTCACTCCAGCCCCAGAAGATCTGACGCCCTCCTCTGGCCTCTGAGGGCACACATACATGGGGAGACATGTAAGTTGATAAGAAATTTAATCTTTAAGAAAAATAAGATGAAACACTATCATGGTAGGCAGCCAGGCATGGTGGCATGTTCCTGGAGTCCTAGCACCTAGGAGGCTGAGGCAGGGTGCCTACAACCTGGGTTACATAGCCTGTCTCAAAACAAACTGATAAGTGGCTAGTCACAACTGCTGCAGACTAACCAGACTGGGTGCCAGCCATCAAGGCAAGGAGTCCCCATGTACAAGGTTACCTAATCTGCTAGTAAATGATGGAGTCAAAGTGAAGTCCAACTCTATCAGCCCGAAGCCAAGAGATTGAAAATAGAGTTGATGCCCTCAGGAGTTCCAGTCCAGAGGACACTGGGGAGGGCTGCATCTTCAGATGCACCTAAAAGCCTGGGAGGAAGAGGGAAAGGGTAATACAGTGGGCATCAGAGGCAACGACAAGCTCCCTCAGACCCCGTGTGCTCACAGAGAGGTACAAACAAAAACCTAGGACCAGTGAGTGCTGAGGTCAGGAAAGGAGGGGGGTGGAAGGCTGCAGCGGAGGCAGGCTTCATTCAGCATCTCAGGATTGGGGTCAGGTGCCTACACAGGCAAGGCCTTCCAGCGTGTCTCACTTCTGAGGTCACAAGACAGACAGACAGCTCTATCTTCCCAGGTGCCTCCTCACGAGGTCCTGCTCTCAGAACCCCTGCTTCAGAGGGAACAGCTCCTAGGGTAGGGGACTTACAACAGAAGAAATCTGGGGGGGAGGGTGCGGGGACGACAGGCATTGTGGGATAATGGAACTACACGGAGACAATTTTAGACTGTGCTTTCAGAGGGTTTTTTTTTTTCTCACCCTGATTGGCTAGTGTAAAACCCTCATTTACAACCTTGACAGAGCCCCGACTAATTTCTGTCGTTGAAACAGCTTTTTATAGCCACAGCATCAAGATGTAGAATACATTTCCTCTTCTCCCCCAACAGATCCCATTTCTTGGCAGAAATATATAGCAGAAAAGTACCAAAATTTTTTATAATGAGAACAAACTCAAAATTCCGCCCCTCAGCCTTCTCCTGTAGATTGTTTCTTCCTGGTAGCTCGCCCCCTGCTTTAACTTTCTCCTAGTGACTCACGCGTTAAATTTTGATTTCAGCAGCCTCCAGTTGTATTACAGGACGCTGTTGCCACAGGACAGGGCCCGTGACCTTAAAGATTTCTAAACTGTACACATGCATTCACTCTGGAGTTTGGCCCCGTTCAGACGGCTGTCACTTCCCACTCGAATTCCAAGGACAAGCCTAAGAATGGCCTTCCTGCTCTTCCAGCTTGGTTTAATTTATCTTCTCTCTAAGATTTCCCTTTTAGAAACTCTGTGTGTGTGTGTGTGTGTGTGTGTGTACTATTCAAAGAAAAATGTGGTTTTTAATTGCCTTTAGGGCTTAAAAAAATCAAGCTCAAGTCTAACATACCATAAGATGCCACACACCAGCCACACGAGGGGTCTTTGCTTAACAGCCAGGGGGCTCCTGCCGCTGCCAGCTGAGCCGCCATGTCTTTGCTTTCTGCCCTGAAACCGCCTTCCCGGCTCGGCTCCACGCAGTGACTAACTCCATCAGGAATATGACCCAGTTTGCTTGGCAGGATGTGATTTTTTTTTTAACTCACTGCTCTCTCTGGTCACGATTCTCTCCCAGGCATTTAGCGACTCCCTCTTGGCATCCGTCTGGTGCCGAGCCGGATTGATAACTCTCTCCCCAGCTGTTCCCTTCCAGCCAGCCCTCCTCTTTCTGGTAAATCCTTATTCCATTTGCTTTCTGCAGCAGGCTGCTATCTCTAGGGTCTCCTTAAAATAGATAAACACTGCTCTCCAAGGGAAGTCTAGAGGCAAAACCCACAGCACATACTAGCCCAATAATCTGCTCCAGAAGGCGGCTGGATAAAAAGAGTCAGCAATGGGAGCCACCCACTGGTACAGGCTTTTATCATTTACCAAGCACTTTTGACACACATGGTCTTATTTAATATTCACAATAAGCCATAATGCAGGTAGAAGGGCTATTTCCACCTTATAAAAAAAAAAAAAGCCCCTAAAGAAGTCAAGAATTCTGGGCAGGAAGTCGGGCCAGGATTGGAAGCCTGTTCTTTTGAAAAGTGCTATGTAAATTCTATTTGCTCAGCCACACAGGGCCAGGAATGCAGCTCCAGGGCAGGGCTTTTCTAGCACACACAAGACCCTGGAATCAATACCCAGCACCTTGAGGGGGGAAAAATAGACATAAGAATCTTTGGTGCTCATTTTGATGGTTTCTGCAAAGGGCGTCCCTGATCCGAATGCATGGGACCAGAACTGTTTTGAGTTTAGGAATCTCCCAAATTTGGGAATATTTCCATGCACATAATGATCTCATCTCAGGGATGGTACCCGAGTCCAAGCACAGCATCTGTTTGTGTTTCCTATACATAGTCTGAAATTATTTTGCGCACTATGTTTAGCGTGCCAGAGTATTGGCCGTGCTCCGTTCCCGTGTCATCAGGCAGAGGACTTTCCACTTGTAGCACACTCACATACTCAAAGAGCTCCAAATTTCAGAGTTGTCCCTTTTTCTCGTGTACCACACTGCGTCTCTGGAATTAGCAAAATGGGTCCCACCTGCCAGATCTAGAGATTGTGGGCTTTGGGAAGCCAGGCCAGAGCCTTTCGCATGGAAGGGCAGTTCAGTTGGTTGAGTGAACCTCAAGGCTTGCAGATTATGGAGAATAGGACCAAAAAGAGAGCCTTCTTATCAAATGAAACCCAGCACTCAGCACCCTCAGAAGCAAGTCTCTGTGCAGACGGGTTTCGGAAGGAAACAGTTAAAAAGTTGAGAAAGAAGGGCTAGAATTCTGTTTTAAAATTTAAAAAAGTCACTGTTAGGGGAGCTGGAGGGATGGCTCAGCAATTCAGGGTGGGTACTGTTATTGCAGAGAACCAGGGTTCAGTAGGCTCGCAACCATCAGTAATTCTAGTTCTAGGGAATCTGATGCCCCCTTCTGGCCTCTTTGGGCACTGCAGTCCTGTGGTGCACATATATATGCGCATATATATGGAGACAAAATGCTTGTACATATAATAAAAATATTAGAAATCATTGTTAGGATTTAAATCCAGACTGTCCTCTACAGGTTCATGTTTTTATCATTTGATCTCATTCATTTCATGACCTTTATAAAAGGAGGCCTGGCTGGTGCTTGAGTTGGGCAGTGGTGGCACATGCCTTTAATCTCAGCTCTCAGGAGGCAGAGGCAGGCAGATCTCTGTGAGTTCGAGGCCAGCCTGGTCTACAGAGCAAGTTCCAGGACAGCCAGGACTGTTATATAGAGAAACCTTGTCTAGGAAAACCAAATGAAGAAGAGGAGAAGGAGGAAGAGGAGGAGGAGGAGAAGGAGAAGGAGAAGAAGAAGAAGAAGAAGAAGAAGAAGAAGAAGAAGAAGAAGAAGAAGAAGAAGAAGAAGAAGAAGAAGAAGAAGAAGAAGAAGAAGAAGAAAAGTTACAGTTGGCTCCAGCCTTCCAGCCTGCATTCTCTACTTCCTGCTTGCCACTGTGTGAACAAGCAGCCACCGCACACTCCCACCACCAGGAACAGAACTGTTCTGTGTTGCCTTCCCCAACACAGAAATTCCTCTGACACCCAGAGGCAAACTAAACCTACTCACCCCAACCCGAACACTTGATCACAAGTAACTAATGTTGTCACCACACTGCGCCTCAGTCTTCTGGGACTTTCACCTAACCTTCAACTCTCAACACAACGGTCTGAGGCCACCAGTTCGAGGGGGGGGGGAGGCTCTGAATTTTCATATCAGAAAATTCACTTTGTGGACCCACCAGACCCATGAGGCACATGATATAGAGAGGCTTCGCAACTAGAGACCTCAACCCAGGGGTAAAAAAAAAAATGAAAGAAAATAAATGATAAAGGCCCATCGTGTCGCTTTCCTAGGATGTGTGGGTCACTCCCCACGATGATGATCAAACCTTCTAGAAACTTCCATTGGCCTCCGTGTAAGGCCATCTTATGTGACTGGGAGGAGGTGGTCCACACCTCTAATCCCAGCACTCCGGAGCCAGAGGCAAGTGGATCTCTGAACTGGAGGTTAGCCTGCTCTCTAGAGCAAGTTACACGACAGCCAGTTCTACACAGAGAAACCCTGTTTCAAAAAACAAAACAAAAGACAACCTTATCTGTGGATCTATCTGCTCCACGTTACCTGAACTCTGTGTTGTGTCTTGCAAAATAGAGCTGCTTCCTCCTGGATCTTGTTTGCACCCAGTGGCCCTGGTGAATATTTAACAGCTTTTCCCAGGAGGGGAAAGCCCTAGAGAGCCACTTTTTCAGAGTTCGGAAAGGGCAGGTTGGAGAGTCCGCCTCTGTGATTGTTTCCAGCGCCCTCCCAATTTGAATGGCTTCGATTTATCTAGCACCCACTGACCCATGGGCAGCCCGGGAGGCTGGAGGGAGGGTGATTTGTGGGCAGCCCTGTCCCCTCCGCTCACTCTCTCCCAGACCGTTGCTGAGTCAACAGTTGGCAAGGGTTCCAATCAAAGCCTCTACACCCCTTTGAAGTGCCTTCACAGAAGCCTTGTGAAGAGTCTTGAGGGCAGAGTCCCCAGGAGTAGCTCAGCCTTTCTTGTCTGGGCTCCATGAATAACCAGCCTGGGAATGTGTCTAGAATCTCCCTGAGCGTCAGCATACTTTTGAGGTTTGTTTGATTTCTCTTTTAATAGACAAATTGCAGAAAACACAAGAAGAAGAAGAAGAAGAAGAAGAAGAAGAAGAAGAAGAAGAAGAAGAAGAAGAAGAAGAAGAAGAAGAAGAAGAAGAAGAAGAAGAAAACGCATTTCCTGTTCCCAGCTCAGCATCCACGACCAGGAAGAAGCTAGAAGGAGCTGGGAGCAGGCTCTCATTCATTAGACACCCTGTGGAGTGGCTGCCACTCGGCAATCCACGTCCTTAGCAACAGAGCCAGGAGGGCTGGAGAAAGGGTTCAGGGTGTGTGCTAACAGGATTACATGGCTTTCTAATGAACATGGCTGTGCTGGCTCAGCCGTGTAGCTGGCTCCTGCACACGTTGCTCTTTCCCTCCATTTAGCACACACTCGTTGTTTCTTCACCCTTCCTTCCTTCCTTCCTTCCTTCCTTCCTTCCTTCCTTCCTTCCTTCCAGAACTTGACCGAAATCCCCCCCATCTTCTCTCCATCGCCAGTTGCAACTCCCACCCCCTCGCCTGCTCACAGCATACTACATTGCGACTCATTTTGTGCTCTACCTATTTCTTATGCGGAACCCTGGCTTCACATTTTTAAGCCTTCTAGTGACTGTACACATTCCCACAGTTATCCGAGCTCCCTGTCCCCCTTGTCCTGTACGGTCTCTCCGGTGTCATTCCTCTTACAGAGGTGTTTAAAGAGCCTGAACCTTGGGACATTTTGTAGTCTAGATCAATCAAGACTTGCGGATAGCTTCCCACGTACCTTCCTGAAACCTTGGATCTCAGATTTATCCGTGAAATGGACTTTATCGTTTGTTCCACTTTACATAGGTTGTCATTGAGGATCAGAGGGGTCAAGTGTGTCTCCAGGGTCACACAGCTAGGAAATGGTTAGTGACCTATGAACTGACCCTAGAAGGGTGGCTTTTGGATGTGTGAGTTGAAGGGACAGTAGGAACCATGGACCAAATCCCCCCCCCCCCCCAGCTACGTGTACACCTCAGGAGCCAGGTCCCAAGGATTTTAATTGACCTGCGAATGCCCTGCCTGTCACAGTGCTTGTGTTCTCACTGGAACTTTCCTGTCTCCACACAGAAAATACTTACTCTTCCGTTAAAAATACTGGTTGTCAAGCCAGGCGGTGGTGGCGCACACCTCTAATCCCAGCACTCAGGAGGCAGAGGAAGGCGGATTTCTGAGCGCTCAAGGCCAGTCTGGTCTACAGAGAGAATGCCAGGACAGACTCCAAAGCTACAGAGAAACCCTGTCTCGGAAAAAAAAAAAAATACTGGTTGAAATCAATTCAGTGAGCACTGTAGAGGTAACACAAAGCCAGTAGGTTGCGCGCCACCAGTATACAGTGGACTCTACCCTGTGGGGTTCACAACTGTGTTCTCTGGTGTTTAGGACCAGGTCACCTAAGGACACACCTCTCTCTCACAGCCCATCCTAAAGGAAACTTGGCTGATAGGAGCGTAGCCACTTCCTCACAGTTAAAAGTGTAAAGCCGCGTAAGCCTTAAGAAGCTAGTTCTCAGATTCTGTCCCCACCTTCCTGTCATAGGATTTTACACGCTGGATTTGGGTGGTGGCGGGGCTAACAGTGGCGGCCACGGAGGTCAGATGGAATGGTGGTGGCTGCTGCCCCCATTCTGATCTGACCTCTCTGCTGCTGCAATGAACACCACAAC
Organism: Alexandromys fortis; assembly: GCF_014885135.2. NCBI lineage: Eukaryota > Metazoa > Chordata > Mammalia > Rodentia > Cricetidae > Alexandromys > Alexandromys fortis. Next base: position 2,807,354 of record NW_026068010.1, read on the forward strand.
CAAAAGCAACTCGGGGAGGAAAGGGTTTAGTGTAGAGCTCGTCGTCCATCACTAAGGGAAACCAAGGCAGGAACCTGGGGGCAGGAGCTGATGCAGAGGCCATGAAAGAACCCTGCTTCCCAGCTTGCTCCCGTTGGATTACTCAGTCTATTTTTCGTATACTGTCCAGGACCACCTGCCTGGGGTGGCACCGTCCACAGTGGGCTGGGCCCTCCCACATCAATCATTAATCAAGAAAATGCCTCCCCCCCCAGACTTGCCTATGGGACAGTTTGTTGGAGGCATTTCCTCAATGAATATTCCCTCTTCCCGGTGGCTCTACTTTGTGTCAGGTTGACAAAAACAACAGAAAAAAAAAAAAAACAAGGGGGCTGGAGAGATGGCTCAGCCGTTAAGAGCATTGCGTGTTCTTCCAAAGGACCCGAGGTCTGGTGTCCTCTTCTAGCCTGCAGGCATATATGCAAACAGAATATTGTATCCATAATAAATAAATATTTTTAAAAAACCTAACTAGCACACCGGCTCAGGGTGGTAATCCACTCTCCGGGTGGTGATGTCACGTTACTGCCTGCAAACAGTCCCAACTTCAGAACATCCCATTGAAAATGTCCTTAGCGTTTTTTGGCACTTGTGCCTGCTGTCTGTAAACAAACACGGATAGGCTAAGAAACACGTGAGGGTGGCTCATGAGGATTAGCAGAAACACAGAGAGAGTCCATGTGGCCTGGTGTGACAGCTCAATTTTTCTTCCACGGACAGTTGGCGGTGATTTTAAATTGTATCCACATATTCTGGAGTCTACTTTCTCCTCATAAAATTGCTCTTAGATCATGTAAAAGAAAATAAATGCTCCAATATTTCATCCTCCAAGGGGCCCCGCAGCTCTGAGTGCTGCCCCACGTCCTCTGCTATTCCACAGAACTGAGGGTGACTACAGACTTGTTTAACCTCAGTAAAGGGTAAAGAGGATGAAAATGTAGAGATGCCACCATAGGGACAGGCAGTGGCATCAGACTGGCGGAAGGCACTTTGAACTCCTGATGAAAATGGCACACGTCAAAGGAGGGCCCCAGGCCTTGTCCCCCCCCCCAGCAGGGGTTCCCCACCAAGTGGGAACTGGAAGGCTCATTTTAGCTTTTCCAAATCAACCCCCCACCCCCACTTCTGACTCCCAGAGACCCTGGGAGAAAGCTGGCCTGCATACTGGAGAAGCCTTGACAGAAGGAAGGATTGCCTGGGCCCTGATGAACAAGGTCTTCACGACTGCGACCAGGGTTTACAGAGGAAGCTGTGGCTGATAAAGTCTGTGCTTCCTGCTCTTTCCAAGCCCACCCTTCTCTGGGGCTCTGTAACACAACTGCATTGGAACACCATCCCAGGCCTCGAGGAAGGAGGCTGCGATCTGAAAAGCCACCTCTTCTCAGTGGAGTCAGCTACTGGAAGGTGCTTGAGTCAAAACCAGGCGAAATTTCGCCACAGTACCACAGACCACCAGGCTGCCTTCCCACCACTCAGGCTGCAGTAGAGTCTCCCCACCCCCAATGCTGACACAGTGCCCAGGGTCTTCTGGACCTCCTACCTAAATGCCCAGCTGGAACCTCAAACTTTGCTGTCTCCTGCATCATCCTAGCTCCCCCTCCATTCATTCATTCATTCATTCATTCATTCATTCGTTTTATTAAGACAGGGCCTCAGTCTGTAGTCCAGGGTAGCCTGGACACTCACCATCAACCAGGATGACCTTGAACTCACAACATTCCTCTTGCCTTGACTCCTAAGTGCTGGATTACAAGCGTGAGTTGCTACATCTAGCTCTTATTGTTTTTATTTAATTTTCAACTTACAGTGCTAGTCCCTGCTCATGGAATACAGTGTGATATATTACTAAGTATCTAGGTTATGTAAATGATTGGGTTGGGCTAATCAGCTTACCCATCATCTCAGTCATTCATCCCCTTGTGCTGCAAATCCTTAGCACTGTCTCAGCTACGTTGAAATATAAACTCTGGTCATCCATCCTACTGTGCTACAGGACACTGGGATTCATTCCTCCCATCCGCCTTTACCCTCTGCCCGATAATTTTGAAGCCAGTGAGTCCCATCAGCATCTGCCTGTCCACTCGAGCTAGGAACCTATGGACTATCTGCCTTCTCAGTTCTTTTTCTCAGCCCCCTCAGTGTAGCCAATCAAGCATCGTGTCCCGCCTGCTTTATTTATCTGATGTGATCAATGACATGTGTCTCTCAAAGCGCGTGTGCTGAAAACTTCATCCCTGGGGCAGCAGTGCCGAGAGATGGGGCTCTAATGAGAGGCGGTTAGGTCCCTAGGACCCTGCCTGCCTCAGCTGTTGGGGGTTAACTAGCCCAAGAGTGGTCCTGCTTCCTCTCCCATGCTTCCTTGTCTGTCTTCCACCATGGGCTGATGCAGCAGGATGGCCTCCACCTCAGCCTCTTTAGCGTCTGGAAGAGCGGAGAATAAAGTTTTTCATAACTTGCCCAGTTTTAGGAGTTCTGTTACAATAACAGAGGTACAGAGACATGTGTGTGACTTCCCATGACGTCAGCCCAGCTGGAGCCATCAGCCTCTCTCTTCTGGACTCGCTGCAGCAGCACAGAGACATCACAGGAAACCATCACTGCTGAGTGGCCAGCGCAGACCAAGCTTCCGTAGCCGGCCGAGCCTGGCCTGGCCTGGCCTCCCGACACCTCCCTCCGCCTCACCTGGCCTGAGATCTTAGGCCCTGTCATCTCTCTCTCTCTCTGGTCGTCCTGCCACCTGTCTGCCTATGATTCCGCTTCCTGCTGTCCTGAATGCTGATGTCCCCTCTTCTGTGATCCCATCTCTCCTCTCCTGGTCTCTACCTGTCTTCAGTGACTACCTCTGAACTGCTCTTTTGTTTATTAGGTGGTTTTTGTTGTTTTATTTGGCATAGGCCTCAGAGTACCTAGAGACGGTTGAACTATGTAGGAGGTATTGTAGATTCTGTGCAAACATAGACTTACGGAAAAGGTACAGATGCGTCTAGATTCTGACATCCATGGGGACCTGCACTGAATTCCCAGTGGGGGCCGCAGAGCACAGACAAAACTGTCCTGTCAGGCCTGTAAGGGTCACCTGTGACTCTGGGCAGCTAACCCAGTTGATGCCATGCTTCCTGTCTGGGCAGCATATGCTTTATGCTCTGATATGCATGGAGTTCTTCCTGCCCACATGCCACCTCCAGACTGAATCTCAGGAGGCAGTCTCTCGGATGACAAGACGGTTGCTCCAGATGTGTCACTGAACAGATGTGTGACTTGGGGCAAATTTCCTTCCTGGGATTCCCTTCTCCTCTGTCATATGGAGTGACCATAGTGCCGGGTTTACAGGACGGCTTTAGGGCATCAGTGGGTGAAGAAAAAGTACTGGGCTGGGAGGTGGTGGCAGGCACACACACACACACACACACACACTTAGGAAGCAGAGGCAGAAGGAGGCCAACCTGGTCCACAGGGCAAGTTCCAGGATAGTCAAGGCTTCGCAGAGAAAGTCTGTCTCGAAAACCCAAAACCCTAAACCAAAACAGAAAGAAAGAAAGAAAGAAAGGAAGGAAGAAAGAAAGAAAGAAAGAAAGAAAGAAAGAAAGAAAGAAAGAAAGAAAACAAAAAGGGAAAAAAGAAAAAAAAAGAAAGAGAGAGAGAGAAAGAACATGCTGGGAGGGGGCAAGATGGCACCAGGGAAAGCCAGCAATATTTCTGTGTGCAGGCTGTCCGCGCTTTACAACCCCAGACAAGGAACTGCTTTATGACAGGAAATAGAAGCTGACAAACCGAGCCAGCCAGCTCTGAATGCTTCCATCTTACAAATCCTCCACCCCAAGGGCAGTGCTCAACCCATATCCCCTCCCCCACGAGCGGGGCCTCCGTTCCCAAGGAACAGATGCTAGCAGAGCTCAGGAAATCCTCTTGTCATAAGCCCCAGCCTTCCTGCGCGGCCACCCTCGTAGCGTCCTCCACGGCACTTACAGGCGGTGATCCGCGCCAGGCACTCTGGATCCTAGCAGCGCCGTCGCTTGCTCCTTGGTAGGAAATGTGTTTGAACTAACTCAAAGATAAGAAGTGTTTTACACTTAAAAATAGCTCCTTTTATAAAAATAAAAATAAACAAGCACCCGTTAAGACCTGGCCTAGCTACTCGGGGTTCCAGGTTCCCATTCTGCAGCGCGAGCATGCACCTCTCTCTAGCCCTGGGGAAATCAAAGGCGTTCTTGCGGAGAGGGTGGCTGTAGATGGGCAATGGCTCCATGGGCTATAAAAGGTCGTGTGGCAGGAAGCATGTCGGTATGTGACAGTTCCCTGGGCCATGTGTTGTGACCGCCTGGCTACGCTTCTACAGTTACAGCCCAGGAACCATGAGAAACACCAGCTGCAATCCTTGAGGACTCCTCACGAGGTAATCAGTGCTCGGGAAAAAAACGGGCAGGAAAAATGTCCTTCATTTAGGTTCCACGGTGGCAAACGGCAGGCTTAAAATTAAGCAGGAATGTCAGAGACCGCTGCTTAGCAGGGCTTCGGGACCTTTTGGCTATAAAAGGTTATCAACTCACGGGGCTCATCAAGCATAGCCAGTTGGTTTACACATCACGAGTCAACTTTCGGTTGCCGTTGAACTTCCTTTAAGCCTCTTGTTTTGCACCGAGCAAGCAAACAACGTCTAATCCCTCAGCTGTGTAGTTCCAAGTACACCACAAAGTGCCGAGACACGCCTTGGCCCCTGCTCTGTGTGGTTGCAGGTTAACCAGGCCTTGAGTTGGGAGCCTCTGCAACAGTTCCTGCTCTTGGTGCACTCCACGCTGTGGACCAGGCAGGCTCCCGGCTGACTTCTGTTTGGGCATAGCTACTTGAGGATCTTGTCTTAGACCCACACCACACAGACAGTTATATAGTCCACAAGGACTATAACTTTTAAAGCAGAGTGTATGCTTTTGTGTTTAGAGCGACTTCAGGGCACACTCGAGAATCCAGTATCAAAGTCTGTTTGCTTTCAGGAAGAGAGCTGTGTACAGGAAGGTATACTGGAAGGAAAGAATGCCGCAGCAGGCCGTGCGTTTGCAACACAAACATTGCACCTGTCATCCGGGGTTTCTTTGAGGTGTCAATCTCGGGCTCTCAAGGTTAAGCAGACCTGCACTGCAGCTCACTAAAGTAAAGGACACCCAAGTCACCAGCCTCAGTTTCAGCCAAAGCCCCCTTCTTCCAGTCCACTGATTTTCGAAAATGCATGGCTATAGATTTTTCGTGCGCTCAGGTTCTTTGTAATTAATTTCATTTATTTATTTATTTATTTATTTATTTATTTATTTATTTATTATGTATACAATATTCTGTCTGTGTGTATGCCTGAAAGCCAGAAGAGGGCACCAGACCTCATTACAGATGGTTGTGAGCCACCATGTGGTTGCTGGCAATTGAACTCAGGACCTTTGGAAGAGCAGGCAATGCTCTTAACCTCTGAGCCATCTCTCCAGCCCTGTAATTAATTTCTATCACAATTTTTTTGTTTTTTGTTTTTTGTTTTTTTTTTTTGAGACCAGGTTTCTCTGTAGTTTTTGAGCCTGCCCAAGCCTATCCTGGAACTTGCTCTTGTAGACCAGGTTGGCCTTGAATTCACAGAGATCCATCTGCCTCTGCCTCCCGAGTGCTGGGATTAAAGGAGTGAGCCACCACTGCCTGGCATCAATTTTTAATATGTATCCTATTTTGAGACAATGTGTAACTCAGGTTAACCTGTGTGCGCTAGGATTACAGGAATGAACCCCACCCCCTCTCTCTCTGGTCTCACTGTCGCTCTGGTCTCACTGTGTCGCCCTGGTCAACCCTGACATCTCCAGGGCTGGGACTAAAGCCTGTGCCATCACAGGTGGCAGAAATATCCTTTGCTGAACTTAGAAAATAGCTTCCTTTCAAGTTTACTCAAATCGGAGAAAAGTTGAGCTGATGTTTTTATTTTCTATTTTGTTTCTGTAAATGCAGTAGCCATGGGGGTGCCATACAGAGTGATAAAGGGGCAATACCTTCTCAGAACCCTTTATTATTTCACATTCTTTCTGTGGGGGATGGAAGTTGTGCTGCAGTGGGGGGGGTCAAAGGACAACTTTCAGGAGTCCCTTCTCTCTCCTATGTGGGTTCCAGGAACTGAACTGAGTTCAGTAGGCATATACCTTGACCCAATGAGCCATCTTACTGACCCTCGGGGCACATTTAACTTTGAAAATTGTTTTAAGTTATGTCCATGTGTGTCAGTCCGTATGTTAGCTTCTGCTCATGAGTACAGACCCCCCCAGAGGTGGCATTACCAGCAACTGTGAGCTGCCTAGCTTGGAAGTGACCTCAGGTCCTCTGCAAGAGCACGGAGTGCACTAACCCACTGAGCCATCTCTCCAGTCCCAGCCCACCTTCATAACACATGTCCCTTCCAGTTTCCCACAAAAGACGATGTTACAGATTTCAGAAGCCAGAGGGTTGTGCTTGGCTTTGGGGCCAGATGTCCTGAACACTTTTCTGGGGACAGAAGGAACAGTAGGGCCCTTGCATTCACGTCCTTCTACTCTCCAGCAGGCCGGCATGATCTGAAACTAAATAAGTGAGCTCAAATGTTATTAAATTTTTTAATTAAATATAAAGAGAAATGAAGACTTCTGCTCTCATCCCGCTCTTAGCCACAGCTCCTGCTGGCTGTAGGAAAGAATTTTAATTGGAAAAAAAATAAGATAGGATAATTAAATAACTCTAGAGGCAGAGGTGACCCAGCAGAAGTCACTAAGAATAACCCATAATTGTGTCGCTACGCTCAACGCAAGTGTGGCTGGAAACACCTAGCTGCCTAAGCCAGAAACCCAGAAGTTAGCACGTCCCAGCCTCTGGAGCCACCAAGGAAGCCCCACCTCCTGCTCAACACACCTCTCACTGGTCCTGGGGTTCACTCATAACTTTTGTTCACCTCCCACCTTTAAAGACTTTTGTAGCGCTTCAGATGCCCCTCTTTCGACTCTCTGCCCCGTGGGTATAGCCTGAGACCCTGAACATGAACTTGTCCTCAGATTCTGTGTTTGCCCCCTCCCCATGACCTTGACTGTGAGACTCATGAGAGCGAGGCTTGTCACTCATTTCTCTAGCTTCAGTACCTAATGGTAACTTAATAAATACGTGTAACTTGCCGGGCGGTGGTGGCGCACGCCTTTAATCCCAGCACTTGGGAGGCAGAGGCAGGCGGATCTCTGTGAGTTTGAGGCCAGCCTGGTCTACAAGAGCTAGTTCCTGTCTCGAAAAATCAAAAAAAAAAAAAATACATGTAACTCATGAAGCCATTCTTTTATGTTCTGCCCCATTCCAGAAACGAACTGAGAAGGCGAAGGAATAGTTTGCGATTACTGGCCTCTCTGTCTCCCTACAGCTGGGCAACATGGGCCCAGACATGGCTCGGTGGTTAAGAGCACCTGCTGCTCTTCCAGAGGACCTGGGTTCAATTCCCCTCACCCACAGAGAGGCTCACAGCTATCTAGAACTCTAGTCACAGAGGCTCCAACACCCTCTTCTGACCTCCCTGGGTACCAAGCATGTATGTGGTGCACAAACATACATGCAGGCACAATATCTATACATGTAAAATTAAAACAATAAAATTTAAAAACAAATAAACCAAAGGAGGGTTTTTTCCCCAAGTGGGGAGAGACTGAGATGAGCAGGTGATGTTCAAGGTCACCTGCAAAGTCAACCATGAGAGATGCCACCATGCCCCATGGTCTGTTTTTCTAAGCATCAACAACCCCTAGAGGGCAGACACCAAACACCTTCATCAAATCGTCACAGGTAGCTATGGCAGCACTTCTCAAATGTATCAAATATCCTTCTTATCAGATATTTACATTGCAATTAGTTTTTTTTTAATGTATGCATGCACAGCCTTTATATGGTGGTTCTGTTGAACTTGTCTGTACTGGGTTTCATGGTCTAAGTGGATGAGGACGACTGACCAGGTCTTTTCCTCAAGAGGGCGCCAGATCTCATTACAGATGGTTGTGAGCCACCATGTGGTTGCTGAGAATTGAACTTAGGACCTTTGGAAGAGCAAGCAGTTCTCTTAAATGGCTGAATCGTCTCTCCAGGCCACATTGTAATTCATAACAGTAGCATAATTACAGTTATGAAGTGGCAATGAAATAATTTTCTGGTTGGGGTCACCACAGCATGAGGAACTGTGCTAAAGGATCACAGTAGGAAGGTTGAGAACAGCTGCTCTATGGCAAGGTTGAAACTGAAGAAACTGAGTCAAGCAAAGACTTTTTTTTAATGAATGTGGTGGGGTTGGAGAGACGGCTCATCAGTTAAGAGCATTTGCTGCTCTCATGAGGATCCCAGCACCTGCTTCTGGAAGCTCATAGCCACCTGTGAGTCCAGCTCCAGGAGACCCCGCGCCCTGAGCTCCATGGGTACTAGCCCTCATGTGCACACACCCACACACTCCATGGGTACTAACCCTCGTGTGCACACACCCACACACTCCATGGGTACTAGCCCTCGTGTGCACACACCCACACACTCCATGGGTACTAGCCCTCGTGTGCACACACCCACACACTCCATGGGTACTAGCCCTCGTGTGCACACACCCACACACTCCATGGGTACTAGCCCTCGTGTGCACACACCCACACACTCCATGGGTACTAGCCCTCGTGTGCACACACCCACACACTCCATGGGTACTAGCCCTCGTGTGCACACACCCACACACTCCATGGGTACTAGCCCTCGTGTGCACACACCCACACACTCCATGGGTACTAGCCCTCGTGTGCACACACCCACACACTCCATGGGTACTAGCCCTCGTGTGCACACACCCACACACTCCATGGGTACTAGCCCTCGTGTGCACACACCCACACACTCCATGGGTACTAGCCCTCGTGTGCACACACCCACACACTCCATGGGTACTAGCCCTCGTGTGCACACACCCACACACTCCATGGGTACTAGCCCTCGTGTGCACACACCCACACACTCCATGGGTACTAGCCCTCGTGCGCACACACCCATACACTCCATGGGTACTAGCCCTCGTGTGCACACACCCACACACTCCATGGGTACTAACCCTCGTGTGCACACACCCATACACTCCATGGGTACTAGCCCTCATGTGCACACACTCATACATTCAGGAGGCAGAGGTGGTGGATCTCTATGAGCTTGAGGCCAGCCTGGTCTACAGGGTGAGTTCCAGGCCAGCCAGAGCTACATAGTGAGACCCTGTCTCAGATAAATAAGTAGGTAAATAAAAAAAAAAAAACCCTTATAGTCCGTGTTGTGTCACACACAAGTAATCCCCGCACTAAAGAGCTAAAGGGGATGACCATGATGAGTTCAACAAGAGCAAGAACTTGTCTGGAGAGAAGATGGGGTCTTGGGAACACGGTCCAAGAATGGAATCATGTGAGGAGAATTCTGAGAGTTTGTGAGAAAACCACAGAACTGTTCCTGGAAGGTGCTGTCACGCCCCTCCCAGGCGTAGCCAACGGGAGCGAGTTCACTTCAGCTTATCACACCTGGCTATTGTTGTTACGTGCCTCTGTGGAAAAACGTGTTTCTGCCCTCGCGTGACTTGTTCCCCTGGTTGTACATTTTACTCCGTGATTCCTCTTAGCCTTTGGAGGACAAGCTGTCCGATGCTCTGAATAAACTTGGCTGTTACGTGAGACTTTCATCTGCCTCCTTTTTCAGCTCGTTCTCCCAGGCTCAATCCACTTTAGAGCAATAAACAGGAACTGAGGAGGAGGAGTAGAAAGAGATGTGTCCAAAGTCAGACCACCTGTAAATATACTACATGGATTCAAATCTGAACACCTTCGTTCTCCACATCCTTCTACTATGCCCTTTGGTCTCTGCTCGCAAACTTGGCTCTGACACCTAAACACTGTGAGCCCATTAGAACAGTTTGTTCCTTGTCGTCCAAAGAGCTGTGGTGGTGGTGGTGGCCTTAGGGAGAGCTGGACTTACACCAGGCAGAACTATTATCCACACCCACACTGCCCACCCTCAGGTACAGCCTAAAAGATATGCTCTCCTGCAGTGTGGTAAGAGGCAGGCAAAGGGACCATTTCTCATGTGCTGGCTGCAGGCTGCACTGGAAGCTGTCCCGAGACCTGCCAGCCCTGGTGAGGCCTCCATCTGAACCCTTCCCATACTAGACTTCAGGTCTCTTTCTAGGACTGACTTCCAGCCCAGGTCCTCTCTAGACCAAGACAGTGCCTCTGGGTTCCATTGTCTGGGAGGGCAGAGAAGGAAGTGGGGCCATCACTGAGGGAAATACACAGATATAGATCCCATGTAACAGGTGAGCTAACTCCCAGACAGAGACAGCCTTGGGGGGTTTTGCTGCTGCAGAATGGCTGCTCTCCTCCCACCCACACAGCTAGCATGCTCATGGCCAGCCGGAGTAGATCTGGTGGTCAGCAATTTACCCCTGACTGAGCCACAACCATCCTCAGGTGGACGGTGGAAAGATACACTGCCAAAACAGCAGTGTGCCAGAGGTGGCCAGAGTGGTGGCACCTTACCCAGTCCTGTCTTTGGAACATGAACTTTCAACAGTTTCAATCAAGCATCAGGTAACGCAGGAACACTTTGTAAGAGGCATTGGTGGTCAGCCTGACTGCTGGGTAAACATCACAGCCCCAGATGGCCCCGGTCAATGGCTCCACGTGGCCTCCTGATGCAATGAGGCTGTAAACACCAGCAGGTGTAAACACCAGCAGGTGTGCCAGGCTGTGCAGGAGGAGCTGGGCAGGCTGCTCACAGTCCATGCATTGTTTCAGAGCTGTTGACTTACGTGTATGTGTATGCACCTGCGACATGTATGGCTACCATGTGCCTACGAGTGCCCACGGAGGCCAGAAGGGGGCACCAGATCCTCTGGAAATAGAGTTACAGCTGGCTGTGAGCCAACCAAGCTGGGTTTTGGGAAGAGAACCCTGAAAGAGCCACAAGCACTCTTAGCCGCTATCTCCCTAGCCCACTAATATTATTTTTAATAAATAGAAACAGTTTCTAAAATAATAGTAAGACTGAGGTATAGCTTAGCTTAGAGCACATACTTAACATAAAGAAAGCCTCGGGGCCCATTCCCAAAACCAAATTAATAATAATAGTAGTACTAATAACAACAACAACAATAATAATAAAGTTAAAAGTGTAATGAGGCTGAAGAGATGGCTCCGTGGTTAAGAGCACTTACTGCTCTTGCAGAAGATGAGATCAGCTCCCAAAACCCATATCAGGTGACTCGCAGCAGTCTGCTGTTACGTCAAGCTCCAGGGATCCAGCACCCTCTTCTGGCCTCCATGGGTACTGCACTCACATGCACATACTCATACACTTAGACACAAAATGTGTGTGTATATATATTAAAATGACAATGTGACAAATGCATGAGAAAGTGGCCCTTGCATGTAACCGTCATCATCACACTACTTACTGTGTGGGGCTTTCTGTGCTGTGCTTCCATGTAACTGGCAAAATGACCAACTATTTGCTTACAGTGGCATTTTCACCTATATTAGAGGCAGGAGGATCACGAGTTCAAGGCCAGCCCTATATGTTCCTCTCTAAGGTCACACCTGCTACCCTACACAGTGTGACAGCGAGTTTTCAGCCCCATATAATCTCGTTGGGTTTGGTTTGGGTTTGGTTGGGAGACAGTCTCACTATGTAGCCATCGCTGGCCTGGAACTCAGAGAGATCTGCCTGCCCCTACCTCCGGACGACTTAGAGGAGGATGAGGAGTGTGCACCATTGCCCCAGCAGCTCTACTATAATCTTATGGAACCAGCAGTATGTATACATCGCTCGTTAACTGAAAAGTTGTTAAGCAGCAAGAATGTATTTATTTCAAGCTTTTTATGGAATCAGTTATAACATACACAAAAATAAAAGGCTAAATAGGAGATTGGAAAGAAGAAGCTAAGTAAGAATTCCAGTATGTTCTTCTGATCCTTGTCTACTTATTATCTTAGCACTTCTGTCATTGTTAGCCTGTGTCAGGAGAAAAACCTCCCAGCAGAAATAATCAGAGAACCAAGGAAATTAAATCAGATGCAAAATGTGTTTGGGAAGTGTAGGAAAATAAGGGCATAGCAGACGAGGGTTAGTGATAATAACCTACTGCTTTTCATAACTAGCACCATCGTTAGCCAAAAAAGCAAGCCTGTAAGGTCAGACAGCTGAGGCCATTTTTCATGTTGGGAAACTGGTGGCCAGAAGTTGGAACCACACTCTGGGTTCTCCTGTTGCCAGTTTCTGATGGGCTTGGTGGCGCGGTTTCCTGGGACGGAGCGCAGGAAGAAGAGCGGGTTGAGCTGCGAGAGGATTGTTCGGCTGTTCACGGTGCCCATGAGCTGTTCGGTGTATGCATCTGCGGGATCCGGTGGCAAGAAAACAGTTTGGAAAGTGTCAGCTGCTCAGGAGCCAGAGAAGATGTTTGTTTGGGTCGTGTCGCCTTGATCAGGAACAGCAAGTGCAGACGGGTGAAGAAGGGATTGAAGGGTTGAAGGGAGCTGGACTCTCGATGCCTGAGGGGGTTGGGATACAGAGTGGTCGGCAGCTTTCAGTGAAGGAAGACAACCCCTAATGGAGGGACAGCCCACAACATAATGAGCAGTGACAAATCTCGAACAAAGAGGCCTAGAAACTGTCACCTCCTGGAAGAGACCAAATTAAGTAGCTAAATGCCTTGTGGGATTCCCAAGTCAGTCCAGGAATGGGGAGTTGGGAAGACACCAGGGTTGGGGTCTCCTCGGCCTCGAGAGCCTCCCTAGGTGCTGGTGTGAGCAGAGCCCATGGCTCCATGCCCAGTGCCACAAAGAGAAAGTGATGAGAGACAGCGGGGATGGATGTCAGTGGGAAACTGGTGTACTTTAAATAACAGTAATTCGCCAGGCGGTAGTGGTGCACACCTCTAATCCCAGCATTTAGGAGGGAGAGAAAGGTGGCTCTCTGAGTTCTCCAAGGCCAACCTGATCTACAAAGTGAGTTCCAAGACAGCCGTGGCTATACAAAGCAACCCTGTCTCATAAATAAATAAATAAATAAATAAATAAATAAATAAATAAATAACGGTAATTTGTCAAAGCTAATGTCTTGGTTTGGGTCATGCCAGCATTACAGATTCAAACACTAGAGGAAGCTGAGTGAGGGGTACACGAAAGCCTTGTGTGCCAGTTTTACCTGTCTGTGAGCCCAACATGATTTCAAAATAAAAAAAAAAAAAAATTAGGCAGGGCATGTAGCACTCTTGAGAAAAGGTAGTAAGTAGGAAAGGGAGTTCCGGGCCAGCCTGGGCTACAGATTGACTCTGTCTCCGATTTTTGGAAAGGGCTGGGGAAGAGCTTCCACAGGAAAGTGGTTGCCTTGTCTATGCCAGAGCCTTTTAATAAAAGCACCCAACATATGCCATCAGTCACCCTGGGGCTAGAGAGATGGCTCAGTGATTAAAAGCACTGACTGCTTCCAGAGGACCAGGGTTCAATTCTCAGCACACACATGGTGGCTCACAACTGTCCATAGATACGTATACGGGTCTTTTTTTTTTTTTAAGATTTATTTATTATGTATACAGGCCTTCCTGTTTGTCTGCGCTCCAGAAGAGAGCACCAGATCTCACTATAGATGGTTGTGAGCTACCACGTGGTTGCTGGGAATTGAGCTCAGGACCTCTGGAAGAGCAGGTAGTGCTCTTAACCTCTGAGCCATCTCTCCAGCCCCAAGGTGACTTATGGCATATGCTGAGTGCTCTTAAACCCTCTTCTGGGGCTTTTAAACCCGCTTCTATCCTTAATGGGAATTGCACACATGTGGCGCACATACATTCAGTCAGGCAAACATTCACATACGCAAAGTAAAAATAAGCAAAAAAAATGAAATAAGTCATCTTGCAGCCTCAACGCCTTCATTCTTCTCCACTGGTCGATAGATTTGGCTAGAATTCCAAGGCCTTGGATATTGCTGGTCAGAGTAAGGAAGAGGAAAGGGAACTGAGGGGCAGAAGGTCAGGCCTGCTTTCCTGCGTGGTCCACAGCTGGCCACGGCTGACTCCAGCTATAGAGCTCTGGGCCCTGGGTATCGCCTGAGGACCTTGGAGGAAGTTACTCTTATTGTCTGCTGAAGATGCCGGAATGAGGCCGTCTGGGTCGAAACCACACCATCTGTTTGTGCCCTCAGAACTTTTAAAATGATCCCAGTGTTTACGGATCTGAACTTCCCATGTCACACTTGTGGGGGAAGTACCCAAGAGGCTTCCAGGCCTGGCAAGACTGTTCACGCAGGAGAGCCTTGGCTAGGAAGCAGGTTAAGTTGTGCAAGGCAGTGCTTAGTGAAGGTGCTGTTGTCATTCCGGTTGCCAGGGAGGGGTTCATGCTAGCAACTCTCAAATCCACTTCCGCCTAACTGTAGTGTCCTGAAGCCAAGGCAGATGCTCCGACTTAGCGTGTGTCATGCTCACAGGTGAATTTTCCCACCAAGAAGACAGGGTTTTTCTACAATGAAGTTCTCAGCAGGGTTGAAGAGATGCTTAAGAGCCCCGGCTGCTCTTGCAGTGGACCCAAGTTCAGTTCCAAGTACCCACATGAAGCTCACAACTGCCGGTGATACCAATTCCCAGGGATCTGATGCCATCTCCTGGACTCCGTGGCCCCCAGACACACATATGGTACATATATACACACACACAGGCAAAACACTCCAACACATAAAATGAAGATGGATAAATTTTAAAAAAGAAAAAAGCCCCAGGGCTGGAGAGGTAAAGATCTGAATTCAATTCCTAGAATCCACTCCACAAAGTTGGCCTCTGATCGCCACCATCTGTGCCATGCACGGTGTGCGTGCCCCCTGCTCCCGTACGCGCATGCGCAGGCACACAGGCACACCGTGACACGTACACACTCATAAATAAGTGTTAAAAAAAAAAAAACCATTGTTAAGGCAGAAAATCTCCCTGTGGAAAATGACATCTCCAACATAGTTTCATATCCACCGCTCCCTGCGCTTCGAAGTCAAGGCAAATTCAAACTGACCTACCCCCATCTTCCAAGTGGCAAGACGGGGTAGTCCTTGTTTTCCTGTAGCTGGCTGGTTACTGGCAACTTGGCCAAGGCCACCTTTCTACATCACACACTAACCTGTGTCCTACAGAAGCATTCCAGGACAGCTCGCTGCTTGTTCTCCCTCCTTCCCACTCTCTCTTTCTTTTTCTTCTTAAATTATCTTTTCTCCTACCTCTTGGGAGGCTGAGGTGAGAATATTGCCACAACTTGGAGCTCCTCCCCTCCCCCCCACCCCCACCTCTGCTCCCTTAGGCTACAGAGCAAAATCCTGCCTTTAAAATAGGTGATTCTAGCCAGTGGTGGTGGGTCTTTAATCTCTGCACAGGGAAGGCAGGTGGATCTCTGTGAGTTTGAAGCCAGCCTTGTCTACAGAGTGAGTTCTAGAACAGCCAGGGCTGCAACACAGACAGACCCTATCTTGAAACAAACAAACAAACAAACAAACAAAAAGATAATAATAAAAATGGGACACACCTGTAATCTGACACCCCGAGGATCCGCAGTAAGGAGGCCAGCTCGGGCTACATAGTAAGACGAAATTCTTTACCCTTTGTGGAATGCCTTTTCTGGACATGATAGGGTGTTAAATTGTTTGTGAAACATCTCAGGGCTTAAGACTAGCAGACCCAGGAGCCAATGGCCAGTCAACCCCTGAGGCAGTAGAGTGGTGGCTGGTGGGGACCCCAGCATTCTCAGCAGAGCTTTGGACTGGGAAGTTCCTTAAGGAGAAGGCATTTCTTCCTCCCAGGAAAGCCACGGGGAAGGATGGGGATGACTCCATGGTCATTTACTCATTATCCACAAGGTCCCAAGTTCCACCTCAGCAGCCTCCCCACACACAGAAATGATAAAGTTGATTCTTAGCACGGCATGGTGATTTGCTCTTGTAATCCACCAGCATTCATTTAAGGAGGCTAAGGCAGGAGGATCACCTTGAGTTCAAGGCCAGACTTGGCTCGTAGAGAACTGAAGGTCAACCTGGGCTACAGTGTGAGACCCTGTCTCAAAAAACAAAGGGAGGTGCTGGAGAGATGGTTCTGCAGTTAAGAGCTCAAGCTGCTCTTGCACAGAACCTGGGTCTCATTCCCAGCACCCACACGGCAGCTCCTAACTCTGACTTCAGTTACAGGAGATGTGACGCCCTCTTCTGGCCTCCACAGATACTGCACGCATGAAGTACACATACTTGCAGGCAAAACACCCACATTGTAAATTTTGAATTGGAAAAAAAAGGTGGGTGCCAGAGGTGGTGGTGCAGGCCTGTAATCCCAGCACTTGGGTGGTATAGGCAGGAGGACTTCAGTTCTACCTCAGCTTGCAAAATTAGAACCAGTCTGGGACCTGAAACCTTGTTGTAAAAAACAAACAAACCCATAAAGCCTAAACAAATATAGTCGATGCTATTTCCTATTGGGAAGCTCCACCCAGCCCCATTCCAGACCCCGCCCCTGAGAAAGCCCACCCCACTGGTGGCTCCTCCCCCTGAGATGCATAAGACCCCGCCTACTGCTTATTTAAGCCCATAGAGCTGCCACAAACTCTCACACTCTCCCTCCTGCCTTCCTGAGAGTCACCTGGGAGTACTCTGCTCTGCTTTGCTGTTTATTAAATCTGGATTTATTAATTAGGTTTGATTCCGCTAATTACATCCCTAATAACCGGGGAACCAATACTTATCATGTCCATGTGGATAAATCAAGTTTGACAGAATTTGAAGAGTTTGGTCAGACCTATCTTTTTCTATTTCACAAAAATATGACTTGTCCAAAGGTCTGTCCTCACTTCCTGTGCAGTACATTTCTTGTGGCTTCATTTTCAACACTTCCGTTACAAAAGAATAGTATGGATGCTCTGATTCCACATTCCAAGTAAGGAAATTGAGGTACAGAGCGACAATGGAACTTGTCCACGGTCGCAGAGCGTTTTAGGAACCAGACTGGGATACAGACTTCAACCATCACGTGCTAGGAAAACATTGCACCCTGAGCCACACTGCCAGACCGGAAGACATGTATGTTTATCACAGCTTTGGGGAAGAAAGTAACTGACCATGTGGTGGCCAGGGGGGCTGCTAAAAAACCTTCAGGGCTCAGCTCCTTTCTCCCACCCCCAGTTAGTGACCTTGACGCTAAAGAGCCCTGTGCTGGTGAAGCAGTGCCCACACACCTTTCTTGCCCTGAGCTGGAACCTAGTTGAGTAGGGACTCAGGACTCCTCCGGCACCGTCGGGCAAGCAGGACGGGAGCTGTTGCTGCCTGTTCTTGTGCTCCTTCCACTCCGTTAATTAGTGCGTCTGGGCTCCCAGGCTCCTTCCTCCTCGGCTTTTCTAAAGTCAAGGACACGGTCCTGACTAGCTGAGCAAGTGATTTAGCAAAAAGAGTCCTTCTGCTGTGTGAGCCCCGAGCGAAGGCCAATGGCCATATTTATGAGGCCGGCTAGAGGGAGCCTGGGAGAAAGGCGCCCGCTGTGGATACGGTTGGGGGCGCGAGCTGATAAAACCCAGAGACACCTTTGCCTTTGGGAAAGGAGTGGGGCCTTTAATCTAGACACAGCCTGTGGGCCCCATTCCCTGATTTACTTTAAGGGTAATGAGGTCGGGGAGAGACTCCGCTTGCACGCCGTCTGGAAACAGGACTTCTGCCACGTACCTGCAGTGAGAAAGGGAAGATCTGCCTCTACCCCCAGCCCTCAACCCCCCTCCCCTCCCCGTGCCTCTCTCCCATGAATCAGATTTTTGGTTTGGGGGTTTTGTTTTGTTTTGTTTTAACTCCAGCTTTAAAGGCTCTCCCCAACAGCAGACACTCGGAACCCCAGAGGTCTCCTCACAGAGCCAGCAAAATGCAGCCACTTCAAGGTCATCCCGAGAAGCTGAGTGTGAGTAGGCAAGCCTCGCTGGGGGAGAGTTCGAGCGCTGGGCAGAATTCCGGAATGAGGCCCTCTGCTCCCCTGTTCTTTATCTTCCTGGTGTCAGTCCGCAAAGAAGAACCTTCCGCAAATTAGTCCTGAAATTCCACCGGAGACTTTTTATTATTTGATATTTAAAATGGACAGTTATCCCATATGAGATGTCCAGGCAAGCTTACCACAAGTGCATTTAAATTGTTTGGACACCAGGTTTTTGGAGGAGGGTGGTGGCTCAGGATTGAATGTAATGCTTTATACAAACTAGGCAAGAACTCCAGCACCGAGCTACAGCCCCAGCCCTTGAGAATAACTCCGAGATACATTTGAGTGTTGTGCAGGGCAGATTTGCCAGGACGCTACTAAAACCCAAGTTCACACCATGCATATGACCATCTACTGCTATCAAGTCTTTGTTGGTGGGATTAAAACACATTCTCTCTCTCTCTCTCTCTCTCTCTCTCTCTCTCTCTCACACACACACACACACACACACACACACACA
>NW_026068010.1:2826190-2838026 GCF_014885135.2 Alexandromys fortis
AAACAGGGTTTCCCTGTGCAGCCCTGGCTGTCCTGGAACTCAATCTGTAGATCAGGCTGGCCTCAAACTCAGAGATCTGCCTGTCTGTGCCTCCTGGGTGCTGAGATAAAAGGCAGCTGGTGGTACCACCACCCCCTGCCAGGAGAGATTCTTAATCACTTAAAGAGCCACGACTCTTTTCTCCTGCTTCCTAGCTGGCCTCCTTGGCAAGGATGCTCTGCCCAAGCACCTGGGGTCTGTAACAGATGGTGGGGTG
The DNA here is from genome assembly GCF_014885135.2 of Alexandromys fortis. Lineage (NCBI taxonomy): Eukaryota > Metazoa > Chordata > Mammalia > Rodentia > Cricetidae > Alexandromys > Alexandromys fortis. The sequence goes on from NW_026068010.1 coordinate 2,826,447, forward strand.
CTTCGTGTTCTTCCTGTGAGCAAAGAAAGGCACTCAATACAGTGGCTGACGAAACAGAAGGCCTGGAAGTCATGTGCAGAACCCGTGCAGACCTGTGTCCACAGCCCTGGGCCTGAGCACTCGTTCACAGCGAGAAAAGCAGCTGCTGTTCTCCTTGTAACTCATCCATGAGTCCAGGTCAGAAGCCAAACAAAACAGCAAATAGTCCTTGTCTGGGATCTCGGCTCTCACTCCTCCCCTTCCAAACCCCACCCTCAGTGCACCAAACGCGCCCCCCCCCCAGCTGCCCTCTTCAAACTCCACCCTTCCAAAAGCCAGCCCAAAGTCTGCCCCTCCTTGGAGCTGCTCAAGACCCCACCTATAGGCTACTAAAAGCCCTGTAGCCATATTTGCCAGGTGATTCTTCTCCTGCCCACCTGAGAGTCACCCAGGAGTTGCTTTGCTCTGTTCATTAAACCTGGATTTAATAATTCAGTTCGATTGGCTTTATTACATCGGCAGCAGATTTCCATTAACTGGGGATTCAAAACTTATCAGTTCTGACCATGCCGAAGGAAGATGGTTATTTCCTGGGGGATGGGCTGAGGCCAGTGTGGAAGGCCCCCACTCACCGCACATGGCTGCAGCTCAGTCCCTCATGCCGGGGTACACAACACCCCTCAGAATGACATATTTCTGCGGCCATCCCTGTGTGCTTCTAGCTTTGTCTCACAAATTCTATCTCTATCATAACTCATCCAAATGGGTTGCTATGGAGATTTGTTTTGTTTTGTTGCTACCTGGTCTCAACCCAGGCTAGCCTCAAACTGGCCAAGGCTGACACTGAATTCCTGGACCTCTCTTTGTTGTTGTTCATTTGTGGAGTTTTTGTTTTTAGCATTTGTTTGTTGTTTGTTTGTTTTGCTTTTGTTTTTAAGGACAGGACCTCACTGGGTGGCCCCAGCTGACCTAGAACTAACTACAGAGACCAAACTGGCCTTGAGGTCTCAGCGGTCTACCTGCCTCTGACTCCCGAGTGCTGGATTAAAGCAGTTGGTCACCTTGGCTGGCTGACCCCTGATCCTCTAGCCTCTAACTCCCGAGCACTGGGATTACAGGTGTGAGCCACCATGCCAGGCTTTGCCTGTCTAGATCATTTTTTGGTACGCTTCAAATTATCAACGGAATACAGCATACTGGATTTGCTCAATCCAAGATGCCTCCCGTTTCCACAGTACGTTCATTTCCTTTTCATCGGGATCTTTCTTCATATTCTTTCATTCTCCCATAAATTCAGTGATGGGCAGCTAAGATGAAACACTGGCCAACTACAGGGGTGCATGCCTGTAATCTCAGCACTTTGAAAGCGGAGGCAGGAGGATGAGGAGTCACACAGAAACCAGCCTGGGTTAGGTGAGCCTCATCTCACACTGATTGATGGGGGAAGGGACCAACCCACGTGGGTGGTGCCATCCCTGAGCAAGTGGATCTGGGTTTATATACGAAAGCAAGTGGAGCAAGCCGTGGGGAGCAAGCCAGTCAGCATCCTTACCATCCTTACCCCATTGCGGCTGCTAGGTTCCTGCCTTGAGCTGCTGCCCTGACTTCCCTCAGAGATGGCGTTGACCAGAGAGTTGTAAACTTGAAGTAAACCCTTTTGTCTACGAGCAGATTTTGGTCACGGTGTTTTATCCAAGCAGCTGAAAACATACTATGACATACTACTCTTACTAACTGCAATCTTAAAACAACAGATTCAGTGAAAACCCATTCTTGTAAAACTACTTTTGGAGAACTTAAGAAACATGGAATTTTACTGCATTTCTTGAACAACAAATATAGCTCATAGATAATCAACTTTTTTTTTATAAGCAAGTCTTCTTGTTGAGTACAAACCCAAAGGAAATTAGTACCCTGCAAACGTATTCTCGTGGGATCACAGAATCACTGAATCGGCTAACTACATTTAAAAACTGGTGGGCTATATAGGCAACAGGATACACCTTCGGTCGTTTTATTTATTTATTTTTGAGACGGGATCTTACTGTGCAGTTGAGGCTGTTCTGGGATTTGCTGTGTAGACAGGGCTGACCTCACACTCCACCCACACAAGACCAAAACCTTACTGCACTGTATTTGGGAAGAAAAAAAAAACTTTTTACACAATATGAAAAATAGAACTCTGAGATTTTGAAAGCACGTGTTTTTTTGTTTTTGTTTTACTGCTAAGGCCCTTTCTCTGCATTTTATCCTCTTCCCTCCAACAAAGCTTTGCCCTTTTTTATCCTGCCCATTATTGTCACTTCCATGCTAAAATCAAACAAAATCAGCTGCACAGATTTCGAAAACACCAAGGAACACTGCCCAACCCAGAGAAGGAGAAAGCAACTTCTAAATCCAAAGGTTGAGCAAGAAAACCGCCTGGCAGGCAGTGTCTGGTCTTATCAACCGCAAGATTTCGGGGTAATGAGAACTCCACAAAGGCTCCCACAGGCTCACGTGCCTCCTCCCACCCTCTCGCTCCTCGGGGAACTCCTGGCACTAACTTCCTAAGGCACAGAACACCTGGCTCTCCATGAGTTTTAACCCAGAACTCCTTTGAGGTCCAATCCTCACAGCGCTGGGACAGCATTCTGGCTCCAAGGTTCTGATACTCTGGCCCTGGCTGCCGCCGGTCTGGAAAAGCAAGCTGCGCAGCACAAGTTTGCAATTCTAGAGAAGAAAGCAAGCAATGAGGGGGTGCTTGCGGGCTCTTCCATCTCCTTTAGAAAGCACTTAAGAGAGAATAAGTCACCCACCCACCCCGGATACCTTCTATTGCAATCCTGCAGTCCCGGCCTCTTTAAAACCTGCATTTTTCTCCCTGGGAGAAAGCATTAGTTAATGATTGCCAGCCGGCTTCTCTGTCTGGCAGGCCACGTGACCCGGACACGTGACTCGGAGCTGGCTGGGATTGCAGTTACAAGTCTGTGGAAGCAGCGGGTGCAACGTGATTCCCTGGCCATTACACAACGCTGGAGAGCTGTGCTCGCCGCTGCCAGCCGCTCCAGGGCTGGCTTCTCAAGAAACAGAAAACAAACAGGACTTGGTGTTTTCCAAAGTACGAGTCCGTTCTCCCCTTTGGAAAATGCATCCTGGCAAAAGACAAGGCCCAACCTCGGCAAATAGTACTAATCCTTTTGGGGCAAAAAAGGTAAACTTGTGAGCAACAGGCAAAGCAGAGAGCAGATCGGGATGGGTTTTACCGCGCTCTTCTCTCTCAGAAGGCCTCAGGATATGGCCTTTTTACATTTATAAAAAGTGTCCACTAACAGAGTGTGGTGGCATATGCCTTTAAAGCCAGCCCTCCCAGAAGCAGCGGCAGGTAGAGCTTTGTGAATTTGAGGCCAGCCTAGCCTACATAACGAATTTTAGCCAGCCAGGGCTACCCCCACTTCTTGCCAAAGTATACGAGATTGAGGTTCTGATTGAGCAGGAGAGAGTCTTTGGCTCCCATGTGTGCGTGCAAGGTCCTGGGGTCAACCCCCAGAACCAAAATCAAACAAACAAACAAAAAACCCAAACCCTACAATTACTTTTAAATTTAAACTGCAAATAACAAGTCCCTTTGAGGTTCCTCCTTATTTGTCAAATATTATTAGGCGAATTTTTATTTTCAGCATATCCTAAAAAGGATCAAATGAGGGTCTCTAAAAGGGAAAGATGGAAGAGCCTTCACAGATTAAATGACATGCATGCCTACGTATGAAAATATGGACAGGTTAGCCTCTAGAGAGTCCCTCCCCCACTACAATGTCGTCTCCGGCTTCCTAGGACCGCCCCAATCCCACGCCAACGAGTCCTGCAGTGTTTAGCTTTCTCCTGCCTTTGCTGTAGTGACCAGAGCAGGAGACAGGCAGGGAGGAAAAGCCACATGAACCATCTCTAGCCAGGACGGAGCTGGACAGAAGCCTTCCCCAGGTGGGACCATAGTGGGCGGTCCCTCACTGTCTCTTCCTTTAAGGAGGCCCTTTCTCTAGGCCAGGCCAAGAGGTTTATAGCTGTGCAATGGGTCATCATCCCACAGCCTGCTAAGTGTTATTGCAGGGGCCCGGGAGGCAGGCGAGAACAGGCCCAGGGACAGAGGGACAGAGCCTTGCCCCCTCAGAGCCTCACTCCACTAATCTCCAGGGCCCAGCCTGGCCTGGCTGAGACGGCAGTAGCTGGTGTGATCTGCCAGCCCTGCCCTTTCCTGTTTGCTGGCATTGCAAGGGTCCTGCCCTACTGGCTAGGACTCAACAACTTGCCAGCTGACTCATCGTGTGGTGGTTTGAACAAGAATGTCCCCCACAGGCTCCCGTATTTGTCATGGGTTGTTTGGGAAGGTTTGGGAGGTACAGACTTGATGGAGTGTGTCACTCTGGATGGACTTTGAGAGTCTAAAAACTCCTGAGCTGACCTTTGGGAACCTGTTCCCCGTACTGGGTGGTCTTGCTCAGCCTTAATTCAAAGGAAGGAGCTTAGTCCTACTTCAACTTGATATGCCATGCTTTGTTGACACCCATGGGAGGCCTGCCCCTTTCTGAACAGAAGCAGAGGAGGAGTGGATGGGAGCAGGTAGAGGGGGGGGCAGGAGAAGAGGAGGGAGGGGAAAATGTGATCAGAATGCAAAATAAATGGAAATTTTTAATTAATAAGAAAAAAAGGTTCTGTGCTATTTCCAGTTCATTGTCTCTGCTTGTGGTTCAAGATGTGATCTCTCAGCTTCCTATTCCTGATACCACACCTCTGCACCCCTCAACTGGACTTTTCTTATCCCTCTGGAACCCTAAGGCCAAGCAAGCCTTTTCTTCTCTCCCTGTCTTGGTCATGGTATTTTAGCCTAGCAACCGAGAACTAAGGCACATGAGGGACAAGAACCCAACCTCTGCTGGAAGACACAGGTATGGCTTTGTTCCTTAGGGACTTTTCAAGCCAGACTCCAGGGGATCTCCCTCACACTTATTTATGAGGGTCTGGTTGCTATTGGCAACTGGACTGAAAGCAAAGCAGGCATACCCTAGAGTGAACCGTGCTCCCAACTTGAGTGTCCATCGGAGCAGGAACATCCTCATCCTGGCCTCGCCACGGCCAACCTGTGAGGCAGCAGTGGAGCTGGCCTGCCCAGAGTGCCTAGGAAACGAGGTTGGCATGATGCCAGCAACACTTGTATTTACTACGGAGAGGTATGTGTGGAGACTTCCTCGCTTTCCCGAGGCCAGACACGCACCTTTGGGAGACACTTCTGATATCCAAACTTGATGTGGGAGTGTCATATCAACCTGTTGATTTCATTGGTTAAGCAATAAAGGAACTCCTTGGCCCTGATAGGTTAAAAGATAGATGGAAGGAGGAAACAGAATAGAATTCTGGGCGGAAGAGGAAGTGAGGTCAGACTCTGCTCTGCTCCTGGAGAGAAGCCATGCTCAGCTCTGCTGGATAGACACGATAGCTCTGCGCTCTGAGGCAGAGGCATGAAGCTCCCCAGGATGGGCGTAGGTTAGAATCTTCCCGGTAAGCGCACCTTGGGGTGCTTACACACATTACTAGAAATGGGCTAGTCCAGGTGCGAGAATTAGTCTGTAAGGGCTAGGGTTCATGGGTCAAGCAGTTAAATGAATACAGTTTGTGTGTTGTTATTTCGGGCATAAGCTAGCCAAGCGGCCGGGGTGTTGGGGACGCAGCCCCGCCGCTCATATTTCAACACAAACTCCATCAGGGCATTCACTCAGAGCCAACGGTCTCAAACAAAGGTCTGTACACTCCTGATCTTTGCGGCATTATTCACGTGGTTTCAAGTGCCCATCCATCAATGGATGGTGAAACAAGGTGTGGTCTGGGTGAGAACAGGCTCAGACATTTGAATACTTAATCCCCGACTGTGCCGTTGAATGGGAAGGCGATGCAGGCCTGCTGGAGGAGGTATGTCACCGAGAGTGGGCTTTCAGAGTTTACAGGCTCGCCCTTCTATCTAGTTCCCCCTTCCTGCTCCTGCCACCATGCCTACCACTCGCTGCCAAGCCCACTCATCATGATGAACTCCTGTCCCTCTGGAACCATAAACAAAAAACAAAAACAAAACCCTCTTTCTTCCATAAGTTGCTTTTGGTTATGTTTTTTTTTTTTAAGCACAGCACCAGAAAGATAGCTCATAGAAGTCTCAAGAAGGAAGAAAATTGTAGCACAGCACGGAAGAACCCAGAAGACACTACGCTAAGTAAATTGACATCACTACATTATGGTTATTATATAGTTCTCCTTATATGGGAGGTCTAGAGGAGCTCAGTCCAGAAGATAGAAACAGAATGTGGCTACTGAGGGATGGGACAACAAAGAAAGCTTGGTCAGTGTGAAGCTTTCTTCGTGGGAAGGATGAGAAGGCTCTGGAGCCCATGTGAACAAAACGGTTAGAGAATAGTGAGAGCATTCCAGATGCCAACCAACCACCCACATAAAATATTAACACGCTAAGTTTTATAGTTTCAATATCCTACCACAATAAAAAGACTGGGAGAATATTACTAGCCTCTGGTAGCCTCCAACAGCCTTTGGCCTGGCTAGGAATAATAGATTCTTTCAAGGTTGCCTAGCGGTCCCAGCCTTTTGTTGCCTTCGGAGATGAAAAGCCGGCAATACCATCTTCTTGTCCTTCAACCTTGGTTCTGTGACGCCCACGGCCTTCATGGGTGCATGCTCCACCGTCCTCAGTCTTTGGGCCATTGGTCAGATTTGCTGGCAAGAAAAATAGGGGCACGTAAGAGGGAAGACAGGAGATCAGCTCGGCTAGGAACTGCTTCTGCTGCCACCAGCAGGAAGTGGCCGTCAGTTTGGGATGAGCTGGTCTTGGTCTCCACGTATATAGTGTTTCTCACCTTTGAATGGCTTTTACAGAAGGTTCTGGAAGATTCCTGAAGGAGCGTACGGGGAGCTGGGCTGGAAGAAAGCGAGGGAGGATGATTCAAGAAAGCACAGGAGAAAGGATAGATAATAAGCCCCAAATGTTCCAGAGCCCTCCTTGGAGGATGTTACATTAGTGGTTAGGATGGCCTTGGAGCAAGTCAGATATGGGAGACGTCTACTGCTACTATTAACACATCTGTCCCCAACTTCTGCCTCCCTCAGGTGTCAGCTCGGAGCATGTATTGACACACCTGGGAAAAGGGAACCTCAATTGAGGAACTGCCGCCATTAGATTGTCCTGTGGGCATGGTTTGTGGGGCATTTTTATTGATTGCTATCTAACATAGGAGGGCCCAGCTCACTGTGTCACCCCCCAGGCAGGTGGGCCTGGTTCACATAGCGGAACAAGTCAGAGGAAGCAAACCACAGAGGCATCCCTCCGTGCTCTCTGCTTCAGGTTCTGCCTTGGCTTCCTCCAGTGTTGCGGAATATTCCTTCACACGGTGTGAATATGTGTCACGGTGATTGGTTTAATAAAAAGATAAACGACCAATAGCTAGGCAGCATTTTCGGGGCAGAGAGGATGCTGGGAAGAAGAAGGGCAGAGCCACGGAGGAAGCAGGAAAACAGCATGTTCGGTACAGAGTGAAGGTAATAAAGCCCCGAGGCAGAAAGTGAATCAATAGAAATGGGTTAACTTAAATTATAAGAGCCAGTTAGGAACAAGCCTAAGCTATTGGCTGAGCTTTCACAATCAATAAGTCTCTTTGGGGTTATTTGGGAGCTGGTATGTGGGACAGGAAAGGTTGACTCTGCTCCACAGTGGACTATAAGGCAGTGGTTCTCAGCCTTCCTGACGCTGCCACCCTTTAATACCGTTCCTCATGCATGGTGACCCCCAACCACAAAATTATTATGTTGCTACTTCACAACTGTAATCTTGCTGCAGTTGGGAATTGTAAATGTCTATGTTTTCTGATGGTCTTAGGTGACCCCTGTGAAAGGATCATTCAAGCCCCAAAGGTGTCATGACCCACAGGGTGAAAAACCACTGCTCTAAGCTGAAATCAGCCCTTTTCTTCTCAGGTTGCTTCCGGTCATGGTGTTCGTCACAGTCGCAGCAAGCGATCTAGGACACCAGGTCAGGGCTCTGCTGTGCTCACAATGAAGAGATTTAATGGATTGCCAAGTCATAAACGGAGCAGCATCCAAGTCCTGGTGCTCTGGTGTCCAGAAGCCTGCTCCCGTCACCCCATGCTTGGCATGTAACACGTGGGTCTCATGCTGGTTGTTATCATTACCATGATGATTGTCCCCATTCCCCCAGCCCAGAAGCTTCTCGTGTCAAGTGTACACATACACTCTCCAGCCAAGGCTTTCTGGAAGTGTCCAGGCTTCCTATGATGGTTTTTGAAGGGCTCACCATGGACAGGCTATTCCAACTTAACGATAAAGCTTACCCAAGTTTCTATCTCTTGGGTTACACAGGGCTAGCGGCGCATACACATGGGCTACAAACCCTGCTTGTTGCATCCAGCTCCACTTGCATACGCATTTCAACATCTGAGTGCGAAGGACTGAGCCCAGTGACACCGGGGGACTGGGCTGGACCAAGCCATTGTGGAGACGGGCTGCCAGGCAAGGTACTCCAATTCAGAACAGACGGCCGCAAATGACACAGAGTATATGGCCCGCTAGATGGATTTCTTCAGGGCCAGGTCAGGAACAGCAGAGTGTCCTCGGACTGCCATAAGGGGGTCTGTGGGGAGATACCACAGCCCAAGGCCTGCCTCTGGAGCTTCAGGTGGGTGTTGAAGTACTTAGATTTGTTTAGAATCCAGAGGAAGTGAGTCATCTTCCCCCCAAACAGGAGGTAAAAGTCTACATACAGGGTTTGGCAGAGGTTTTTGGTTTGGAGTTTTTTGGTGGGGAGGGAGGGGAAGTATTGAGACTGAAACAGAGGAGGAAAGCCAGGACTAGAGCTGGAGGCCTCATGCTGAGAATAGATCTCTTCATCCTTATGGAGAGACAACCCCAGAGCCTGCTTCAAAACAAAGCAACTCCTGCCAGTTTGCTTGTTTGTTTCCTTTTGTTTTTCCAGACAGGGTTTCTCTGTGTAGCCCTGGCTGTCCTGGAACTTGCTTTGTAGACCAGGCTGGCCTCGAACTCACAGTTCCACCTGCCTCTGCCTCTGCCTCCCAAGTGCTGGGCCGCCACCACACAACAGTGCCAATTTGAGAGATCCTGGCCCTTCAAGCTTCCAACAGACAGCATGACTGGGCACAGAGGCAGCCATGACAGAATCAGTAAATGCACCACGTTCCCCAGCCGGCCTGGCCCTGCGCATGACACCCAGGGTGAACAACTGCATTCCTGCTCCAACGTAGGCGCCAAGAGCCTTCCAGGCGGCTTTCTCTGCAGCCATCATGGCCAACATAAACCAAGAATGTTCACACCACTTGGTTGGGACCCTTGAAACCTACAGAGCTGACAGACACTCACAGCGTTGAAAAAAAGGAAGCGCTTGGAGAGTCTGAGATGCACTGGCCAAGTAACCCCAGCCAGTGCCTCACACGTGGACTTGGGGTGCCTCCAGCTCGGCTCATCCTAAGCTTCAATATTTGAGATTTCTTTCTACTTGAATTGTTTCCTTAAGTCGGCTCACCTGCCATAAAAGACATATTTATTCATTCCTCAAAAATATTAATGCCCCCACGTGCAGGCAGAATGAATGAGCACAGTTATGTGAGAGAGAAAAAGCACTGTGACGGCTGTCCTGGCGGTGCAGAGGATGTGAGCCCCACCCCCTGAGGGTGTCGTGTGAGCATAGGAGTGTGTCAGTCAGTAGATACTGTCAGGACAAGCTTCTCCCTGGAAGCAAGACAACTGAAGGCAGGAGATGCAAACCAAAAGCTGAAATGAGAGAGGCCTTGAGGACGAGATGAGGCCATTTGTTTTAAATATTTTTTTTTCTTTTTCTTTTTTCCAGTGGTGGGGAATCAGAACCTTGCACATTCTAGGCAAGTGTTCTATCCGTGAGTGGCAGCCCAGGCCGGTCCGGGGATGAGAGATCCATGCAGAGGAAAGGTCTGAAGTACATGAACTATCTCTTCCCTTGAACAACATCAGAGAATGCCCCGGAGGCCTGAGGTTCAGTCACACATTGGAGCAGAGCTCCTTGATCTCAGAATCACAGCACACAGGAACCCAGGCCTTGGGGGCTGTAAGGTGGCCACCACTCCCCTCTCACCTGACCTGAGGTGAAAGGGGGCTGGCCACCTGGGATGGTTGCCGGGTAGAATGTCAGTGGGGCTGGACCTGATGCAGGCTGGCTGATGCAGGGACTCCGAGGCCATGTCAACAAGATACCTCTTGCCTTCCGTGCAGAGAACTACCTGTTAGAGAGTGACAGTGTTTAAACTCGATGCAAAAAAAAAAAAAAAAAAAAAAAAAAAAAAAAAAAAAAAGAGGTCCTATTTAACCCTGAATACACGTAACTAAAAGTGTGTTGATCTGCTAACCAATCTACCCACACCTACACTCTTGTGACTTTCTTTTTGAAACAGAAAAAAAATCTTGCTATGTAGCCTAGACTGGCCTCCAGTTCATGATCTTCCTGCCTTGCCTCCCCTGTGAGGTGGAATTCCAGGCACCACCCTGCATTGGGCTTTCTTTTCCTCTGTTGTTTTAGGCCTGATGGGATTACATTAGTCCAGGCTAGCCTTGACTACACGATCCTCCTGCCTCAGTCCCAAGTGTTCCTTTACTTGTAGGCTTTACCATTGCCTCTCTAGATGTAGGTGAGGTTAGACTCCCAGGAGAAGAGGCAATGTGTTTCATGTCTAAGGAAGAAACTTGGCTTTCGAGTACCCCTACAAGATAAACATGCCACAGCACCCCACACTGCACTTCCCAAAACAGTCATGAGTAAAATGCTTCCTACAGGCCATGCTGGGGGTGTAACTGAATTTTAGTGAGCATCAATAGAGGTAAAAGGGGGGAGGGGAACATCCCATCCCCTAAATTCAAATAGGAGAGAGGAGGAAAGAGCTCTGATGACAATAGGCGACCAATTTGACTGAGCAGGGCTCCTCTTCACGATGCATGGGCTCTAACCATTTCCAACCCAGGTCTTTAGAGAGATCTAGTCTAGGAACCCAGGGCCCATGTGCCCCCTGAGCCAGAGGTAACAAGTATGAAAATAGAACACCTGGGGCTGGAGAGATGGCTCAGTGGTTCAGAGCACCGTCTGCTCTTCCAGAGGTCCTGAGTTCAATTCCCAGCAACCACATGGTGGCTCACAACCATCTGTAATGAGATCTGGCGCCCTCCTCTGGCGTGTGGGCATACATGGAGGCAGAATGTTGTATACATAATAAATAAATAAATCTTTAAAAAAAAAAGAAAGAAAGAAAATAGAACACCTGAAAAGAGTGATCTAGGCCAGAGCAGGCCTGAGGCAGCGAGCATCATGGGAGCGGGACTGAGTCAGTGACCTAAGCCAGAGCAGGCCTGAGATGACCAGCTCCATGGGAGTGGGAGCAGATCCAGACCAGAGACATTGGCAGAGGCAGGACTAAGCCAGAAACCTGGGTCAGACCAGACCTGAGACAGCAAACTCCATAGGAGATGGTACAGGGGAGCAACTGCTGAGTGAGTAGGTCAGAGCCAGAGACTGCTGCT
>NW_026068010.1:2838486-2840986 GCF_014885135.2 Alexandromys fortis
GTTTTAACCCAGGCTTTTTCAGACCCAGGCCAGCTGGCCTTGGTGAGTTCCCGATAGAACCTCCCCATTGTCTCAGTGTGTGGGTGCACCCCTCGCGGTCCTGAGTTCCTTGCTCGTGCTCGCTCTCCTTCTGCTCCTGATTTGGACTTTGAGATTTCAGTCCGGTGCTCCAATGTGGGTCTCTGTCTCTGTCTCCTTTCATCGCCTGATGAAGGTTAATATTCAGGAGGATGCCTATATGTTTTTCTTTGGGTTCTCCTTCTTATTTAGCTTCTCTAAGAACCCGAATTATATGCTCAATGTCCTTTATTTATGGCTAGAAACCAATTATGAGTGAGTACATCCCATGTTCCTCTTTTTGGGTCTGGCTTACCTCACTCAGGATAGTGTTTTCTATTTCCATCCATTTGCCTGGCTAATTCTTACATATTAATTTAACCCATTTCTATTAATCTGTGTATTGCCACATGGCAGTGACTTACCAGGAAAGATGGCATCCATCTCAGGTGGAGGATCTATGGCTTCTCCCTGACTCTGTTTCTTCCTTCCAGTATTCAGTTCTGTTTTCCATACCTACCTAAGTTCTGCCCTATCAAAAGGCCAAGGCAGTTTCTTTATTCATTAACCAATGAAAGCAACACATAAACAGAAGGACCTCCTATACCATTTCTCCTTTTCTGTTTAAACAAAAATGAAGGCTTTAACATAGTAAAATTACATATAACAAAACAGTTATCAAGCAAGAATTACAGTTACAATATTTATATCTATTTTATCTCTTATTATAACTAAGGAAAACTATATTATTACTATCTATTCTTCAACTCCATCAAAGACTCCCAAAGGTTATAATATTACCTATATAAACAGGAAGTACATTGTAAGCAACTTCCAAAACTCTAGAATTGACAGAGACATCTCGCAGCCTAGAGAGTCACCCAAAGTTCTTCTGTACCGTTGGGGCATCCATCTTCAGCCTACAGGCCCATAGTATCCGGCAGACTTTTCCATGAACCATGGAATTTCCTGTACAATAAAATAATTTCTGGAGGCATCACAATCCCTGACTTCAAACTCTACTACAGAGCTACTATAGTACTGAAAGCAGCATGGTATTGGCATAAAAACAGACAGGAGGACCAATGGAACCAAGTTGAAGACCCGGATATTAATCCACACGCTTTCAAATACCTGATTTTTGACAAAGAAGCAAAACATATCAAATGGAAAAAAAGAAAGCATATTTAACAAGTGGTGCTGGCACAACTGGATATCAACATGTAGAAGAATGAAAATAGATTTATATCTATCACCATGCACAAAACTCAAGTCCAAATGGATCAAAGACTCAACATAAAGCCAGCCACACTGAACCTCATAGAAGAGAAAGTGGGAAGTATACTTGAACATACTGGCACAGGAGACCACTTCCTAAATATAACCCCAGTAGCACAGACACTGAGAGAAACAATTAATAAATGGGACCTCCTGAAACTGAAAAGCTTCTGTAAAGCAAAGGACACGGTCAACAAGACAAAACAACAGCCTACAGAATGGGAAAAGATCTTCACTAACCCCACATCAGACATAGGTCTGATCTCCAAAATATACAAAGAACTCAAGAAATTGGAAGAGGTTTAGACCAATGAGGCACCTGAAGGGACACCCTCTGACCTGCTGAGCAGCTTGCAGGCTATGCAGTGTGCTCCTGGTTTCCAGCTTCTGTGAGCTGTCACCATGCAGAGGTGGGCTTTGGTGATGCAGCAGTCTGTGAGTCACTTCTGCTTCTGTAAGTAATCCTTCACCAATAAATGCTCCTGGAAGTAACCCCAATAAAATTCACTGGTTCACCAAAAAAAAGAAAAAAGAAAAGAAAAACACCTGAAAAAACATTTAATTCTCATGGTGGCGGGGGCAGGGGATGTCAAGGGCAAGGACTGCAGAAATGGCTGGAATTCTGCAAATGCTAGCTAGCTAGCTCTTGTCACCGTTGTGCCTGTGGGTGACATTCCCAACCTCGCAGAGCCTCCATTTCTCCAGCTGCACTCACCACGAGAAGTGTAGCGAGGCTAAGAGTTATCCACAGAGGATGCTCAGGACTCAGTACCTAGAGAGGAGTCAGGCTGTGTGAACCCTTGGTCCCCTAGTAGCACAGCTTCAGGTGTGGTCCAAGAAACATTAGTTTGCTTTGCAAAACAAACCCTTGGATATAAGCTCTGTTTCTCAGTATGGCAGCTTCAAAACACATGTTTTTAGGTGAGAACACATGTGGATGGGTCAGCTAGACAAAAGGCTACATTCATTCCAGAAAAAAAATGGATTTCAAGAAAAAAAATGGTGCCAGGAAATGCCATTCCAAACCTATTCAAAATACTTTTAAGATGTATTTATTTCACATGTATGGGTGTGTTGTCTGCATGTTTGTCCATGCACCATGAGCATGCCTGGTGCCTCAGGAGGCCAGAAGAGGCCACTGGATGCCCTGGAACTGGAGTTAAAG
>NW_026068010.1:2845986-2881121 GCF_014885135.2 Alexandromys fortis
GACTTGTGTCTCCAGGCTTCCTCGAGTTTCCCCCTTCCGGCCCTTGATGACAATGAAAGTGGGTGATTTCAAAACTGAGGTTAGACCTGCATAGCCCAGACAAGTAGTGAATTGTACTCCGTGTGTTCTTGCTGCATCGTGGTAGCATCTGTGACTGGCCCTGTCACCACACACTAGTTAGGGTTCCTGCCTGAAGCCAAGACAATCTGGCTAACAGGGAACCTTTTTAATACAATTACCAGTGATGTCAGAGGAACAAGTTTGTGTTCTCTTCTCTCTTCTTCTTCTTCTTCTTCTTCTTCTTCTTCTTCTTCTTCTTCTTCTTCTTCTTCTTCTCTCTCTCTNTCTCTCTCTCTCTTTCTCTCTCTCTCTCTTTGATATTGAGGCAAGATACCTAGCTCAGACTGGCCTGGAATGTCAGGAGCCCCCTCCCCCGTCCACCTCCCTCTCTGCTACTGGAAGCATGGAAGCACAGGGAAGGACCTAATGAGCGAGGAACGGGGACTCCACCCATTCGATAAAGAGTTGAAATTAATGAAATTCACTTAGGAAGTAGTGGACACTGGGCGCGCAGGACGTTGTTAACAGTAGGTAGGCATGGGGTAGTGGAGTAGACTAACTAAAGACGTCTCACCCAGCGCCAAAATCAGAAGACATACGGAGTCTCCAAGACATATCTGTTGGAGAAGTTTTGGAAGATCACTCAAAGGAAACCGTGTAGTGCCGGTAAGCAGCCGAATCAAGAACTGGCTTGCGCAGGCAAGGCACAGGCAGGCGTCCTGGCCTCGGGCCCGTAACTGCCCTCCCTGCCTGCAGGATGCCGGGCTTGGGGAGCCGTACTACCGACAACCGCCGGCAGGTGTCACTTTCCTGGCCTCCGAATCCACTGTGAGCTCAGCAAATGGAGGCGCTAGGAGGAGGCTGGGACGCAGTCAGAGGAACGGATTTCCTGGCCACGGAACATCCTGAATCTTGTTTCGGGGGGCGGTGGGGGATGTCTCTCTCTCCCTCTCTCTCTTTTTTCTTTTTAAATCAAATACTTACAAGTCATTTACTGGGTGTTAAGGCCTGCAGGGGTGATTGAGTGATCACGCAGAGACTCAGGTCCTGTCCCGGTCACCCTGACCTCAAAAGCAATGAGGGAATTTTTTTTTTTTAAGGCAGCAGCATGATTTCTGATGCCCAGTGCTTGAAAACTCAAGTTTAGGGAAGAAAATTCCCAGCTCTCAAGCCAAGCAAGAACCTTTGATTTTGTTATAAGGTAAGAGGGGCTTTGCATTCTTTAAACCCTTTTATTTCCCAGTGGCTTTAAAAAAAAAAATCTCTGAGGGCTGAGTTTGTCCCTGTGTGCTGGGGATGCAGAGATGAATATCAAGACCTTGGCTCCCGGGGGCACGATACAGATGAAGGTATAAGCGAGTTCATCCTAGCCTAATGTTGGTCGGATAGGCACTTTAACCATACCAACCGCAGAGCATAAGGGGGAACCAGGAGTTTAGGGCAAGACTCAAACCCAGGCCTAAAAGTCGCGGAGTCCCAGCGCTAATGCCCAGAGAGAAACGTCATTTGCCTTCTACCCAAGGACAGAGGCATTCTGACCCCTGATCTATTCTGACCCCCGAGCCTATTCTCTTAAAATTCATTTCTGTACTGTGCCTAGGAACCACCATCTACAATATATCTAACTTCCTTCTATGAGCTGGTATCCTAGAGTCTGGCTGAAGTTAGGAGAGAGCACCCATGCCTCCTCTATGTAGCCTGGTTTTTGTTTATCTGTTGCTTGGTTTTAGGTTGTTTGACTTCATATGCTGAGATTGTTTGGGCTTTTTTTTTTTCTTTGTATTTTTGAAATGATTTAAAAATTCAGAATTCCAGGAAAGACCTTCTGTTTTTTTTTTGTTTTGTTTTTTTTTGTTTGTTTGTTTTTTGGTTTTTTTTTTCCTTCCTCACTAGGCTAACAGAACACTAGCCATGTGGTTCCAACCCCTGGGGGTTTGGGTCTGCAAATATCTCCTCAGACAGGAGAAATTGTCTCTAATCCCCACAACACCCTTCGGGGCAGTATCTGGGCCCTCTGGCCTGATTGGAGCCCTAGGAATGAAGCTAAGCTGGAGAGAGAGCTAAAGGCTGCCTGGCCTCCAGCTATGTTGGGCTTTGGCCCCTTTTCTCAGAATGGGGAAACAGAGTCCTCCATAAGCACCTTTATCTCTATCTATTTTATTTGATAAATAAAACAATACAAGCCAGCAAGGCGGCTCTGCAGGTAAAGGCAATCCCTGGAGCTCACCTGGTGGAAGGAGAGGAACTTACTCTGGCAAGTGTTCTCTGAGCTACACACACACACACACACACACACACACACACACAAACACACACTAAACAAGTGTTTTTGACATATTTTAAAAACATACAAAACTCTATATTCAGCATTCCCTAAACGTTGTGTCCATTTTGTGAGTGCCCTCTTCAAAAAAGGAGTTCTGCCTCAGAGAGAAACACTCTATCCCAATACACACCTCTATTCCCAGCACTCCAGAGGCTGAGGCAGGAGGATTGCAAAGCCGTGTAGTTCCCGCCAGGAATCTGAAGCTTCTAGGAACCAAGTTACTATCTTGTGTTGGTGAGGTCTTCCGTGTATTTGCCCCATCCCAGTTCCCCCTAAATAAGTGATTTGAATGGTTTCAAGTGACTCAATTTAGAATATTAATCTATTAAATCCCATCATATTATACTTGTTAAATTGCTCCAGTCTATTAAAAAAAAATTGGAGCTGGATGTGGTGGTATATTCCTGAAATCCAGGGAGAAAGGTCACCAGTTCCAAATCAGCATGGGGTACATACACAGTCAGACCCTATCAAAAAAAAATTTAAGACAATTTTCAAAAAGGCATAGGTCTAGCAACTTAATAGATGACATATTGTTCTCTTTGTATCAGCCACTGATTCTTTTGAATGTGTGGCAGTTTGAATGAGAAATGTCCCCCACAGGCTCATGTATTTGAACACTTGATGCCCAGTAGGTGGCGCTGTTTGAGGCTGTGGAACTTTCAGGAAGTGGAGCATTTGCTGGAGGAAGTATGTGGGGGGGGGACTTTGAGGGAGTGTAGTTTGCTCCCCTTCCAGTTTGCTCTCTCTATTCAGATTTGCTGTTGGACGTATGATCTCTCAGCTTCCTGCTCTGGTCCCCTTCTCCCATGCTTCCCCACCATTATGGAGTCTCCTTCCGGAACCATAAGTCCAAATGAGCTCTTTGTTCCATAAGTGGCTTTTGGTCGTGGTGTTTTAGCACAGTAACAAAGCACAGTGTGCTCTCTATGACAATGTTGTCTCGAGTGAAGCTGGAGATGGAGCCTTATACCAAACAGCAGAGACATCCATCAAATCTGGGATGAACAACCTTCAGAGAAGCAATTGTTCGCCTTCGCAGATGACTCTGATCTCCCATCCTCTCTCCTACATCCCTGTGTTATCCACAAGCACTCCACACGGAACCTCTGCCTGGCCTGGCAGATCATTGACATCTGTGTACTGCCTTGACCTTCTATCTCATTTTATTTGCCTAAACAGTGACGTTCAGTTCCTCTTATGTCTCCTATTTTTACCTGCCGCTCTTTTACAGATCCTGGATTTTCCATCCCACCCCAGCGAGTAACTAGCCACACCTAGAAGCTGGCCTCCTTCCGGCTGCACGACAGCTTCCCGAGTGAATGACACATGTTTCTGGAAATGTGTTGGTCAGTCAGGACCATCTGAATCACGTTTTCAGAATACACTCAGCTGCTCGATCACTCAAGCCTTCCACCAGCCAGCTGCTTCAAGAATGAAGAACCTTTCTGTAATCCGAATGCAATGCTTTCTGGGGCTGGAGACGGGTACCATGGCTAAGAGCACACACTCCCCTTGTAGAGGACTGAGTTCCATACTAAACACCCACATAAGGTAGCTCACAACTGTCTGCAGCTCCAGCTCCAGGTGATCTGATGCCCCTTTGACCTCCAACTGTACACACACACACACACACACACACACACACACTGGCACTCGCATGTAAATAAGTTATTTTGTTAATTTTGGTATTTTAAATGCAGTGCTTTCTCCTGTCAAGTTCAGCATTCCTCCGTCCACCAGAGCAGCTGTTTCTCAGCCCAGTGGAACAACCACTACCACAGCTGCTGGCCCCAGTACTTCTGACCCAGCATCTGGTTCTGTCCCTGGCCCAGAGGCTGCCCCTGCCCCTGGCTTCCCCTTCCCTCCTCCTTGGATGGGTATGACCTATCCCACCTTTTGCCGTCCCCCCAATGCCTGTGCCCCCTACGGGCGTTGCCGGCCTGACCTCAGAGGAGCTTGCAGGCACTGGAGGGCCATGAGCAGCAGCCCCTGGAGGCCCTGCTGCAGAGTCTGTGCAACATACACATGCTACTGGATGCTGCCGCCATGCTGCAAATCAACCAGTACCTCGCTGTGCTGGCCTCCTTGGGGCCCCCCAGGCGAGCTACTTCAGTCACCCCACTGAAGAGGCTGCCTCTGCAGTGGTATCTGCTGCCCCCTCCACCAGCGTCCCCAGTTCTGATCCTCCATCCCCACCCCCAGGAGCCTCCTCAACAGCCCCTGAAGCTGAGAAGCCTCTGGATCCTGAGTCGGTGGGCGGTAGACTCTGCAGAGGAGCCTCCTGAGGATGGAGAGAACCTGACGGTGCAGAACTCCGCCGGCGTCACCTGCAAAAGCTGGAGTCCCCTGTTGCGCACTGACACTGCCCAGACCTGTCCCTCCCTGCTCTTGAGTGGCCCTCTCTGGAACACATCCTGCCACCAAGTGCCAGCTCCCTCTGTCTGCACAGGAGAGTAGCCCCCACCTGAGAAGGAAGTGGCAGGATCTCTGAGGCCAAGTAAAAGTGGCTGGGTTCATAGTTGATCCGTCCCGATGGCCCTGGCAGCCTGGTGGAGATGTTGGTCAGCTCTAACCTTCCACTTGTGCTGTGTTCTGCTGGGGCCTTGGAAGTAGAGGCTCAACCTCTAGGAAGCTCCTCTCTGCTTTCAGGAAGAAGGTGAAGCCCCTCCAAGCCCTGCTTGTGAGCGTGGGACCACGCTGCAGTGCAAACAGTATTACTTCTGTTCCCGTGTGTACACCCGAGGGGCTGAAGACAGACCAGGACCTGCCCCACCCTCTTGCCTAGACGGACACCCGTCTCCTTCCTCTACCCCAATCTCAGAAGCCCCTTTGTGATGGTGGCTGTGTACCCCCTAAGCTTTGTGGCATTTCCATGTCTTATTGGCAACCACACAACTCAGGGAAAGGAGTGCCTGGTGGTGGGGGAGAGGCGGGCAGCACTGAGGGACCCTGACCTGCCCCTCCCCAGGTTCTCCCCCCCCCCCCCCCCCCGTCCCCGTCTCACCCAGCAGCCACTGCCTGGTGGGCCTGGGTGACGGTGCCTACTACTCCTTAACCTCTGCTCTCCAGAATCCAAGGCAGGCCACCTCCAACCTATGGGACTCGAGTTCAGTATTGGAACTATTTCTGTACCTAGTGGATTTGGGCTTAATTTTGCCTTTTTTATTTGAATGCTTGAACCCAGGAAGGAGGGGCAGGTGTGAGGCTAGGTACCTGGATTTCCCATTTAGAACAGGCTCTGGGGCATGCAGAGACCATGCAGTCCAAGCCTAGCTGCTTCTGTCTTTCTTCCTTTTGGTTGTGTGTTATAGGAGTTTCTGGAGACAGTTTCAGATGATTATTTAATTTGTAAATATTGTACAAATTTTAATAGCTTAAATTGCATATACAGCCAAATAAAAACTTGCATAAAAAAGTGCAGTGCTTTCTAACGTGGACTTGTATACGTCTCTTCTGTTTGCCCGCATGTGCTGTCCACCCTTCAACACAGCTATAACAAACGAGAGCTTCTGCACGTTGAGCACCAGTGCAGCCAAAGCCTAGGTAGACTTGATGTCCTGCCTGGAAATTCCTTAACCTTCCACCTTCAGAAAGATAAATAGGCTTTTTTGTTTATTTTGTTTTGTTGCTTGTTTGGTTTTCGAGACAGGGGTTCTCTATGTAGCTTTGGAAAGGGTCCTGGAACTCACTCTATAGACCAGGCTGGCCTCAAACTTACCGAGATCCGTCTGCCTCTGCCTCCCGAGTGCTGGGATTAAAGACGTGCACCACCACCGCCCGGCATAAATAGACTTAAAAAAATAATTTCTTTATTGAATCTTTGGGATTTCACATCAGGCACCCCAATTCTGCTCACTTCCCAGACCCCTCATATCCTCCCCTCACCTCTGCAGCACCCCCAAAAGAAAAAAACCAAACCAAACAAAAACCAGCAAGCAAACGAAACAAAAAACAAAACAAAATAAAACAACCTCTCCACCCCTCCATCTTTCCCACCTCTGCAACAGCTCTTCATCCATCCTGGTGGCTTCACTTGCGAATGTTCTTTGCAGTGAGTCGCTGGTCTGGTCCAAGGTCTCTGGTTTCTGGTACACATCATCACTGGATCCTCACCGGAACTCCTCTCACACATCCCTCAGCTGCCTGTCTTAAAGGCTCTCCCATCACCCTGTAATACCCCCTGCTGACACTTAACAAAGGCCTGAGAGACAGTCAAGATCCCGATTATAACAACACCCACAATATTTAAATCGGACAACAGTCTGGTTCGCAGTTTTCAAACAGTCTGATCTCAATACCTCACACTTAAAACCTTTAAGAACCCCCAAGAGATTTTGTTGATATCAGATATTAACTGTCAGTACTTTCACAGAAAGTAAAACAAAAATCAAAGGTGTACTGATACTTAGAATAACCAATCAATTCTACATCAACATAATGTGTATTTTTTTGTTTCTTGAGGCAGGCTCTTCCTACATAGCCCTGGGTGGCCTAGAACTCACAATGTGGACCTCAGGCAGGGGTCCTGGCTGTCTGGAAGCTTTCTGACTATGCCAATGCCATCTGCCATTGGGTTTCAAGAGACAGGATATGTTCTCATGTTTCCCTTCATGTTTATGTCAGCTTAAGGTAATCACTCCCAACTGCAAGTTCGGGGGTTAGTTAGCCTTCATTTTACTGCTGCTTTGTGGCCTTTTGAGATTTTGTTATACAGCCCTGACTGGCCTTCAGCTTAGGAGCCTCCTGCCTCAGCCAGCCAAGTACTGTGATTGGGTGTGTCACCGCACCTGGACCACTAGAAAGGTTGTGATGGTTTGAATGAGAAATGTCCCGTGACATGGGATTCCCCTCTGGATGCTGTGAATGCCATTGGTTTAAAAAGAAGCTGATTTGGGCCTATTGCACTGTGGAATAGGGCAAGACGGGAATTCCAAGCAGATGGAGGAAGAGAAAGAAGCCAGAGACAGAAAAGCCATGTAGCTACCGCAGGAGACAGACACCAAAAGGATCCTTACCGGTAGGCCACAACCACATGGCGATACACAGATTAATAGAAATGGGTTAATTTAAGATATAAGAGCTAGCTAGCAATATGCATAACCTAATAGGCCAAGCAGTGTTTTAATTATATAGCTTCAGTGTGATTATTTCAGGTCTGGGTGACTGCGAAACTAACAAGCAGCCTCCACCAACACTCAGGTATCGAAACACTTGGTTATCAGTGGGCATGCTGGGGGGAGGTGCCATTTGGGGCAGTGGTGCAGCCTTGATAGAGGAGCTTTGGGAGTCCACAGCTTAACCACTTCCAGTCTGCTCTCTGCTTCGTACTCTCCTGCCTTGCCTACCCAGCACAGTGGATTCTTAGCCCTCTGTAGCTGCATGCCAACGTCTTTCTTTGTCTGCTCACGGTGCTGTATTGTAAAGGCAGAAAAGTAACTGCCACAAGGCACAGCCTAAGGCGGCTGCGAGGAGTTTCGTTGTGCTGGAGTCCTTGTGGAACCACACACATGCCAGGCAAGGTCTCCATCACTGAGCTACCTACCGCCCTCGCTGCCTTTGCTTGTTATTTTGTGAGAGGGTCTCACTAAGTTTCCCAGGCTGATCTTGAACTCCCTCTGTAGCCCACACAGGCCTTGAACTTGAGGTCCTTTGCCTCAGTCTCCCAAATAGCTGGGAGTTACAGGTCTGCCACTAGAGCTGGTCTGCGAGGTCTTTGTAGTCACTCCCTTGCAGCATCCTAGAGGGCTTTGGAGATCTAAACACACGGTCTCCACCCTCAGAAGGCTTCCACGGGCAAAGGCACCATTCGATGGCAGGCTAGCCAGGTTAGAACACAGCACTTGCCAGAGCGTCCCAGCCCCAGAGGGGGAGTGCACCGTGCCCTGCTGTTAGCCATCGTCTCCACAAGGTAGTATTTACTGAGGGCACAAACCCAGGGACTTGAGTGACAGAAGCCCCCAGGTTGCCAGGGAGGCGACACAGGTAATTTTGCTTCTAAGCATCACCTGCTTCTCCCTCTAGGTCAGCCCTTCTGGGAGCTGTGACCCTCAATGGCTGTTGGAGCCACTAACTTTTAAGACAGCCAATTTGAACAGCTAGAAGGCATAAGCATAGTAGGAGCTAAAGAGGCTTGGAGGTCGGGTTTTCCTCCTTAGCTGTTTTCAGAGGTGGGGCGACGGTGCGTGTAGTGGACCCTGGCCATGGAGAAGGGTGATCCTCTCCACCCAGGCAGCTGAGTGATGGGAGGTTTTACAAGGCGCCTTCCTTGGGCCTCAGTTTTCACAGCCGCAAAATGAAGAGATAAAATACTATCATCTTTCATCTCCCTTTCATCTTCCTTGCTCCACAGCCTCTGTGAGCCGTAAAGATTTACGTAGAACTTCGTCTCGATCTTATTATTCATCGTTCATCATTTTCCACCGGGGCCAGTGGCAGCCCGTGCATACGGAAGTAAGTGGTTCGTGCTCCCCGGGATGATGGAAGAGGCGCCGGAAACCCAAAGGAGCTCCCCTAGCGCTCTGCCACTGCAAACCTGTCGCTCCCGTCCCATGTGCAGACAGGGCTCAAAGCATTGTCTCTACATGGTCTTGAGTTCACAGGGCAAATAACGACGTGGCCTGTGGTGTTTGCAGAACCCTTCTGCCTCTGGGCACCCTGGGAATGACACTAAGAACAGCGTCCGGAGAGACACACAGCCGCCAGGCATGGTGTGGGCCACAGGGCCCTATAGTGACAGATAGACTGAAGGAAATCAGTGGGGTACATAGGGGAGTCCCCAGCGCAGAGAGCAGCAAGCCAGGAGGAAAAGTAAGTGGTCCCGAGCCTCTGCAGCTACGGAAGGAATGACTCCACACACGGCACCATGGGGGTTGGAAAGAAAATGCCCCCCCACACACAACGGGAGTGGCACTATAAAAGGTGTGGCCTTGTTGGTATGGTATGCTTGTGGGTGTGTTCTTGTTGGAGGAAGTGTGTCACTGTGGGGTGGGCTTTGAGCTTTCCTATGCTCAGGACACTGTCCAGTGGGTCTCAGTCAGCTTCCTGTTACCTGCACAAGATGTAGATCTCTCGGCTCCTTCTCCGGCACCATGTCTGCCTACATGCGCCACACTCTCTGCCATGATGATAATGGACTGACCCTCTGAAACTGTAAGCCACCATCCCAATTAAGTGTTTTCCTTTATAAGAGTTGTCACGCTCATGGTGCCTCTTCGCAGCACAGAAACCCTAAGACAGACACTAAACTTTTCCTCATTTGATCATCCCCCCCAGGATGCCCAGCAAAAAGGGGGGGTCTCTGACCACCCTCTGGGACTCTGGGCCTGCTATGGTACTGTTCCTCAAATTTAAGCACTATGAGCTGACATCCATGTGGCAGAGCTGGGATTGGGCCCAATGAGAAGTCAACCTAACTTTAGGACCGAGTAATCCAGTTATAAAGCAAGTGGGGACAGGAGAGGGGCGTGGAGGGATGGATCGGCAGTTAAGACCACTGTTGAGAACCCAGGTTCTGTTTCTAGCACCCATGTGGGGCTTACAACTATCTGTGACTCCAGTTCCGAGGGATTGGAAGTCACAGACAGGCCTCCCGCTTCCCTTTCTCCTTACCAGAGCTTGGGTATCAAGGTAGAGCAAAGCCCCTCTCTCAGTTCTTAACATAAAGGACTGGAGCTATTCCTGGAAGGGCTTGGCTCAACCTCTATTCCTAACGCTCAGGAATCAGAGGCAGGAGGATCACAACAAGTTTGAGGCCAGCCCGGATTATATAAAAAGTTTCAGGCTCAGCAAAACTACAGAGAGACTATCTCAAAAAAAAAAAAAAAAAAAAAATCAATAGGCCACCAAACAGCAGCCTGAAGTGTTACTCTAGGGTCTCACTTCCCAAACAGTTCCTTCCGCACTCTGCTGGGACGTGCGTGGGCACCAGATGTTTGCCCAGCCTTCTCACTTGACTGAATTTGTCAAATCAGCTCATCTGGGGGTGGGCATGAAAGGGGGGGTTGCGGGTGTGTTGTGGAGACTTCTGAACATACCGGACCATGGAAGCAGAAAAACCTCTGGGGGGGGGGTTTCTCCAACCATCATGATAGGGTGTTTTCTGCTTGCTGGGGTGAAAGAGAGAAGGGCAGACAATCATGTTGGATCATAACTGTCCTATTATCTCTTCCCAAGCCTCCATTTCTTTCATCTCCAAAACAAAACAAAAAAAAAAAAACCTTGAAAAATGTGTCCCCAGGGCCAGAAATCTCAGTGTGTCCCAAGACATCCTTCTAGAATTCCTCAGAAATGACTGAGTGCACCTCCAGTAAGCCTTCAAACTTTGACCGGCTCAGCCCCTCTTTATTGCATAGTCTTTGCTGAATATGGATGGGAGTCGGGGTGACTTTTGAAGCTTGTTGGATGGTGCAGTCCTTCTGCATGGGGTTACTAGTCTAGGGCCCAGGGAAATTCCCTACGAAACCGCAGGGAGACGTTACGCAGCCTATCACACACAGACTTGGCTGCAGCAACACCCCGGGGGTTGAAGAGGCAGCTGAGCTGACAGGGCCTATTGTGAAACCCCCAGCTCTTGGCCTGCGCTTACCAGGTGTTGCTCAGCAACCAGGTTGCCCAAAGACTCCCGCACTCTTTAAGTCCAATCAGGAATGTTGGAGTTCGTTTTGAGACCCAGAGACCCAGGGAGACACAGGAAGAGCTGTGTGGTGTGTTCATAGCCAAGCCCCTTTAGCCTACCCACACCTCAATCTGTCTAAAGGAGACACACACTTCGTTAAAAGGATCGTTGCCAAGGAAGTCGGCGAGGCGGTTAGCACATGCCTGAAGCATCAGCTAGATTTACTGCCTGCCCGCTTGTGAGACCCAGCTAGCTGGCCCAAGGGAAACCAGGCGCTCAGCACCCGCCTGCATCACGGCCAGGCCCCAAGCTTCCGACTTTGGAAGGTGGATCCCCGGAAGATCAAAAAGCCGCCATCAATTCTGAGAGTAGAATCCCACCCACTTTCTTTTCTGAGTGGTCTGCATCTATACTTTTACTGAGGCCACCTGATCATTACACCCACCTTCGCCCGCACAGCTACAGACACACCACATTCGGTTGTGGAGACAGCTTTCCTGCCTCACTCGCTGCCTGCTCTCCTCTGCCTCTCCCTCGGTGCCCTAAAATCCCTGTGGCTACCGGTACCACATCCCCAAAAGCACAACACCGCGGACACAGGAGTGGAGCTGTCTGCAGGCCGCGTACGCAAAGTGGAGCTGCGAGCCCAAACTTGCTCTTAGGAATTCCTGACCGAGACTCTAGGAACCACATGCCGCCCCAGATTGTGTGAGCGGAAACCCAGGTGCAGCCAGAAGAAGAGAGGAAGAGGGGAAGGGACAGGAGGGAGGGGGAGGAGAAGAGACGAAGAGGAGGAGAGGAGGAGGAAGGGGTGTGGAAAAGGCGAAGGAAAGATGGAGGAGAGGGGGGAAAAGAAGATAAAGTAGGGTCCTCACCTACTTTAGAGGAAGGGGAGAAAAGGGAGGGAGAAAATGTGCAGGGAGCCTGTACCGGGACGGGGAAAAGAAGCCTCCGGTAGTTGGAGTGGAAGGTGGAAGGGGGATGGGGGAAGGAGGGGCGGGGCGGCCACGGAGTCCTTGACCTCAGAGCCTGGGCTTTGCTCTCCGTGGGTCAGTCTGTCCAACGATCACCTATCACAGGCTCCAGGAAAGCTCCGTGCGCTCCTGGGGAGCAGGGCTTCCCTTGAACGGACCCCGCAGCCTCCTGTGGTACTCTTGGTGGGTTTTACGCTGGAGAACTACAGTTCCGAGACAGAAGCTGTGTCCTGCAGGCTTCTTCCGTGAGCTGAGCCTTGGACCCCGCCATGCTGCAAGGCCATCTGCTCCTGCACGTGAAACCTGGATTCTACACTGACTTTGATCTGTTTTTGTTGTGGTGGGTTAATATTGCCTCGCTCGATGACGTTACGGGGGCGGGGGGAGAGAGGGAGAGAGAGAGAGAGAGAAAAAACACCTTAGAGGGAAAGGTTATCTTCAGCCCTGCTGGAAATTACTTAAGTCAACATCCTCGAACGCAATGCCAATCCTCAGAGTTATAATGGAAATAGTAGTAACAAATTTCAGCTAGCCTATAGTCGTTCTGCAAAAAGCAGTGTGATAAAATCACACCAGGGGGCAAAACCTGGAGACCAGCAAACTTCTTAGGATGTTTATTGGTGTTGTGGGGTAGTAAGACTCACACACTGCAGGTAGCTCTTGGTGTGTACATGTGCGTACATGTGAAAGTCTTCAAATGAGAGGGATCGTTTCGGCTCTAAAACAGCTTTGACCCTTAAATGTGGGCAAGTCCAACTTATGACATCCTCAAATGTTATTATTATTACTATTATTATTATGTTCTTCAAAATTAGCTCAAAGACCAGAGAATTACATACTTAAAATTGGCCTGAAGATCACTTCAGAATAAGGCCCTGCAATGATATGGAAAATTAATAGGCCCAATTGAATTTAAAAAAAAAAAAAAAGGCCTTCTGGCCACATCTCAT
Source organism: Alexandromys fortis (assembly GCF_014885135.2). Taxonomy (NCBI): domain Eukaryota; kingdom Metazoa; phylum Chordata; class Mammalia; order Rodentia; family Cricetidae; genus Alexandromys; species Alexandromys fortis. The sequence goes on from NW_026068010.1 coordinate 2,858,914, forward strand.
CCACACCTGAAAAAGCTATGCCTGTTTCCTTAAATCAGTCATACTAACCTTCATGTAGATGAGCCCTCAGAGAGGAAGCTGGGAGCCCCCACTAAGTCCTGTCACAACTATGCACGTAGCATCAATGCCCTGGGATCCTGTGTTCTCTCTCAGAGAGTGTGTGGAAGCGCCAGGGATGGTATCGACTCATTTCTCAGCTTGTCTGGTGTCTTTGTTGACTCATTTTGTTTTGAGATCCGCCTACATCTGCCTCCCATGACATTTCCAAGTTGGGATCACTCTCGAGGAAAGCTGGTCTTGGTGTCTTTGAAGTAGGACACTACCTGGCCACTGAAGGCTGCCCTCTCTTCAAGACTGCAGGCAAGATCTAGACATGTTCCATGTGACAACATAAGGACTCTTAACCATGAGCCGTCTCTCTCATGCACCCCCACTTTGTTTGTCGTGAAACAGGGTTTCACTATGTCTGACCTGGAACTCACTGTATAGACCAGGCTGGCCTCTGACTCATTTGATCCGCCTGCCTCTGCCTCCTGAGGGCTGGGATTAAAAGTGTGGACCACCCCTCCCGTCTCTAATTTTATTATTATTATTATCTTATTGTTTTATGTGCATGGGTATAAAATTACCTTCATGGCATGTGTGTGCATGCAGTGCTCATAGAGACAAGAAGAGGGTGTCAGATCCCGGGGCAGGAATTACAGATGACTAAGAACACTGCTCTTCCAGGAGACTTGGATTTGATTCCTGGCACCCACAGCAATCTCTTCACTCCAATATCAGGGGAGCTGACACCCTCTTCTAGCAACTGCAGCCACTATACACACGGTGCACAGACGTACATGTAAGCAAAACACTCACATACACACCATAAAATTTAAATATCTTTTTTGTTGTTGTTGTTGGGCAGTGGTGGCATATGCCTTTAATCCCAGTATTTGGGAGGCAGAGGCAGATGGATCGCTGAATTGGAAGCCAGCCTGGTTTACAGAGTAAATTCCAGGATTGCCAGGGTTACACAGAGAAACCCTTTTTGAAAACCTTTTTTGAAAAACAAAAAACAAAAAAATAAAAATCTCTTTTCAAAAATTTGGCTAACTTAATCGATTAAAAATTCAGAAAATCCACATTCTCTCTTCCTTGCTGGATGGCAGGCTTTCTCTTGAGTCACAAACCCGCTCCCAAATCATGACACGGAGACTTATTGTCAGTTATGAATGCTGGGCCTAATCTTCTGCTTGTCCCACTCTCATAGCTTAATTTAACCTGCTTCTCTTCATCTGTGTTTTGCCTTGGGGCTTTTTACCTTTCTTTCATTCTGTATGTCCTACTCTGTATCTGGCTGGATGGCCCTGGGCATCTCCTTCTTTCTCTCTCTCTTTCGTTCTCTTCTCTCTCTTCCCCATGAGCCTAGATTCCTCCTCCTACTTATTCTCTCTGCCAGCAGACCCTCCTCCCCCTCTACTGCCTAGCTATTGGCCGTTCAGCTTCTTATTAGACCAATCAGGTGCCACACATCTTTATGTCGCTAAACAAAAGCAGTATAAACAAATGTAACACGTATTTGCCTAGCTAAAGTAATATTCCACAACATTGATGTAGTTTTTTTCTCTTTTGTTTCCTTATGAATTGAGGGGAGTAAGGATAACAAGTGGAACTTGGGCCTCTACAAATCACAGTCATTGCTTAACAAGAACACGAGGAACATTCACTTTCAATTTCATGGCTATGTTCCCTCAGTAAACTTACATTTAAGATCAAAATACCTGCAATGCAAATGTCTTCGTTCTAGGCTGAAGGTGAACACATCAAAAGATGAGGTGAGCCTGGTATGGTGGCACTCCTGTCATTCCAGTACCTGGCATGGCGGCACACACCTGTCATTCCAGTACCTGGTATGGCGGCACACACCTGTCATTCCAGTACCTGGTATGGTGGCACACACCTGTCATTCCAGTACCTGGTATGGTGGCACACACCTGTCATTCCAGTACCTAGAACGCTGATGCAGGAGGAAGCAGTCTGAGGCCGCCCTGGACTGTAGGGAAAGTCATCACATCTCTCTGCACAACTCATCAAGAACTAAAATGAAGAAAAATAAATAAAAGCTTGGTGTAACGGTACCCTTCATCTCAGCAATCGTGAGGCAGAGGCAGGCAGATCTCTCTGAATTTGACAGCATCCTGGTCTACACAGTGAGACCCTGTCTCAACAACAACTTACCCCTCTTTCTTTTTCCCCACCCTTTTTGTTGGCGTAGTGGTGGGAATTGTGGAATCCAGCGCCTGATACACAGTAGACCAGCACTAACCACTGTGCCACTCCCCGGCACTCCTCAGGTTCTCTTCCTATACTCAATGGGAATGAAACATTTCCCTAAACATCAGTTTAGAGAAAACCCACACATCACAGTGAGTAACAAAAATTCTAGGATTTTCTGACTGGTAATGCTTTCCTGGGAGTCACATGCTCATCCCATACTGTATGATGGACCTCCCGGGTCCGTCGGATCAGTGTCTGGGAGGCGAATCTGCTGTAGGATGTGGCTGGAGAGACTTACACACGACTGCATGCGCTCATGCCGCCTACAAGACACAGGCTGCGGGAAAGGCCTTCGAGGCCAATCCTGATGACTCCTGAAAGTTGTCCTGACCTGCACAGGTGTGTCAGGGGTGTGTGTGTGTATACACGTGCATGCATGTGGGCATGGGCACACACACACACGCATACACACACACACACACACACACACACACACACACACACTAAACAGAGGGAGACAAGAAAAGATAAAGGATCCAAGATTGTTCAACACGCCAAGGTTAATGCCCAAATGCCAGTACAAGGGCCTGAGACTCCAGCCATTGTCTAAGATCCTTTCATGGACTCAGAACCTGAGTTTCCACACAGCAGAACATCAGAGATGTACGTGTTGAGGGGCAGCATAAACTGGCCACGTTGTAGCCGGCACTGCAGGTAAACAGATGAGGTTCCAGCAGCATCCTGCATCCCTCTGTGCTTTGCTTTTTTTCTTTTTTGGTTTTTCAAGACAGGGTTTCTCTGTAGCTTTGGTTCCTGTCCTGGAACTAGCTCTGTAGACCAGGCTGGACTCGAACTCACAGAGATCGTCCTGCCTCTGCTTCCCAAGTGCTGGGATTAAAGGCATGAACCACCACTGCCCAGCATGAAGAAAAATTTCTACACACATTCATAGATACTTCGTTTAGTGTTGATTGACTGTTGAGCCAGGATTTTATTGCGTAGCGCAGGCTGGCCTGTAACTTACTGTGTATCTCAAGTTGACCTTAAAGTTGGCACCTTCATCCCTCTACCTCCTAAGTAGGTCCTCAGGTGACAGGTTTATGCCACCATGTCTGAATTCTGAAATTTATCTTTATTTTAATTTTATTGGCTCAGAGTAGTGAATGAAAACTAGGTGATACCCTTTTTAATGCTGACTGACTGATTGATTGATCGACAGAGTCTCATGTATCCCAGGTTGGCACTGAATTCACTTTATAGCCCAAGATGGCATCCAGCTCCTGGTCCTCCTCCATATATTGCCCCAGTGCTGGGACAAGACACCACTCCCCTTTTATGTGACATGGAGGATGGAACCAGGACTTCCCGCGTGTGTTGAAATATGAAGCAGCGAAGGGGCTGCGTCCCCAACACCCCAGCCACTTGGCTAGCTCATGCCCGAAATAACAACACACAAACTGTATTCATTTAAGAACTGCTTGGCCCATGAACTCTAGCCCTTACAGGCTGATTCTCGCACCTGGACTAACCCATTTCTAATGATGTGTGTAAGCACCCCAAGGTGCGCTTACCGGGAAGATTCTAGCCTACATCCATCCGGGATTGGAGGAGCTTCATTGCGTGCATCTGCCTGGGAGAGCTGAGCATGGCGTCTCTGCTCCAGCAGAGCTGTCGGGTCTCTCCAGGAGCAGAGCAGAGTCTGACCTCACTTCCTCTTCCGCCCAGAATTCTATTCTGTTTACTCCTCCCATCTATGTTCTAAGCTGAGGCCAAGCAGTTGGTTTATTATAACTTAACCAATGAAATCAACAGATTGATATATGACACTCCCACATCACACGTGCTAGACAGCACTCTGTCAACTGAGTTGTAACCCTGTCGGGGCTGGCTTTATCTTATCAGTCTTGAGGATTGAACAGAGAGCCCGTGCCTGTTAGGTGAGCTCTCTGTCACTGAGGTATAGTCCAACCCTGAAGCTGACCATTAGAAACAGCTTAAAGCTGCTAAAGGAACGAATGTGTCCTGCCGTTTAAATGGCTAACCTTCCAACTGATTAAGAAACTGCCCCGGCAGGTAATCTGAGTCACCACGTGGCTCTGCTGGTGTCCCTTGGCCTTCGCTTTGCCCTGTAGACAGTATCTTTCCTCTCACCAACTCATGACGGTGCCGTGGGGACCAGGAAAAACTGACGGTGCAAAGTTACAGCACAACATTTTCTAAATGCCTCAGGAAAAATCAGGCTTTGAAAAATAAATAATAAATAAATAAAAAGCCTCTTGTGAAACACAGTTGCTTCGTCAGAGACATAGGCACCCGGCCTTCTTGGCTCAAACGGAAGTATCTGTTTCTATAATTCAAAACCAGAGGAGGAGGGACTCCATGTAAGATGTTTAAAGGAGAAATTTGTGTCCTTTTTAGATCTGCAGGGCAAGGCCTGCTCTTTTCTGCCATCTCCAGAGAAGAAAACACAGCGGGCACAGTGGGTACAGTGGGTACAGTGGGCACAGTGGGTACACAGTGATCTCATTGTCAGCATTTCATAGGGAGACTTTGGGGTCTGAAAGGCAAAAACAAGTCTGCTGGTGCAGGCTGTCCTCTCTAAAGACTCTGAGCTCTCCGAACCCCTGAAATAATCACAGCCTTCTGAGGACTCCCTGACTCTGTCTTTTGTCCATTTCCAAATGAATGAACCAGACATATTTTATGTCCTTGTGTGGCCCCTCAAGGGGACTGAGTACACACGTGTGCAGGAATGCCCCGACACACACATACAATAGTCTTGCCATAGACGGCTGTGTAAGGACTCATCTTTCAAGTCACTGTCCATCCCATCTGTACTTCCCACCACTAGGACAAATTTAGTCACCAGCTTTGATTGAAATTTTAATACCAGGCAAAGAACTTAGTTCAAAAGAAATAAGGGCTAGAGAGACCGGCCAGCAGTTGAGAACACTGACGATCCCAGCACCCATGTGGCAGCTCATACTGTCCAGTTCCAAGGGATCCAACACCCTCTTTGAGCCTCCATGGGCGTCAGGCACACATGTGGCGTCTGAGGGTCTTACAAGACCGGCCTAGGAGAGAGACAGAATACTCACGCCCGTTGGTCACACTGGCTGGTATGATCAGGTGGGGCTTTGTAGAGAGTGGCACTCCCTGTGGACAATGAGATTGGACGAAGCCTAAGAAAGAAGGCCAAAGCAGACTTTTGGAATGCCCCGCCTGATGTCCCCTCAGTCCCGTTGCAGTCACCTAGCCTCTTCAAACTCCTGCTTCCTCCATCAAATGAAGGCAAAGTCTGCGTGAGCGCTGAGGCTCCTTCCTGCTGTTCTGTGGTGATGGTGGCTCTCTAGTGCAGGTTTGACCATTTCATTGACTCATGAAATATGTCCTGCATGGCCATGGTCGCTTCGATACTACGAGTAGAATTCCAATGGTGAGTCTTGGAGCATAATAATTAGCTTACTAATAAGTAAGCCACTTCAAACCTCAGCTCGTGTTCTTTCTTCCATAAGTCTAAACAGGTGACCCAATAACAGCAAACTGCGGTGAATTTCTTCCCGAGCAAAGATTCTTTTGAACAATCAGGAAAGCTAGACACATCTCTGTTTATACATGCTAATATGTGTACACACTGAAAAATATGTATGTATGTGCCATTTGTCATTAAAGACAAATACTCCCATAATAAAATTATAATAATTAATAAAAACCATTTGGTACATGCCGTGTACAAAACATGGTTGAAGACTTACCATACACTGAGTGACTTCTTTATTTATTAAAGCCTATTTCTATTTTATGTGAATGTGTATGAAATTGAGCCTATGTATATGTACCATGTGGTTGTGTTAGCCCATAAGTGTCAAAGAGGATGTCAAGGTAGGTACTGGAGTTACCTACCGGAGTTAGGTAGCTCTGAGAAGCCACCTGGGTCCTGGGAACTGATCCTGGGTCCTCTGCAAGAACAGCACGTACGTAACCACTCTGCCATTCCACCAGCTTCTTGAGTGACTTTGTTTTTATTTATCTGCTTTTTAAAAAAGGGTCTCTCTAATAGCACTGGATGTCCTGGAACTCACTCTGTAGACCAGGCTAGCCTCAAACTCACAGAGATCCGCCTGCCTCTGCCTCCAGAGTGCTGGGATTAAAGGTGTGTGTGTTTATTATTTTCACATATTGCCTTATTTCCAGGCTTAATAACCACAATTCGTTCCTTAAAACAAGAAGGTAAATAAGGCTAAAGTGTCTCGTCTTGCAGGTGTAGTCAGAGCTGGGGAGTAAGACGCAGAAGGGGTCACAGTTTGACTTGGTAAAGACCTTCCTGGAAATACATTGATCACATTTATTCTCCTTTGAAAGAGAGGCAAGTCTCGGACTTCATGATGAGTAAGATCTATTTCCACTGTGTTGTTTAATGTCAGTTGTCGGACGGAATCTGGAGTCAATGGGCAGGCCCTCCGGGCACACCTATGAAGGATTTTCTTGATCGGCTCAGCTAAAGTTGGAAGACCTCAATTTAGATGACCTCAATTGTACCGGCTGCAGTCAGAGTGTGAGAGCAACGGAACATCACACCTTCTGCTCTCTGTCAGGCCTGATCGGGTGTTGACTTCAGTCAGTCCCTCACAGAGTCTCCGCTCAGCCTATCTGACCCAGCGCTTGTTGGCCTTGATATCCACAAAGAACTTGAGTGTGGTGTTGTGTTCTGTCTCTTCAGGGCTACTCAGTGATCAGGAGATCTTGGTGACAGTGCGGGTCCAGCTTGTGTGTCCCGGCTCCTTCCTGAGGGTGTTTAGACTGCTTCTGGAGCCGTGGTGTCTGTGTGTCTGGAAGGTGGGTGGTGTGCGGATCTTTTCATGGCTGCGAGCAGCATTCTGTACTGCCTTTTGCTTTCAAAGCCTTCACTTCCTCCTTCACTTTTGGTGCCATCCTGATGAAAAGTTGGGCCCAGTTTTCTCAGGAGAATCCTGGGATCAAACTTGGGTCCAGGCCTTCCAAGTGCTTGCCCTCTGAGGCACCCACAAGTCTTCGTTCCTCTTTTTTGTGTTTTTGTTTTTGTTTCTTTAAGACAAGGTTTCTCTGTGTAGCCCTGGCTGTCCTCTGTAGACCAGGCTGGCTTCAAACTCACAGAGCTCCGCCTGCCTCTGCCTCCTGAGTGCTGGGATCAAAGGCACGCACTGCCGCCACACCCAGCCCTCTTTTTTTCTTCTTAGACAGCAGTCTTTTCTTTAAAATGTGTTAGATGTGTTTAGTGTGTGGGTGGTATGTATATGTGCTCTTGGGCACTTGGGGGTCAGAGGATCACTGGCTGAAATCCCTTCTCTCCTTCTACCCTGTAGAGTGCAGAGATTAAACTCAGGTCATCAGGTTTGGCAGGAGGCACCCGTGTCTGCTCAGCCATCGCCCCTGCTGTTGTAAGGCACGATCCTCCAAGCCAAACTGCCACCATTTTCAGGAGTTTGGCTGGGCCTGCTCAAAGAGCCAATCACAACAGTTGACTGTCGACCTTCCATCTTGGAAGGAGGGTTGTGGCACCCTCTCTGGAGCATCCAGCCATCCCTCCCAACTAGTTATTTGAGGCTCTGCCCTAACTGATGTAGTTAGAGTATGTCAGTAAGGAAGAAACAGTGGCGTAGGCTCCAACTACACACACACACACACACACACACACACACACACACGCACGCACGCACGCACGCACACACGCACACACGCACAAACACACACAAACACAAAAAAAAACAACAACTCTGGGGGTGAACTTTCTAGTGTGACTCCTTTTAGGCCACACACCCCACTCCCGCCTACCCCCCACCCACCCATGCTCCCACCCACTGCTCTGTGAGGAGCCCCAGAACAAACTGTGATGGAATCACACGTGGATCTGTTGTTGGGACTTAGGGAAGTGGTGGGGGACGCATTTGTCACATCTCCCCCATGGAAGGAATTTTAGCACCACTTTTCCTCCCTCCTTTCTCCCACTCTTTCTACCCCTCTCTCCCTCTTTACAAGGTCTCTCTCTCTCTGTATGTACCCAGGCTGGTCTGGAGCTCCCTAGATAGCCCGGACTAGCCTCCATCTTCTGGCCCCAGCTCTGCACTCCAGCTCCCTTGATTGCGCTTTGCATTTTTACTGATGTTATTTCTTTGTGGGTTTTTTTTATCTTTTTTATTTTTTTAAATATTTATTTATTTATTATGCATACAATATTCTGTCTGAATGTATGTCTGCAGGCCAGAAGAGGGCACCAGACCTCATTACAGATGGTTGTGAGCCACCATGTGGTTGCCGGGAATTGAACTCAGGACCTTTGGAAGAGTAGACAATGCTCTTAGCCACTGAGCCAACTCTCCAGCCCTTCTTTGTGGGTTTTAGGGGGATGGGGTTTTTTGTTCTTTTTTTTTCTTTTTGTTCTTGTTTTTTGTAAATATAGACCCTTGCAATGGCTATTCTTGGTTGTCAACCTGACTACATCTGGAACTAACTAAAGCCCACGAGGCTATACACACCTGTAAGTGATTTTTTGAAATTATTAATTAAATAATTTGGGAAGACCCACTTTCGATCTGGATCTTTTGAGGTGGGAAGATCCACCTTTAAACTGGGCCACGCCTTCTGCTGGCAGCCTGTACAAAGGAACTGGAAGAAGGAAGCCGGCTCTCTTGGCCTATTTGCTCTCACTGGCAAGTCCATCCTTCACTGGCCTTAGAACCCACATCTTCAGGATTTCAGCACACACTGGAGACCAGCTGAGACGTCCAGCCCCGTGAACTGAACAGCTACTGGATTCTTGGGCCTTCCATTGGTAGATGGTCATTGTCAAACCAGCAGGACCATGGTCTTTGATAATAAATCCATATATACATATATGTACACACACACAGAGTCTCTAAGTTCCTTTCCTCTAGAAAACCCTGACTGATACAGACCCTAATAAATAGCTTATTCTGTAGAGGCAAAATGGTCCATACACATAGAATGCCCTGCTTTTTTAACTTGCTAACTATTGCAGCTCAGTAGCTAGAGGCTAGTTTCGCTCAGTCCAACTGTGGATACATCACAGATAGCGCAAGTGGCTTGTGAGTCCCAAACCCATGGCCAGATGTAGAGCTGCTAGGAAGAGCGGGTTCTCAGGGACTTTTCTTTTTCTTTCACTCTTTGAAAAAAGGTCTCACTTTATAGCCCTGACTGGCCTTGAACTCAGAGATCCTCCTCCCTCTGCTCCCCCCCCCTGCTGGGATGAAAGGGGCCCTTGGGACCTTTCCTAACCTAGCATTTCAAGTTGTTGCTGGAAACTGTTAACAGGAAGTTGGCTAGCACCTGAGGGTGTCCCTCACAAGGTGCCAAGCGGACCCCACATCCACCCATGTTCTGCGGAGGTTAGTGGACACCATGGGTCCACGCTATCGCAGCCCACAGGAGGAGATCAAAGGCACAAGGCAGCATCCGGCCCCCTTCTAACAACAGCGTTTTGATTTAATAACTGGTTTGTCAGAGAATGCGTAGGGTGGAATGAAGTGATGTGTGCTCCTGTAGAAATTCATACTGTAAATTATGTTTAAAATCGAGTGGCTCCCAACCCATTCTGACTTCCTTTAGGCTGTAGCTGTATGAATCTGAGGAATCAAATTTTTATAGGATGAATTAATCAAACCTATGCGGAACTATCAGCATTTAAATTTAATAACTAGCTTCTTAATAACTGCTTGGGATGGAATTAAGTAATGTGTATTCCCAGGGTGATGTATTATATCAAAGAGTCTAAATACTGACAAAATTATACATGGGTCCTCAGAAACCCAGCTGACCTGAGGCTATCACCACATGATTGCGAGAACTCAAACTCCTTGCTGAATCAATCAAAGCCTATTAATTCAGACAGCTGGAGAGATGGCTCAGGGGTTAAGAACCTTGGCTGATCTTCTAGAGATCTTGGGTTCGTTCCCCGGCACCCACACGATAGCATATAACTGCCTGTAACACAGTTCCAGGGGAGCCTAACCCTCTTCTGGACTCTTTGGGTACTGCATGCATGTGGTACATATGCATGTACGCAAGCAAACACACACAACAAGTTAAAAAAAAAAAAACTAAAATCTTGAGCCAGCTGTGGTGGCGCACACCTTTAATTCCAGCAGGAGGCAGAGGCAGGCGGATCTCTGTGAGTTTAAGGTTCAAGGCCAGCCAGGGTCACTGTGCTGGTTAGTTTTATGACACCTTGACACAAGTAAGTCATCTGTAGGGAGAGAACCTCAGTGAAGAAAATACCTTGCAGAAAGGATGCTTAAAAGAAATCCCACGCTAGCTCAGAATTGAGAAATAGATGGTTATTTATTTAGGGGTGAACTCACAAATCAGAATTCTCTTCTTTGAATGGAGAACAGAGACCGAATCCAGCAGCCCGAAAGAGAGGCAGATGCAGGCCCTGCATCAACATATATAGTATAAGAGGCCACGCCCTAGTAGGCAGGTAACCACAAGCTGTAAGACTTCCTACAGCAATACCTCCTTAAGATTGGGCTGTAAGGCTGTTTCCTAATTAGTGATTGATGGGGGAGGGCCCAGCCCATTGTGGGTGGTGTCATCCCTGGGCATGTGGTTGTGTATAAGAAAGCAGGCTGAGCAAATCATGAGGCGCAAGCTAGTAAGCAGCACCCCTCCATGGCCTCCGCATCAGTTCCTGCCTCCAGGTTCCTGCCTCATTTGAGCTCCTGTCCCTGCTTCCTCTAGTGACAGACTACAGTGTGCAGGTGTAAGCCAGATAAACCCTGTCCTCCCCAACCTGCTTTTTGGTCATGGTGTTTCATTGCAACTAAAGAAACCCTAAGACAGCTGCAACGAGATCCTATCTCAAAAGAAAGAAAGCGGCTGCAGAGATGTGTAGTTGTTTTTTTTACTCTTTGGGGTCCCACCACCCAGCTCCCAAATAAATGCATGGAAACTAATTTTTACTCATGAATGCCTGGCCTTAGCATGGCTTGTTTCTAGCCAGCTTTTCTTAAATTATCCCATCTATCTTTTGCCTCTGGGCTTTTATCTTTATTCTATATTCCCTTCTTTCCTTCTTACTCTGTTGCAGGCTGGGTGGCTGGCCCCTGGCATCTTCTCTCTTCCTTGTCTCATTCCTCCTCCTTTTTCTTCTCTTATTTATTCTCTCTGCCTGGCAGCTCCATCTATCCCTCTCCTGCCTAGTTATTTAACATTCAGCTCTTTGTTAGATCAATCAGGTGTTTTAGGCAGACAAAGTAACACAGCTTCACGGAGTTAAACAAATGCAACATAAAAGAATGTAATACATGTTTGCATCATTAGACAACAGTTCCACAGCATAAGTGAATGCAACACATCTTAAACTAATATTCCACAACAGAGATGGCTCTGCAGTTAAGTAAACTTCCTGCTCTCACAGAGGATCCTGGTTTGGTTCTCCCACACGAAGGCTTACAGCTGCTGCAACTCTACTTCCATATGATCCAGTGCCCTCTCTGGCCGCCTCAGGTAATGCCTGTACACAGGCACACATAGGCACATACATGTAAATGAAATACTAAAAAAAGAATAAGCCAGATATAGTGCTGTGCATCTTTAATCCCAGCACCTGGGAGGCAGAGGCAGGCAGATCTCTGAGTTCAAGGCCAGCCCGGTCAACAGAGCAAGATCCAGGACAGGCCGGGCGATGGTGGCGCACACCTTTAATCCCAGCACTCGGGAGGCAGAGGCAGGCGGATCTCTGTGAGTTCGAGACCAGCCTGGTCTACAGAGCAAGTTCCAGGACAGGCTCCAAAGCCACAGAGAAACCCTGTCTCGAAAAACCAAAAAAAAAAAAAAAAAAAAAATCCAGGACAGCCAGGGCTACACAGAGAAACCCTGTCTTGAAATACCAGAAAAAAAAACCTTTGTAACAATATAATGGTAATGAGTATAATTGTTATTAATAAGTAGTTATAATAATTATTATATAATTTGCTGCTTTTATTAAGGCAGCAGCTTTTTATTGAGCCATGGACATGTCAAGTACCACTGTGGATTATTTTATTCAACCCTCACCTAGATCATCAAAACCTTAGGAAATCGGTATGACGTCTATGCCGTTTTACATGTTGAGGCACAGGTACCTGTGGACTTGCCTAAGAACTCCCAAATAACAAGTTGCCAAGGCACACCCAGACAGGAGGACTCCAAATCCTGCACGGTGATCTTTTCATAAACAGTGGCTTCTGATTCCAGCTTCTTTAGGTCTTTGGACTTCATTACCTTATCTGTTGAGGGCATTGGTTTATTTCACATTTCCCTGTTTCTGAAAGCTAGAGCCTCTCAGAACATACAAAAGCAATTTCTGGGGCTCCTGGAAGAGAGGTAGGCCTCACTTTGCAGACAATTAAAATGAAGGAGTTAAAATTTGACGTTAAGATATCTCTCTCTCTCTCTCCCCCCCCCCCCCCCCCCCCCCCCCCCCCCCCCCTCTCTCTCTCTCTCTCTCTCTCTCCCCCCCCCCCCCCCCCCCCCGCCCCATTTCCTGGCCAACTCAGAACACTTGTGTGCAATAGAAAGGGCACTAGAAGCAGAGCCTCCACTTGGAGGAAATTGATGTATTTGCCGAAGTGTTTAACATTTCACTGAGGGGCCCAAAGAGACAGCTCAGCTGTTTGAGAGCATTTGTTCCTCTTGCAGAGAACCCAGGTTCCGTTCCCAGCACCCAGTTACCAACTGTAATTCCATTTCCAGGGGATCTGATGCCCTCTTCTAACTTCCAAGGGCACCAGGCATGCTTCTGGGGCACCCACATACATGCAGGCAAAATACTCATCACACGTGAGAGAAAACAAGTTAATATAAAAATATGTTGAATTTAGTGGAGACCAAACCAAACAAATTTTAACTGAAAAATAATAAGATTATAATTGTGCTTCCCACCCTCTACAAACCTTATTTCAATACACAGTACTGGTTAATCAATCTATATATGCAAAGAGTCTACTAAAAAGCAGACTTGGAGGCAGAGGCAGGAGAATCTCTGTGAGTTCCAGGACTTCTAGGACTGTGACACAGAGAAATTCTGCCTCAAAACAAACAAACAAACAAACAAACAAAAAAAGGCTGGGGTTTTGCGGGTGATGGTAGCACACACCTTAAATTCCAGCCAGGCTGGTCTACAGAGTGAGTTCCAGGACAGCCAGGGCTACACAGAGAAACCCTGTCTCAAACAAACAACAAACAAAACCCAGCTAGTATTTTATATATTGTGTATCTTGAGTCAGGGACGTATGTAGGCCAGGCTAGCTATGTGGCTGAGGATGGCTTTGAACTCTTGATTCTCCTGTCTACTGGGATTGCAGCATGTGCCATGATACCCAACTCCTTGTTTTAAGCCTGGGGGCTCCAAGGTCCTTGGGTTCTCCTGACTCAGACTCCCCGCTGCTGAGATTTGTGAACGTGAGCCCCTATGCCCAATTCACCAGATGAACCCTTAACATTCAAATGATGAAAAATGTTTTGTGTATGTGCTTGCAAAACCACTCTAAGACGGAAGGAAGGGAATGTGGTCCTCTCCCGTGACAGGGTGTAGGACTGCTGGTCCTTGCTTGTGTCTTCTCATAAAAGCCGAGAGAAGCTAAAACTAACCAGAGACACTCCGCAGGCTCCCCAGCATCACAGGGCTGGTGGTTTCATGTACCTATAGAAAGACACTGCCATCCAGAGCAGCCTTTGACATTCAAGTGGTGCTCATACCTAGCATTTTCACCAGCCTGAAGGAAGGAAAGGGTTAATTAGTTCCTCTTTGGGAGACTGGACCTAGGGCACACAGGCAGAAAGCCCAGGGCTGCTCCCCACACTAGGCAGGACCCAGGCAGTGAACTCATGTTCCCTGAGGAGTCAAGCACCAGCCTCTGACCTGCTGCCGGAGCCGATGTCTAAAGCCTTCCAGAGGCCGAGGACCTGCACCCCAGTTCTGAGACCCCTTCGAGCCAACTCTCCCACCCCAGCAGAGCCTCCAGGGAGCTGTGTGGGGCCTGGGCCTGGATCCTATTTCCAGCAGGGGCCTGATGTCTGCAGTCACCATGACCTCCTCCTCACCTCCCGTGTGAAGCTCTGGCTGGGCTTGGAACTCTCTCTGTGTTCCAGACAGTCCTCTAACTAGTAATCCTCCTGCCTCCATCTCAGTTGTAGGTCACCACACCTGACCCTTAAATTTCCTTATTTCTTTTGTTTCCTCCCTTCTCTCCCCCCCCCCACTTCCTGTTTGTTTTGAGACAAGTTCTCACTCTGTATTCGGGATAGCAGCCCGGACTCATTCTGTAGCTCAGGTTGGTCTTGAACTTGTGACAATCCTCCTGCCTCAGCTTCTCAAGTACTGGGTTCCAGGTGCCACTGTGCCTGGCTCTATACCTCCTTTTTTCTAAGACATGGTCTTACTAGGCAGTTCAAGTTGGGTTGGCCTCAGCCTCACTGTGGAGCCAGGGTGGCCTTGAACTCCTGGCAATCCTTCTGCCTCCGATTCCTAAATGCTAGACTTCTTGGTGTGCCACTACACTACACTGGGCTTACACCTTGGGCCTTATGCAGTCAGACATTCCTATACTCCAGGTTCCTCACTGATGGATCAAAACTGCTTTCTGTCACTTGTGGAAAGTCATCTCTACAGAAGTGTGGGCTTTCCCCCCTCCATTAGCCACTCCAGAACACAGTCTAACAGCTGCTTCCTTCCGCAGCATCTGCACTGTCGGTCGCCTGATGACTGAAGCATGCCGGAAGAGAAGCGCATGTTCCGGGCACACATCCTTACAGAAAAAGACCTGTGGAGTTTTGTATCATCAGGGAGGACATGAAATCAACATCCTAAAGGACTCTGGAGTCCTTGTCGTTTGCATCTTCGGGAGAGTGGCCTGAGAACAGGATTCTTTTTCTCGTTTGTTTGTTTTGTTTCGAGACAGGGTTTCTCTGTAGTTTTAGAGCCTGTCCTGAAACTAGCTCTTGTAGACCAGGCTGGCCTCGAACTCACAGAGATCCACCTGTCTCTGCCTCATGCGCCACCGCCCGGCTGAGAGCAGGACTCTTGTAATTGGCAGAAAACACGGGAAAGAAAAAAAAACATGTAGAAAGGGTTGAGGATGTGTCTTGGTGGTAGAAGGCAAGACCTTGGATTCCGCGGACAGAACCGAAGGGTGTGGGGTTGCCTAGAGAGATCTACGATCCAGAACACGGACCGAGCCACTACTAGGGAAATACTGAGCACCTTGAACACAGGCTGGGCTGTGTTCGTGGTTCGGTCAGCCAGCTTCCCAGGTCCTCACGTTACCTTTCCCCTCAGTGTCTGCAAAAGAGGTTACCGCCGCTGGCTGACCCCCTGAGACGGTCTTGCCCTTCTCCTCTTCCCCTGCCCTCTGTCAGCGCTGTGCACCACAAGAAAACGAAAGCTACCCTTTGCACCAGTGCCCTGGCCCTCAGCGCTGTGGGCTGCTCACCGGGGCATGCGAGAGGCCAGAGAGGCCTTGGCTCCTGCCGTGGCAGCAGCTGGCATGCTGCCCGGGCAGCCACCTCCAGCTGCAGCTGTTGTGGCTATTTGCAACGTTCCACATCCTGAGGCGGCTCCTGAGGCCTGCCCCTTAGAGAGAGTGAAGACAACACGGGAGAACCTGAGGAAAGCGGGCAGGAGTCTGCCCCTTCCTGGCCCAGGAAGGGACTAGGGGAGAGAAGTAGCCGGACTTGGACCTGCAGGAGATGGGGGGGGGGGGGGCCTGGGGGCCTGAGCATCAAGCCAATGACCAGTTCTTGTCCAAGCCACTGAAAGTGAGCATTTGGGACCGTTAGTAAAGTTTGAAAATGAACCAGCTCCCTCACAGAAAGGCCTCTTCAGACTGAGGGACGCCATCACCAGCCACTTGCTTTATTATTTTCACAACTTTAGAGGCAACAAAAATTCTCTTTACATATGTGTTTCCTTGTTAATTGTGTGTTGAACCGTCAAGTAGGTCGCAGACACTTTGTGTGAGGGAAGTTGGTCTGTTTTGCTTCCGAGCCAAGCCCAGTGTCAGGCCTAGCTGTTGAAGGAATGAATAGGCCCAAGACTAGCCAGCTGCCTACCAACCATCAGGTCTTTGGATTTCTCAACCTTCTGTTTGGACTAGGTGATTTCATGCACCTCCTGAAAGGAACTGCTTATATTTGAGAGTAAAGACATGTATCTTTGGCTCTGCAGGGATGGCTGAGTGAGGCCAGGTTCAGTTTCCTGTTCCCACAGGGTGACTCACAACCTCCTGTAACTTCGGACACAGGAGATCGGTCGCCCTCTTCTGGCCACTGAGGGTACGAGGCACGTCGTGGTACACATACATAAATACAGGTAAGAAACCCATACCCATAAAATAAATAAATCTTGAAAAGAAAAAAAAAATGCATCCTTGGAACACAGCAGTTAGGAGCACTTGCTTTTCTTCCAAAGGACCCAAGTTCGGTTTCCAGAACCCACCCCACATCNAAAAAAAATGCATCCTTGGAACACAGCAGTTAGGAGCACTTGCTTTTCTTCCAAAGGACCCAAGTTCTGTTTCCAGAACCCACCCCACATCTGGCCATCACAACTGCCTGGAGCCCCAGCTCCAGAGGATCTGATGCCCTCTTCAGCGTGCACTTGTACGTACCCACACAAACATATAAGAAGAAAAAAAATCATGTGTCTTTTTTGCTTTGTTATTTTTAATCTATTATTACTTATTATTACTATTACATTAATTATTATTATTATTATTATACCTTTTGGGGACAGGGTCTTACTGTGTAGCCCTGACTGGCCTGGAATTTGCTACACAGCCCAGCCTGGCCTTGAATTCATAGAGCTCTGCCTATCTTTGAAGTCCTGAGTGCTTCAGTTGCAGGCTTGTGCCACCACACTCAGGGGGCCCCCTCCTTCCTAGATATATTACCTTCCCAGCCCACAGGGTAGAATTTGGACATAAGTGGTCTTCACAGTTCCTTTTGATGATCTATGTCACCTGTCATTCTGTAATGAACTCCCATGTCATTAAGAGAAGGAAAAATTATGGATCAGGTAGAGAGATTTATACTTAGTATAAGCTTGAGCACAAAACTATAGACCTTCACTTAGAACCTGGTTAGAATAAGAACCCTGAACCCCGCTTTGGTGCAGTGACTCTGGCCTACTGACGGCTTCAATGATTGGTGTTTTCGGTGAAACTCAGGCTTTGATCAAGAAGAACAAATGATCTAACCTTTATGGGGAGTAGAAAAAGACAAGATCTCCTGAGTAAATTGGGAGCGTGGGGATCATGGGAGAGGGCAGAGGGGGGAGGGAGCAGAGAAAAAATATATAGCTCAATAAAAACAATAAAAGTAAATAATAAAAAAGAATGAAAATTCCTTATGTGTTCACGGGAGTGAACGGTTTCTTTTACTATTTTATTGCTTGTCTTTATTTAGTGTGTACATGTGTGCATGCTGTGTCGTGCGTGTGGAGGTCAGAGGGCAACTTCAGGAGTCAGTTCTCTGTTTCCACCACGTGGGTTCTGGGACTGAACTTAGGTTTAGCAGTGGATGTCTTTACCCTCTGACCTTCCTCAGCCGCCTGGAAAAGCCTCCTTTTTGCTTCCTCCTCCTCCTCCTCTTCTTTCCTTCCTCCCCTTCCACTCCCCCTTCGCCCCCACATCTGCTCTCAATTGGTGGTTCTCCTAGCTCAGCCTCCCAGCTGCTGGAACCACGGGTGTGTGCCAGCCCCATGGACTGCGGGGCATCAGCTCTGTGAGTGCTTCCCATTCCCGGGCAGCTCAGCAGCACGGTGCTCGTCTAGCTAGCCTGTGTGTGGTCCTCCATGATTCCTAGCACAACCAACACAAGGGGAAAACTCTCTTAACAGTAAACACCTACACTTAAGTCTAAAAAATATCAGCCGAAAAGGAAAAGACTTTCCAAAGTAGCCATGATTTCTAGTACTGATGCCCACAGCTAGAAACTGTGGTATGGTATCATGTGGACATATTATCAGAGGACAACATGGTATCAGTGAACAAGGCAGTGTCCATCCCCCGCCCCCCCGGACCACTTCCTCTATAGTTATAATGCTATGTCCATATCAAATCCTTCCGGGTATCTGGGTCACAGACTATGAGAATCCCAGCTTATAGAAATGGTGTGTGCCCCCACCCCCATTCAGCATTAGGCAAACTGTTAAGATATATAGTTTGTTTCTGAGTAGGAAAGTAATTCGTTCATGGATATCTTAGTTTTGCCTCCCTCCCTCCCTCCCTCTTTCCTCTCCTCTCTTTCCATGGCAGTTTGCCTATGAGAGCAGCCAGCTCACCATCCTCCTGCCTCAGCATCCTAAAGTGCTGGCCCAGCAGGCATGCCCCATCGCGGGCGGTCCGGCTGCCAACGGCTGGGATTCCTGATGCTTCTGGTACTGACAAACCTGGAACGATGTTTAGCCATCGCTCAAGCCAAGTGAACTGTGCTGGGCCTCTGTGTAGTTTGCTTGCTACGCTAAACCTGCGCCTAACACAAACCTGGGAGGAAAGGGTTGGTTTTACCTTAGAGGTTACAGTCCCTCACTGAGGGAAGTTGGGGCAAGAGTTCAAAGCAGGAACCTGGAGGCAGGAACTGAAGCAGAACCATGGAGGAACACTGCTTGCTGGCTTGATCCCAGTAGGGTCAGCTACCTTTTTTACATAACCTAGGACCGGCTGCCCAGGCGTGGCACCGCTCACAGTCATCGGGGCCCTCCCACAGCAATCGACAATCGAGAAAACACCTCCACAGACTTGCCTGAAGGTCAGTGTGACAGAGGCAGTTCCTCAGTGGAGCCGTCCTTCTCCCCAGGTGTCTCCAGTGTGGGTCGAGTGGAAAAAACTAATTAGCACAGCCCCCCTCCCTGACGATTTAATAGGAAGCGGAAAGTTGAAGTCTGGGTTTAGGGACTTTGCCTGAAAGCAGTGCCTGGTGATGAGGTCCAGTGAGCCCGATCCCATGATCCTACAGAGTTGAGAAACTAGAAGAGAAAGAATTGCGGGGGGCCGGAGGGTGGGGGGGAGGCACACGACCTTTTCACGGCCATGCGCAGACCTATCCTCCCCTCCTCAGTGACACATGGTCCCTACCCCAAGGCCTGGTTTAGGCCTCTGAGGAAGTAGGGGTCTTCTGGGTAGAAAGAACACACAGGACCAGCCGGGTGGTGGTGGCACACACCTTTAATCCCAGCCTTCAGGAGGCAGAGGCAGGTGGATCTCTGTGAGTTCGAGGCCAGCCTGGTCTACAAGAGCTAGTTCCTGTCTCGAAAAATCCAAAAAAAAAAAAAAAAATACATGTAACTCATGAAGCCATTCTTTTATGTTCCCGAGTGCTGGGATTAAAGGCATGTACCACCTCTGCCTGGTTCCAGCCCTTTTTTTAAAATGATTTTTTTAAGTGAGTGTTGGTTTGTTTGTTTTCCAGTTGTAGCTTTCTCTTGCCTGGAACCCCTATAAGAACGAGGCTGGCTTTAAACTCCAAGGGAGCTGCTGGGATTGAAGGCCTGTTCTGCCGCACCCAGTGTCTTGGTTAGTACTTTTCTTTTTAGCTCCTTTTCCGTGTATGCGTGTCTGCCTACATGTATATATGCTCACCACATGTGTGCTTGGTACCTGAGCACAGAAGAGGTTGCTGGGTCCCTAGATTGGTGTTACAGACAGTTGTGAGCCACCATGTGGCTACTGGAAACAGAATCTGGGTCCTCTGGAAGAGCGGTCACTGCTCGCACCTGCTGAGCCATCTCTCCAGCCTTGCTTTTGTACACAGTGCACAGCTGACTGGCTTGCCTGAGACCTGCAGAGGTCAGAAGAGAGCCCTGGGTTCTCTGGAACTGCAGTTACAAAAGATTGTGAGGCATGGCCCTCCGTGAGAGCAACAGCAGTGAGTGCTCTTTGCCACCGAGCCAGCTCTCCAGCCCAGGGTTCAGCATTTTTGTGATAATAGTTGACAACCACTTGGTCCTAAAGTTAAGAAAGGAAAATTACATCTGGCAGAAAATAGAAGACATAGCCAAAAACATTTAGAAAGAAGGAAGGGAGGGAGGGAAGGAGGGAAGGAGGGAGGGAGGGAGGAAGGGAAGAGAAGGGAAGAAAGAAAGTTTGCATTTGTATTTTTGCCCCCCCCTTTAAAAATATTCCTTGCTGAGACTGGCAAGATGGTTCAGCAGTTAAGAGTGCTTGCTACTACTGCAGAGGACCCAAGGTGAATTCCCAGCAGCACATAGAGGCTCACAACGGCCTGCAGCACCAGTTCCAGGGAGCATGATGCTGTCTTCTGGCCTCCCTTGTCACCAGGTACAAACCTGGTACACATACATATAAGGAGGCAAAACACCATACACATAACATAACAATAAAAGTAAATAAATATTATTTATTGTTATTTAGAGCACAAGCTTTATCTGTTTGTTTTTAGGCTTTTAAATTTTTTCATGTATATGAGTTTGCCTGCATGTATGACTATGCATCATGTGGGTGAAATCCCTGCAGGGGCCAGAAGAGGGCGTCAGATCCCCTGAAACTGGAGTGACACATGGTCATGAACTGATATTCAGGTTCTGGGAATCAAACCCAGGTCCTGTGCAAGAGCAGCCGGTGCTCTTACCTGCTGAGCTTTCCGGTCCCTAAAGCACATATTTTAAAGAAAGCAATTCTGGCCAGGCTGTGATGGCGTACGCCTTTAATCCCAGCACTCGGGAGGCAGAGGCAGGCGGATCTCTGTGAGTTCGAGGCCAGCCTGGTCTACAAGAGCTAGTTCCGGGATGGGCACCAAAGCTACAGAGAAACCCTGTCTCAAAAAAAAAAAAAAAAAGCAATTCTGACACAATTATTGACTAATATATTTGAGATAAGAAGGTTATAAAGAATGATAAAACAAACAAAAGCTGTGAAGTGTTCATGCCTTTGAAAAACTTGTTTTCCTGTCCATTCCAACTGACCAGACTCTACGGATTTGCATCCACAACTCTGCAATTACCTGAATATAAAAAAGCCTTTGTTGGTCCTCGGCCGGGAAGGCTGTCAGATAATGAAGACTGAAGAGGAATGAATCCTTCAAGCCCTGGGTTTCCTTGGTTTGTCACATTTTATCTGCTCGGGATTTATTTGCTGCTTCCTGCTTTCCCTCCACTGTGGCCTTGAATCTTTTCTGAGACCTAAAGAGCCAGACCTCCCCTCTTCCACTGGATGGAAAATGATCTGAATTTCAAAAGTTACATTTGAGAGAGTTATTGAAGGGAGTTTGGGGAAAGCCACCCAATGTGACTCATCTTTTGCTGTAATTGTTTCTGGTGTTGATTTGACACAATACACTACAAAAGCTATCTAACCTAAGGGATGGTTTGTTGTGGTCCCCGAGTCGAAGGTACAGTCCAGCAAGATGGCAAAGGGTGGCAAAGGGTCGCCTCCAGCTGTGATGGCAGGGGCTCCAGGCGGCTGGTCATATCAAGGCAGGAAGTGGGGAAGACCTTGCACTGGCAGCTTCCTCCTTTCCCCTTTTCTCCTCAATCCCAGCCACAGGATGGTGCCCCCCCCCACACCGAGGATGAGTCTTCCCTCCTTGGCTAAATGTCTCTAGAAAACACCTTCATAGATACTTCCAGAAGGGTGTCTCATAGGTGACTTCAAAACTCCCCAAGTTGACAGTACCAACACTCACGCCCCCTGACTCAGCAATTTCACTGTTTGATATAGTTATATCAAAATAAGATAATCATAGACAGTGACGTGAGTATAAGGAATGGATAGTCATTGGAGCCTCTTTGCTTATTAAAAAAAAAATCTAGCCGGGTGGTGGTGGCGCACGCCTTTAATCCCACCACTTGGGAGGCAGAGGCAGGCAGATCTCTGTGAGTTCGAGACCAGCCTGGTCTACAAGAGCTAGTTCCAGGACAGGCTCCAAAACCACAGAGAAACCCTATCTCGAAAAAC
>NW_026068010.1:2884501-2887829 GCF_014885135.2 Alexandromys fortis
CCTGTCCTGGAACTAGCTCTGTAGACCAGGCTGGTCTCGAACTCACAGAGATCCGCCTGCCTCTGCCTCCCGAGTGCTGGGATTAAAGGCGTGCTCCACCATTGCCTGGCCGATTATTTTAATTTTTAAAAAAAATTCTGGGTGCTGGTGGCACACACCTTTAGTCCCAGCATTTGGGTAGCAGAGACAGGCGGATCTCTGAGAGTTCAAGGCCAGCCTGGTCTACAGACTGAGTTCCAGGACAGCTAGGGTTACACAGAGTGTCTTAGGGTTTTATTGCTGGATGGAGATACCAACTTTGGAGCCTGTCCTGGAACTAGCTCTTGTAGACGAGGTTGGCCTTGAATTCACAGAGATCCACCTGCCTCTGCAGCCCAAGTGATGGGGTTAAAGGCGTGTGCCACCACCGCCCGGCCTCCATGGTTATGAAGAAAACATTTAATTGTGGGGGCTTGCTTAGAGTTTCAGAGGTTCAGTCCATCGTGGGGAAAGCACGGTTGCGTGCAGTGAGACGCGGTGCTGGAGAAATAGCTGAACGTCCTACATCATGACTCAGAGGCAGCAAGAAGTAAACTGTCACACTCAAGGAAGCTTGAAGAAAAGACCTCAAAGCCTGCCTCCACAGTGACATGCTTCAGTTTGTCCTCCAGCATCAAGGTACAGATTAAAGGCGTGTGTCACCCAGGTTCCTCCACTAGCCCACCTTACTCCCACAAGGCCACACCTCCTAATACTGTCACCCCCTGATAAACCCTGTCTCAAAAAAAAAAAAACAAAAAAAAAATTTTAATTTTATGCATATGAGTGTTTTACCTACATGTTAAGTCCATGTACCACATTCCTGCCTGGTGCCTGTGAAGGCTAGGAGGGCATCAGATCCCCAGGAACTAGAATTACAGTTGTGGGTGGTCCTTACAGATGCTGGGAAAATAACATCAGTCCTCTGGAAGAGCAGCCAGTTCTTAATGGCTGAGCCATCCATCCCTCCAGTTCCATTATATATCTAATTATACAACTAAAGAGAAAACCAAGTCAGGGCAGAAACAGTTCAGAATTACCTTTAGCTGCAGTGAGTTCAAAGTCAGCTTGGGCTACATAGGACCCTGTCTCAAACAAACGAATAAACAAAACATAAATGGGCTGAACCAGCCCAGTTGTTCCGAATCCTTCACAGTACCCAATTTCAGTTCCCAGCACCCACATAGCAGCTCACAATCATAGGTAATTTCAGCTCCAGATCTGATGTCCTCTTCTGGTTTTGATGGACACTGAGTGTATGTGGTACATACATGCATGCAGGCAAAGCACCCATACACACAAATGTTTTAAATAGGTATGGTGATGCACACCTTTAATCTCAGCACGGGAAGGCAGAAGTATGAGGATCTCCGAAGCCAGCCTGGTCGACACAGTGAAACCCTATCTCAAAACAAAAGTGTTTTAAAATAAAAAGAAGAAAAGCTGGTTGTGGTGGCACACACCTTTAATCCCAGCACTTGGGAGGGAAAGGTGGGTGGATCTCTGTGAGTTCAAGGCCAGCCTGGTCTACTGCACTAGTTCCAGTTGAGGCTGTTACACAGAGAAACCCTCTCTGGAAAAACAAAACACAACAACAACATAATAATAATAATAATAATTTAAAAACGTATCCTATGGCTTTCCGATTTTTTCTTTTGGCACTGGAAATAGCACGAATCTACGCACGCACCTTCTGTTGGATAGTTCCAAGCCCTTCCTGCTGCTCTAGGCCTGGACTCCAGTTCCTGCACACCAAGCCCGCCATCCCTGAGGTGGTTACTCCACTGCTATACTGCTTCCTTTTCTGATGTTCAGTAAACTCCACTATTCAGGGTCAACTGAGTGACCATGCTGAATGGACGATCTCTCCTGGCAGAGCGGTTAAGTGTGGTGCAGATGTATGGTTGGCATTCCTGTACCAGTGCTATCCTGAAACTGCATTACTAGAGCACAGCAACATTCTGCCTCTTTACCCAAGGAAGTAACTAGGCTGAACCCCAGGGAATTTCCCAAATAGTTAGCACTGCTTTACTTAGGAATATGTAAACGACGCACCTCACTGCTTTGATTACATGGCTATCTGAACTGTTTTGTTTCTTACCACAAATTAAGAGGTTTCAAGTATCATAGAAATTGATGTAAACAGGAAAACAAGCTTAAGAAACTTGCTACAGCCCCTTATTTATGAACTTAATTACTGGGCAATGGTTCACTTATGGTTTAGACTAAGCTGTGATGTGTGCAGCTTGCAATAATGCTAATACTGACTTGTGCTTGACCTGGGACAAAATGCTGAGGTTCTTGCCAGGTATGTTGTCTCAGGCAGACCTAGATTTGGGCTTGGCCACATTCTGCAAGCCAGACTGTTATTTCTTCTGCTGTGTGGTTCAGTACCCTCACTATAGCATTCTGAGATACGCTTGATTCCTTAAGTACCAAGGAAACAGTTGAATTGAATGGCTGCGGTCTAAAGCACACTGTCCTCTTCATCACATGCTTTTGGCCCCTGTAGTATAAGCAGCAGTCCCTCTTCCCAAATAAGTTTTTGGGGTGGGAATGGTGGTAGAAGTAGGGAGTTTCTGCGTAGCACTTATAGTCCTGGAACTCTATGTGCAGATCTGGCTGGCCTCAAACTCAAAGATCCTCTGCCTCTGCCTCCCAGTGCTAGCATTAAAGGTATGCTCCACTGTGCCCAGCCCAAATCTCACCCTAAATGGAGCATACTTTCCAGTAGTCGAGAAGCTGAACAGTTTGAGATCAGCCAAATTCTACAACCCAGAAGCTAGGAAATGAAATTTAGTGTGCCAGTGATTCTCTTGCACTTATTCTGTGTGCTCGCATGAACATCAAGGCACACACCTGAGGATCAATGACTTGCAGGAGGAGTTATGGGGATCAAATTTTAAGATGATCAATAACGGTGACAAATAACATTTTTAAATTACAGAAAACCCACCATGTGTGGTGAATGCATCAGTAATCCCAGCACTTGGGAAGCAGAGGCGGGATACAATCTTTTTTTTTTTTTGATTTTCGAGACAGGGTTTCTCCGTAGCTTTTGGTTCCTGTCCT
The DNA here is from genome assembly GCF_014885135.2 of Alexandromys fortis. Lineage (NCBI taxonomy): Eukaryota > Metazoa > Chordata > Mammalia > Rodentia > Cricetidae > Alexandromys > Alexandromys fortis. Next base: position 2,887,592 of record NW_026068010.1, read on the forward strand.
GGAACTAGCTCTTGTAGACCAGGCTGGCCTCGAACTCAGAGATCCACCTGCCTCTGCCTCCCGAGTGCTGGGATTAAAGGCGTGCGCCACCACCGCCCGGATGGATGCAATCTTCTGCTATACAGTGAGCCCCAGGCAAGCCTGGGCTACCAGACCACTTCTTTAAACTCAACTACCAAAACCTGTAAATTTTAGTCTTTTAAGTCTAATTGTGCTGCACCCATCTCAAGCTTGAAAG
>NW_026068010.1:2891647-2898592 GCF_014885135.2 Alexandromys fortis
AATGGATAAGCCAGGGTGTTCTCCTTTGATTTTGGGGCGATACTCAGAACAGAACAAGAAGAAGGCCGAAGGAGGCCTCTTGGGTGCATTGGGGTCCTTGAACTTCTTTTTGGTCTCCCCTTTGGGGGGGATGTAGGTTTTCATTTCTCTTTCATAACGAGCCTTGTCAGCCTTGGCCATGTCTTCAAATTTCCCCTTTTCTTTAGCAGACATGGCCTTCCACCTTTCTGAGCACTTCTTGGAGAACTCTGAGAAGTTGACAGAAGCATCAGGGTGCTTCTTCTTGTGTTCCTCCCGGCAGGTTTGCACAAAGAATGCATACGAGGACATTTTGCCTCTCGGCTTCTTAGGATCTCCTTTGCCCATGTTTAGTTGATTTTCTAAAAGAAAGCATTTGGTGTTAGTAACGACATTATGAAATTGACAAGCTGCAAACTACTCGGGGTGGCAAGGCAAACCAAAGTTGGTGTTATTTAACCCAGCGGTGACGACAATCTCCCATGAAAAGCAGACAGAGCACTGCAAACGCTAACCAATTCCTAGAAGTGGCTAAGCCACAGAATGAAAAGACAGGACACAGGAAAAAACACAAACAAAACGGTCCCCAAGTCTGATCACGACGTGTGGGCAGATACTCAAGCATTCGCTATCTGTGTCTGAATGACTGCCCAACCGGTTATCAAAACCATTTTTAAAACTAAAAAAAAAAAAAAATTTATTTTTAAAGCCAACAAAACCCAAACGTCTCAAAAAGAAAACCCACCCTGTCCATGAGTGAATTACAGCGTCCAAGGAACGATCTGTAGACCTTAGAGAATTACAGGCCCAGGAAAGCCCAAGGGGGGCAAAAACCCAAACCACAACAATAAGTGCCCCTCGCGCAGGCCAAGTTTACCCCGCTCTCAGAGCACCCCGTCTTCGCATCAAACTTTGCTCGGGAGGGCGGAGACGGCGCTGGGACGGGGCCGGGAGAGGCCGCCGTTTCCTATCGCTTTGGCCCCGAGATGCGTTTCTGCTCTGACTAAACACGTCCGGTCTGAAGTTTCTCCGAGTAAACAAGGATGAGGGACAAAAGCCACTCCTGCCGCCACCCCCCTCTCGCTGCCACGGGGGTGTAGGGGTTGCTTGGCGTTTTTTTTTTTTGGTGTTTTTTTTTTAAACCGAGCCCGTGGAAAGTTGGGGTGCCGGGGCGCGCGCGGGAGGCCTCCCCCGCCCTCGGCACTTGGCCCGAGGCTGAGGGCCGCCACGTGCGCCCGGAAGGCCGCAGGCTCGCGCCGCCGCCCCCATTTTGTCGGCCGCGGCGCAGGGAGAAGCCCCGCTCGAAATGGGGGCTGGCTCCGCCCGCGGCCGCCAGGGCCGGCGCACGGAATGGCCGCTGCGCGTCTTCCCCGCCTGCGCCGCCGCCGCCGCGAGGGCGAGCGCGAATATGGCTCCTTCCCTTTGTGTGCGCGCGCGTGTATGTGAGTGTCTGTGTGTGCGTGTGTGGTGAGTGTGAGGAGACTGAGGCGCGCGGCGGGCGGGGCGCTGGCGCACTCGCCATGGCGGCGGGGGAGGGGCGGGGGCGCGCGGCTCCCCTCCCCCCGCAGCCCCCGCGCCGTCTCCCTCCGCGCGCCCCGCCGCCCCCGCACGGAGAACGCGGGGCTGTGAGGAGCGAGAGAGAGGGGAGAGAGCGAGCGAGAAGGGGGGGGGGGGAGGAAAAAAAAAGTTGCCTCAGAACTGCTGCGCCCAGCTTCCCCCGCCCGCACGCCCGCCTTGTTTTCTCTCCAGCCAGCAGCGCCGGGCCGAGTCAGCCATGTTCCAGCGAGCGCAGCGGCGCCGCTTCCCCCCCTGCCGCCCGCTCGCCCGCCGCCGCGCCCGGCCCGAGCCGCCCCGCACAGCCGCCCCCGGCCCACCCGCGCCGCCCTCGCCCGCAGCGGCGCCCCGCCCGCCGCCCCGCGTTCCCCGCCGCGGTCGCCCATGCAGCCGGGAAGCGCCGCCGCTGCCCGCTCCGCGCACGCCGCCCGCCCGCCTGCCCGGAACGTTCGGCCCCGGGGGCCGCGAACACGTTTTTTTTTTTAAGATATTTTACAAAAAAATCTGAAACAAAAAATTAAAAAAAAATTTTTTTTTGCGCCAGTGAAGCACGGACGCCACCGCGGGTGGGAAGTGGCGGCCGCCTGAGGCCCGCGGGAAGGCTCGGCGCGGGGCAGCGTTCGCGGCGCCCGGCGGAGCCTCGCTCCGTGCGCAGTTCCCCCCACGATTCCCCCCTCATTTGCCTTTGTGTGGAGCCTGACCCGCCGGCTCCGGGCCGCGGGGATCCGGCCGCCGTGCGGGCGACGAGGCTGCCCGAGGCGCTCTCGCCGCCGCTCGCCGTCCCGCACTCACCGTCCGCGAGGCACAGAGTCGCCCAGTGCCCGTCCGGCTCTCGCTTGCCCCGGCGCTGTCTCTATGGAGCTCAATGTACTGCAATGGCTGTGAGAGCGGGAGCCAGACGCAGCCTCCTCACTCTCTCCGCTCTGTAACATTACTCTCCAGCCAGCGCGCCTCCTATTGGCTACCGCCAACTCACGGGGCTCGCTCATTGGCCCGTTCCCTCCCATTGTCCTGACCAGAGCCCGCGCGCCATTGGCCGACTCCGGGGACACGTCACCGAGGATTGAAACAGCGCGCAAATCTGAACGTGTGTGTGTGTGCGCCGGGCCGAGAGGCTGAGGCGGGAGAGGCAGCGGCAGCGGCAGCAGCTGCTACGGGAAAGCCGAGCTCTATGGTGTCTGTGTGCCTGCGTCGGCCCCGAGCCGGCCCCACGCCCGAGCCGCGGCGCGCGCGCCCAGGGCCTGGCTTCGCCGCAGCGACCGCTGCGTCCTCGGGCCCGGGCGGCTCCCGCAGGCCCGCCCCCCCCCTCCCGCTCCCCGCTCCCGCCCCGAGCCGTTGAGACGCGCGGCTCTGGCCGGCGGAAGCCTCCCCGAGTGGGGCGACCCGGACGTGGGGGGCTCTGCAGGCCTGGGGACGGCCGTGCTGCCGCAGCCCACCACGGGACACCCCACACCGGCGTCTCACGGCGTCGGGCCCACCCTGCCCGGAGGCCTAGTCTGCACCCCCAAGCAGGCGTCCAGTTGCACCCCTCTTTCTGGGTTTGCTCGAGTTTCCCAGTACTTCTTGAACTTTGTTTTTTTTCTTTTTTTTTTGTCAAACACAAAGCACTGTTTTGAACTTCCCGGACACCAAAGCTTTATTCCAGGGAATTAATGCAGGGCCACTGGGTTTTGCTACTGGCTGCTCTCAGGAAATGTTTGGGAGGGCCCAGCTAGAATTAGCAAGTTCGTTAAAGCCCTCATCTCCCCACCCCCATCCGCACACACTGGCTGTTTTCTGGGACTTGGTGTGGATTACTGTTAGAATCAAACGAATCTTTGTGATCGCTATCTTCCATTCGATCACACCACTTAGTGCATACGTGTACCTGCTCTAGGATTACCAGACGTTTAGGGCTACTGTTACCTGAAGGATTAGATGCAGGCGGAGACTGCTCGGGCCCAAACCCACAGGCCAGGCTTTCTCCCACTCACTAAGCTGGCTGGTAGTCACGCTTTGGTCTGCAGAGAAAATAGTCAGGCCAGTTCCAAAGGCCACAGGCTTACATTAACCCTTGGTGAATGCACTATCTTTCCCTTTCAGGGGCAGACCACACCTCTCTTCAGTTACAACAGACATCCCCCCCCCTTTTTTTTTCACTCTCTGACATCCTATATACTTCTCTACCCAACAAAGAATTAATTCCTCCAAAATGCAATCGATCCAAGTCAAAACAGACCACATTGGGTTAGATTTCTATACCACTTCCAAGGCTCTATTATCTAATGGGTTTGCTCGAATTTATTATGCTTATTGAGAAAAGGGTTAGATAATGTTTTCTGAGCAGTGCTTTTAAATGTCCATTGTCGTTTTTTGAAAAAACAAAACACTCTTGGTCTCAGGGAATATTGGTGTGAATGGGCAGTACACAAAATATATACACACAAACAAGTAGTTGCTGGCTAGGATGGCATATGCCTTTAGTCCCAGCACTCAGGAGGCAGAGGCAGGAGAATCTCTGTGAGTTCCAGACCTGCCTGGTCTACACAGGCCTGTCCAGGACTACACAGTGAAACCCAGTCTCAAAAACAAACCAACAAAAGACCACTCTAGTATTAAAGACTACGTGAACAAGCACTGTGCACTATCGATATTTAAAATGTTAAATTTTCAATTGTTATTCGCACTTGTATTTACCCTCCCTGCTCCAAGCCAAACTTTGTCCTTTACACACATCTACATCATTTCAGACCTGTTGTGTCTTCTTAGTTCTTTATAGGATATTCAATAGGGGATGGAGCCATGGTTCTTGGTTCTAAGCACTTGCTGCTCTTACAGGAGACCTGGATCAGTTCCCAGCACCGACATGGCACCTTACATATGTACACACATACACACACATAATATATATGTAAATAGATATAAATATATATAAAATCTTAAAATAACTAAAATATTTCCATAGCATTCCGCATCACTAAAGTGTAGCTTCCATTTGAACGGCACCATAGTATCTTGCAGCACTGGTCCTGGTCCTCTGCCCACACTACTAGTTGTCTAGACTAGACCCTTGGGAGGGTAAATTAATGGCCCACAGAGCAAGAGGAGAGAAATGGACACGCATGACATTTCCATCCGAGAAGGGCAGGGAGTAACAGGCCCTGGAGTTAGATAGCCAGAGGTTCAAATCTACCATCCCTGTGTACTGGATTTCCCATCCTTAAAGCAGATGGCCAAGGCTTACTGTGAGGATTACATTTTACTTTGGGAAACAGGGTTTTGCTGTGTTGTCCGAGCTGGTTGTCTTTTCACAGATTGATGTTTTTTTCATCTTATTTAATAAAATTTGTGTGTATGGTGCTGCGGCCTTGTACCTGCAACCCTAACATGATACCTCCCCGCAACAGAGAGGTTATTCTCTAACTCATGGACCTCCTGGATGCTAGGATTCCAGGCATGTGGTACCATAACTGGTGCCAAATCTGAACTCTTTTTTTCTTTTCTTTTTTTTTTTTTTGATTTTTCAAGAAAGGGTTTCTCTGTGTAGTAGACATGGCTGACCTGAAACTCATTTTGTAGACCAGGCAGGACTCACAGAGATCTGCTTACCTTTACCTTCCAAGTTCTGGGATTAATGGTGTGCACTACCACCACCCAGTTAGACCTGAACTTTTTAAAGTTTAAAATTATGTCATGCAGACATCTACCATCCCAGAACTTAGAAAGTCTCAAGTATAACTAATCTTGAGGTTTTTTCATATTTTAATTTTTATGTGAAGGCAAATGGTTACAAATCTATTTAAGCTTTTTGTCTGTCTTGTTTTTCTTCACCTCAAGTAGCACTAATATTCCCCTCATCTGGGGCTGCACTTTTTCAAGGTTCCATGCTGGAGAGGATTTACAGAGTTCTACTAGCATGAAATTTGATTTCTGTATCTGAGATAAGATTTAGGTCAGTGGCAGAGTTTCCCAAAGCCCCGAGTTCAGTCCTTACCACATGCTCCCAATACACACACACACAGAAGTTTTAAAAATAAACATTTTTTTTGTTTATTATTTGCTTTTTTTTTCCAATACAGGCTTTCTCCCCATAACCCTGGCTATACTAGAACTCACTCTGTTGACCAGGCTGGCCTCAAACTCACAGAGATCCACCTGCCTCTGCCTCCCAAGTGCTGGGATTAAAGGTGTGTGCTATCATAACCTGCTGGGGATCTCCAGTTTGGGGCCCCATTACAAACCCCACCTTCAGCGAGCCAAGCACCAGCTTCTGTCCTCTCCAGACCCTGCCCAAAGAAAGCCTGCCAAACACTGGCTCAACCCCTGGAGGGTATTGAAGGTCTGGCCCGTAGGTTGCCCCTCATGGTTTCTTCTGGTGGCTTCTTCTCTTTCCTGGGACCACCCGGGAATGTTTTGCTCAGATTAGACTTGGATTTATTAATTTGGCCTGATCTGATTTACTGAATCGGCAGAGTTACTCGCTACCGAGGAATTTTTACTTATCACTACCCAGCAAAAAGAAATACTTTTAAAAAGCACAATCCGCCAGGCGATGGTGGCACACACCTTTAATCCCAGCACTGGGGAGGCAGAGGCAGATGGATCTCCATGATTTCAAGTCCAGGCTGGTCTACAGAGCTAGTTCCAGGGCAACCAGGATCCAAGATTACACGAAGAAACCCTGTCTCAAAACAAAACAAATAAACAACAAAAACACCACAACAATAAACACACAACCCCCCCAAACAGTACAGTCTACACTAGAACGTTTAGCCCTAATCTGGAAAGCTTGACACACGGAGATCATTTTACTTAGTTCTTGGCAGTTTTCTCCAAATTATAACATTAGCTAACTGGGAAAGTCTGAACGCCTCGTTTAGTCGAAAGAGTTATAGACCTTCCTGTCACTTGAGACTAGTTCTCACTGTGCGGCCCAAGCGGCCCTCAAGCGGCCCACCCTTCTGCCCCAGCCTCCACTGGGATGGGGTTCCAGGAATCCTTTCTGAGTCTGCATTTTGTTCCCTTTGAGAGTCCTGGGGCAGATGCACAGCCTTTCCTCCCTACAGTCCAGCATCTTCTGCTCAGGGATCACTACACTCAACAGCGTAGTCGGCAGTTACTGCTGCTCTGCTCTGCTTGTCCCGCCCACATCTTCCAGGCTGCCCCTCAACTCCTCAATGTCCATACACACCTCTCAATCTTTGGCTTCAGGTTTGTTAGTATTTAATTTTTTATTTTACGCGTATGGATGTTTTGCCATACACATATGTCTATTGATGGAGGTGGGTCTTGTATCTTATCTGTTGCTTTCATTGGTTAATATTAAAGAAACTGCCTCGGCCCTCATAGGACAGAAAATTAGGTAGGTGGAGTAAACAGAAGAGAATGCTGGGA
>NW_026068010.1:2899207-2908039 GCF_014885135.2 Alexandromys fortis
GAGAGAGAGAGAGAGAGAGAGAGAGAGAGAGAGATTCAGGCCAGGCAAGGCTACACAGTGAGACTCTCTCTCTCTCTTTTTTTTTTTTTGATTTTCGAGACAGGGTTCCTGTCCTGGAACTAGCTCTTGTAGACCAGGCTAGTCTCGAATTCACAGAGATCCGCCTGCCTCTGCCTCCCGAGTGCTGGGATTAAAGGCGTGCGCCACCATCGCCCAGCTTCCCTTCTGTTTTTTGAGACAGGGTTTCTCTGTGTAGTCCTGGATATCCTGGAATTTGTGTTTTAGATTATACTGGTCTCGAACTCGGCGATCCACCTGGTTCTGCCTCACGAGTACTGGGTTCGAAGGCCTACCCCACCACCGGGCTCTGCTGGATGACTCTCTTGAGTAGATTTTCTCCTTTACCATGGGATCCAGTGATAGAATTTATGGCGTCAAGCTTGTGCTACAAGCACCTTTCCCAAAGTGAACTGTGGCAGGCCAAATAAGCATTTATCAAAGAAAAACGAAAGAGCAGGCTTAAAACTACTTTTCAAACAGGGCATGGTGGCACACACCTTTAATCCCATCAGTCTGGAGGCAGAGGCAGGAGAATCTCTTGAGTTCCCAACCAACAAGATCGCCATGAGTTCCAGGGCACCTGTGTAGAGAGATTCTTTTTAAATAAATAAATGAAGAGCTCCCAACAGGCTTTGGAAATTTAATCTTTATGAGGGAAGACAAAAAGGCGAAACTCGGAGAACTTTTACTTTCTTTTTTTTTCTTTCTGTTTTTTTTTTTTTTTCTGAGACAGAGTTTCTCTGTGTAACAGCCCTGGCTGTCCTGGAACTCGCTCTGTAGATCAGGCTGGCCTAAAACTCACTGAGATCCGCCTGCCTCAGCCTCCCTAGTGCTGGGATTAAAGGCTCAGACATTGAATTGAAGGGTCTCCATTAGCAGAAGCGCAGATTCTCTTTGCAGGAAAGGGTCCTGAAGTAGGTCAGTGAACTCTTGTTTCCTCTTGTTTCTGAAAACGAGCGAAGAGTGGGTCAGAGCACATCACGCAGCAAGTACACTGAAGATATCAGGAGGCTTGGGAACACACAGCTCCCAGTCCCACTCTGGGGAAGCTGAGGCAGGGGGTCCCAAGTTTTATGTTGACTACTACATACATTATTTCAGAAAACCAACACAAGCCAAAAAAAAAAAATCACACACAGAGAAAGAAAAAAACCCCAACAAATTAGGGTGCTGAGACTAAAGGAGAGGGCCAGATGTTGGAGGCGCAGGCCTGCAACCTCAGCACTCAGGAGGCAGAGGCAGGTGGATCTCTGAGTTCAAGGCCAGCCTGGTCTAAAGAGTGTATTTCAGGATAGCCAGGGATACACAGAGAAACCCTGTCTTGAAAAACAAAACCCAAAACACAAAAGACACCAAAAGCAAACCAAACAAACAAACAAAAAAACCCCAAAAGGGAGAAAGAAACTAAGGGAGAAATGATGGATGAAAAGAATAACAGATAGGTTGAGAGGTTGTAGGACTTCAAGTGTTTCTTGTTTACTCCTTCGCTGTCTGTATCATTAAAAAAAAAGTAAAAATCAAAATGAAAGCAGGGCAGTGGTGGTGCACACCTTTAATCCCAGCACTTGAGGGGTAGAGGCAGGCAGATCTCTGTGAGTTCGAGGCCAGCCTGGTCTGTAGAGTAAGTTTTGGGACAGGCTCCATAGTTACTGGAAAACCCTGTTTTGAAAAACAACAACAAGAAAAAATCAAAATGCAGCTGGGTAGTGGTGGCTCACATCTTTAATCCCAGCACTCGGGAGACAGCCTGAGCTCTGTGAGTTTGAGGTCAGCCTGGTTTACAGAGCAAGTTCCAGGACAAGCAAGGCTGTTACACAGTGAAACCCTGACTCAGAAAACAAAACAAACAAAATGCTTTACTGGAAGATTTATTGGGTGGGGGGGACGGACAGGAGACAGGGGTTTGGGGTTGTTTTGTGTTTGCATACTGGCCTTGAACTTGTGATCCTCCCACCCCCACCTCCCAAATGTTGGGATTATAAATGCACCACACCTTGCTTTGCCCAGTGAATGTTTTTTGTTTGTTTGTTTGTTGGCTTGGTTGGTTTGGTTTTGTTTTGGTTTTTTAAAACAGGTTTCTCCGTAGCTTTGGAGCCTGTTCTGGAACTCACTGTGTAGGCCAGGCTGACCTTGAACTCTCAGATATATATCCTCCCGCCCCCCCTCAGAGTGTGGGGATTTTTTTTTTTTTTTGAGACAGAGTTGGGTTTTTTCTTTCTGTGTAATAGCAGTCCTGGAACCTGCTTTTATAGACCAGGCTGGCCTCAAACTCAAAGAGATCCACTCACCTCTGTCTCCTGAGTGCTGGGATTAAAGCATGTGCCACCACCGCCTTGTGCCAAGTGAAGATTTTTATACTCTCTCTCTTTTAAAAAAAAAATCTTTTTTTTTTTTATGTGTGTGTTTATGTCTGTGTACTACATGTGTGCCTGATGCCCAACGGACGCGCTGAGACTGGAGTTACAGACAGCACTGACTCCTGAAGGTTGTCCTCTGACCTGCGCATACATGTGCAGAGTTACTTTTGTGCTGTGGGGTAATGCTCTTGTACACTGTAAAGATTTGTCATTCATGTTGGTTTAATAAGTTGCTGATTGGCCAGTAGCCAGGCAGGAAGTATAGGTGGGGAAACCAGACCAGGAGAATTCTGGGAAGAGGAAAGGCAAAGAGTGATTCCCAACCCAGATGCAGAGGAAGCAAAATGAGAATGCCTTACCGGAGAAAAGGTACCAAGCCACATATGTGGCTAAACATAGACAAGAATTATGGGTTAATTTAAGTTGTAAGAGCTAGTCAATAATAAGCCTGAGCTAATAGGCCAAACAGTTACAATTAATGTAAGCCTCTGTGTGTTTATTTGGGACTGAACAGATGAGGGACCAGGCAGAACAGAAACTTCTGTCAACAATCAGTGCCCAAAAGTTTGGCAAGAATTTCCACATAATGCTTGAGAAAGCTTTAAAAAAAAAAAAAAAAGAATTCTAGACAGATAAGAACATGGCTCCTTTAAGAGATGCTTCCTTCAGGACTCAGCATTAGTGGCAAAAACCTCACAGTTCTTTTAAGAGTTCTGCCACCAAACACTTAAATAATGTGTATAAGAAGCCAGCATCAGGTATCTTGGTGGTGGCATGGACCTAGAAACACAAAAGAGTTGTGGCAATAAACATGGCTCCCACCAGTACCTCCATTACGAAGCTAGACTCTCAGAAAGTTAAGGAATGAGGTGGAACCAGTCGCCAAAATGGTATCTTTAATCCTAGCCATATCGCTTAGCAGATTAAAGCCTCATGTGGTCAGAAAAAGATAGAGATATACAGTAAAGACAGATTAAAATGAAAAAAAAAAACCTTTAAATGGGTTACAGTTTGTTTCAAATTATATGTAAGCTTGGGAGAGAAGAAAAGGACAGAGAAATGATGTGGGATGTCCTTTTGTGTATGTGTTGTTTTTATTGGTTAATGAATAAAGCTGCTTTAGCCTGAGATAGGGCAGAATATAGCCAGGCTAGAAGAGATATATAGGGAGAGTAGGCAGAGTCAGGGAGATGCCATGTAGCTGCCAAAGGAGACAGACACTTGGAACCTTTCCTGTAGGCCACAGCCTCATGGTGATACATATATGAATAGAAATGGGCTAATCTAAAATGCAAGAGTTACTTAATAAAAAGCCTGAGCTATCAGGCCAAATAATGTTGTAATTAATATAGTTTGTGTGATTATTTGGGTATGGGTGGCCGGGAAATGAATGAGCAGCCTCTGCTTACAAAGAAAGCCCTTTAAAAAAAGAAATAGAGGTTGGAGAGATGGCTCAGAGGTTAAGAGCATTGCCTGCTCTTCCAAAGATCCTGAGTTCAATTCCCAACAACCACATGGTGGCTCACAACCATCTGTAATGGGATGTGGTGCCCTCTTCTGGCCTGCAGGCATACACACAGACAGAATATTATATACATAATAAATAATAATAATAAAGAAATAGAGTAGCTGGGTATGACAGCACATGCCTTTAATCTCACCACTTGGGAAGCAAAGGGAGGTGGATCTCTGTGAGTTTAAGGCCAAACTTGTTCACAGAGTGAGATCCAGGACAACCCAAAATTACACAGAGATAGCTTGTCTCAAAAAAACAAAAATTAAAAATAAAATTAAAAGAAATAGAGAAAAAAGACAAGTGAAGATGGAAAATACACAGAGAAACTGAACACTTATGTTATTGTATTGTCTTTGAATTGTTTGACTGCTGCGGAAGAAGCAACAGCTGCTAAAAGACATTTGTTTATAAATGCTGCTGCTGGATTAATTCAATCTATATATTTTGAAAATACATTGACTTCAAAATTTAAGTCAAAAGATATGTTACTTTGCAAAGAGGTTTTGATTTTGTTTACAATGAAAATTAGAGGCTGTAGATTTATTCTGGGTTAAGAAAAATAAGGTTTTATCAAGGAAGATCTCTGAAAAATCACCAATAGGAACAAATGGCCCAGATGAGCCAATATTTTAGGGCACCTCTCTTGCAGTTTCCTCTGAGTTCTACATCCAGAACATCTTGTGATGATCTGAGATGATCCAGCCTTACAGAATACTCTAGTCATAATCCTAAATTTTCTTTGGATCCCCATGAGATTATCCCTTCCCCCAATCAGCAGGAAATAGCCTAAAAAACTATGCCCACATTATCCAAAAAATGGATTGTGGATGTTTGTTTTTGTTTAGTGTGTAGGTTACAAGTTGTTCTAGATAATGGTCAAGAAAGAAGCTAAACAAAGGAGATTAGATTTCAGGGTCTTGTTTTGAAAAGACAAAAAAAAGGGGAAATACTGTGGGATAATGCTCTTGTACACTGTAAAGATTTGTCACTCATGGTGCAGAGGTAGGTGGATCTTTGTGAGTTCGAGGCCAGCCTGGTCTACAGAATGAGTTCCAGTACAACCAGGGCTACACAGAGAAACCCTGTCTCAGAAAACAAAAACAAACAACAAAACAAAATAAAACAAAAAAGTCACTCATATTGTTTTAATAAAACGCTGATTTGTCAGTAGCCAGGCAGGAAGTATATGTGGAGCACTCAGACCAGGAGAATTCTGGGAAGAGGAAAGGCAGAGAGTCAGTCACCAGCCAGATGCAGAGGAAGCAATGTGAGAATGCCTCACTGAGAAAAGGTACCAAGTCACGTGTCTAAACATAGACAAGAATTATGGGTGAATTTAAGTTGTAAGAGCTAGTTAGTAATAAACCTGAGCAATAGGCCAAATGGTTTATAATTAATATAAGTCTCTGTGTGTTTATTTGGGACTGGACAGGACAGAAACTTCCATCTACAACTTTTGCACCAGCACACACACACAAACACACACACACACTTGCAACAAGATTAATTTTTATTTTATTTTAATAAAACATAAAATAATAATATATTCAGGAAAGCTCATTCTTTGTAGGGTTTGACCTGAGAAATCACATCAATATATCAAACTTACTTCCCCTATCAAAAGTGCCCATTCTCTGATGGTGGAGGTGCACACCTTTAATCCAGCACTCTGGAAGTTGAGACAGGCAGATGTCTGTGAGTTTGAGGCTAGCATGGTCTACAGAGCAAGTTCCAGGACAGGCTCCAAAACCTAGACAGAAACTCTTGTCTCAAAAAACCAAAACAATAACAAGTACTCAACAAATCAAAAGGTTTGATTGCACAAGGTCCCCACAGGCTTTTGCTCTCTGTGCTTGTTCACTAGCTCCGGGTGCCATGTTGGGAGACTGGAAGCTTTTAGAGGTGGGGTCTAAATGGTGGAACCAGGATTCAGGTACCAATCTTTGAAGGGCCTGGCCTGTCTCCAGACCCCAGCATGTTCTCTGCTGCTTGTTCTGAGGATGTGAACAACTTCCTGCCTGAGTTTCTCCAGCCAGGAACTCAGGGTCTCTGCCAGGACTCCCATCTTAAAAAAAAAAAAAAAAAGAGGCACCAGCAAGTGTGAGCAAGCCTGTGGCGGTAGAATCCATACAGATTGCTGATGGGAAGAGAAAGTGATGGCGGGCACCTTGTGGAAAAGCCAAAGCTGTTTCTCAGGAGGCTTGACACACAGAGTTAGCACAGGACCTGGTCACTTCTCTCCCAGGCCTATATCCGGGAGGAATTCACATCCACACAAAGACTTACACTGTTGGGGTTTCTGTCTTGCCCAGTTCCTGCAGTTGTTAAGTCCCAAGGAAACCACACAGAGGTCTACATTAACTATAAACTGATTGGCCCATAAACTCAGGCTTCTTATTAACTCTTATAACTTATATTAGCCCATTATTCTTGTCTATGCTAGCCACGTGGCTCAGTACCTTATTCAGCAAGGCAGGTCACATCTTATTTCTTCTGTGGCTGGGTCACGACTGAGGACCAAGCTTTCCTCTTCCCAGAATTCTCCTGTTCTCGTAGCCCTGCCTCTACTTCCTGCCTGGTTGTCCTGCCTATACTTCCTACCTGGCTAATGGCCAATTAGTGTTTTATTAAAATATAATTGACAGAATACAGACCATTGTTCCACACCATTGCACATCAGCATCCACTGCAGTGTTTTCTGTTATACATCCCAAGGTGAACACAGTTCACCTGTCCATCGGCTGATAAGTTGATAAATAAAATGTGATATGTTCATACAGTTGGATCTTTTCCCAGCAGAACTTGGTTTGTGTGCTCCTCCCTCATCTTTTATGTTTATGTGTCTGTTCTACCTGCATGTAAAACTGCATCACATGTGTACCTAGTTTCCTCAGAGGCTAGCAGAGGGCGATGGAGACCCTGGAGCAAGAGTTACAAATGCTTATGAACCGTCATATGGGTGTCAGGTCCTCTGTAGGGACAAGAAGTGCTCTTAACCACCCCAGTCCCCATTTGCTTGTTTGTTATGTATACAGTGTTCTGTCTGCATGTCTGCCTGCAGGACAAAGGGGACACCAGACCTTATTACAGATGGTTGTGAGCCACCAAGTGGTTGCTGGGAATCAAACTTAGGACCTCTGGAAGAACAGCTAGGGCTAAGCCATTTTTCCAGCCTGTTTGTTTGTTTGTTTGTTTTGAGACAAGGTCTTCAGGGAGGTCTGGTTGACCTGCACCTACGTAGACCACAGAGGTCCATCTGCCTCTGCCTGCAGAGTGTGAGATTAAAGATGTCAGCTGCCATACCTGTGTTGTTTTTGTTTTCGTTTTTGGTTGAACCTAGGGCCTTCATCTCAATAGGCACAAATCTACCACTGAGCTGGAATTCCATCCTTTTCTTTACTTTTTTCTTAAAAATGTTGAGACAAGTGGGTATAGTAGCACATACCTTTAAACCCAGAACTCAGGAAGCAGAAGCAGGAGGATCTCCATGAGTTCAAGGCCAGCTTGATTTACAGAATAAGTTCCAGAATAGCCAGGGTTATAATGGGACCCTGTTTCAATTGCCCTTTCTCTCCCTGTAAAAATTAGCTTTTTGAGATAAGGTTTCACTCATAAAGCTATTGAGGCTGGCCTTGAATTTGTGAACCTCCTAGCTCACCCTTCCAAGTAGCTGAAATTACAGGCCTGCACCAACAATGAGGCTCACCACAGTTACGCATTACCTGGCAGTCAAGGGGAACAAGGGCTGGGAAGATGGCTTAGCAGGTAAAGTCTTGGCCTGGAACCATGAAGGCCAGAGTTCATCTACGTAAAAAGCTGCACCTGGCAGAATGTATTTGTAATCCAAGTGCTGGGGAAGTGAGACAGGAGGATTGCTCACTAGATGGCCCTTCTAGCCAAGCCCCAGGCTAGTGAGAGACCTTGTCTCAGAAAACAAGGAGGCAGCTGGATGGTGGCACACATCTTTAAACCCAGCACTTGGAAGGCAGAGGCAGGCAGATAGCTGTGAGTTTGAGGGCAGCCTGACTTACAGAGTGAGTGCTAGGACAGACTCCAAAGCTACATACAGAAACCCTGCTCGAAAAACAAAACAAAGAAAAAAAAGAAAACAAGGACAGACACTTCTGATGAACACACAAAGTTGACCTCAGGCCTCCATGGACACATGCATGTACATACATACATATATACATACAGGCCTACACACACACACATGCACACATACTCAGAGGAGTGGAGTCTAACACATTCTATAGGGATAAAATGTTTCATCATATGAGCGAATGCAGAGGTGAAAAGGACGCGACCCACAGGATTATGAGATAAGCAGAGTAGGGAGAGCAGGCTGCCAGGGTTTTCGGGGAAGGGGAAGGGGAGTGCCTGCCCCGGAGGTTCTCTTCTGGGCGACTTCTGAAAGAGTCTAAAATTAGATTGTAGTAATGGCTGCACAGCCCACGACTGCCCCAGACCACAGCACTGTGCACACTAAGGGGGTAAACTGTGTGGTGTGTGAATTACATCTTGAGGAAGCTGTTTCTTAAAAAGGAGTAAAGGGCTCATGAGTGGTTCTGTTTAAGCAAGGGATGGGCAAGGTCCTGATTTGCCAGTCTTCCCAAAGCCCTCCCACTGGCCTGAGATTTAACACTGTGTGAGAAACAGTGACCCTTATCTTGAGCAGGTGTGAATTTCACCTACTGCTAGAGTCCCGAGCTCCGTGATTAATCTATATATTTGTTCAGAGAACAAATATATTAATCTTCAGAGAACCCTTTCTGGATTTTGGTTTTTTATTTGTTTGTTTGGTTTTTTGAGACAGGGTTTCTCTGTGTAGCCCTGGCTGTTCTACCAGGCTGGCCTTGAA
This sequence comes from Alexandromys fortis, assembly GCF_014885135.2. Classification (NCBI taxonomy): domain Eukaryota; kingdom Metazoa; phylum Chordata; class Mammalia; order Rodentia; family Cricetidae; genus Alexandromys; species Alexandromys fortis. The sequence continues at coordinate 2,908,002 of NW_026068010.1, forward strand.
CTCACAGAGAACCCTCTCTCTCTCTCTCTCTCTCTCTC
>NW_026068010.1:2908412-3083403 GCF_014885135.2 Alexandromys fortis
TAAAAAAAAATCTAGGGGGCTGGAGAGATGACTCAGAGGTTAAGAGCATTGGCTGCTTTTCCAGAGGTCCTGAGTTCAATTCCCAGCAACCACATGGTGGTTCACAACCATCTGTACTGAGATCTGGTGCCCTCTTCACTGCTGCAGCCAGAACACTATACATAATAAATAAATAAAGTTAAAACCATTCTTTACAAAAATAAATGAATAGAAGAAAGGGAGAAAGAAAGAAAGAAAGAAAGAAAGAAAGAAAGAAAGAAAGAAAGATCTAGATAGTTGGCTTCTTTTGAAAAATCAGAGGTCCCAGACTGTGGCACATGCCTTTAATCCTGACACTGAGAAGGCAAAGGCAGGCAGATCTCTGTGAGTTCAAGACCAGGCAAGGCTATATAGAGTTTCAGGACAACCAGGGCTTACTTAGGGAAGACCTCTCTCAAAAAACCAAAAATGAAAATAAACAACCTCCCCCCACACCCGAGAAAAACACCAAACCAAAACCAAAAACAATCAGAGGTCCCATAAGGTAGACTTACATTTTGGGAGGGCAAGGACCTTATAGAGTGGAGAGTGGCTGCCTCTCTCCATGGAGTCTGAATTTTCTACTTTGCCACCATGCCTGTGGTCCCTAAGGGAGCCCTGACTCTTACCCATCATGCCACCTGCCTAGCCCCTATAGGTAGCTGCCTTTGCAGCTGGTGCCTAGGACCAGGCAGAGAGCTCTGAAGTGTTCTCTCTTCATTAGTAGCTCTGAGAATCACACCAAGGGCCTTGTGGCAACAAGACCCACCCCTGCCACTGATTTACTCTGTCCTGTGTCCTGACTTCTCCCTTTTCTCCCCTCTCTCCGCCCCCATTGGTGACACGGAGGATCCCAGGGCCTTTTGTTTGTTTGTTTTTGTTTTTCGAGACAGGGTTTCTCTGTGGTTTTGGAGCCTGTCCTGGAACTAGCTCTTGTAGACCAGGCTGGTCTCGAACTCACAGAGATCCGCCTGCCTCCACCTCCCAAGTGCTGGGATTAAAGGCGTGCACCACCACCGCCCGGCCCCAGGGCCTTTTACCTGCTAGGCAAGGACTCAGGGGGCCAGTGGGGCAGAATCCCAAGTTTTACTGTGGAAATTTTTTTTTTTTTTTTTTTTTTTTTTGACACAGGTTCTCCGTAAGTAGCCCAGGCTGCCCTTGAACTTGAAAGCCTCTTGTCTCAGTGCCTGGCCCACTTCCAGGCTTGAGCCCTCAAGGTGAGCCATGAAATACTTTTTTTGGTTTTCCGAGATAGGATTTCTCTGTAACTTTGGAGCTTGTCCTGGAGCTAGTTCTTGTAGACCAGGCTGTTCTTGAACTCACAGAGATCCGTCTGCCTCTGCCTCCCAAGTGCTGGAATTAAAGGCGTGCGCCACCACCGCCCGGCCATGAAATACTCTTAACCCGAGAATTCTTTTTAAAGCCGGTGTGGTGACTCGTCTGTAACTTGAACATTCAGGAAGCTGAGGCTGGGGGTTTCAGGTTTAAGGCAAGTCTGAGCTGCATAAGAAGACCCCAGCTATTAGGGCACACACCTTTAATCCCAGCATTTGGGAGACAAAAGCAAGCAGATTTCTATGAATTTGAGGCCATCCTGGTCTATACAATGAGTTCCAGGCCAGTCAGGGCTACATAGAGAGCCCCTGTCTCAAAAAAGCAAAAAAACAAACAAACAAAAAAAGAAGTCCCCAACTCAAAAACAAGCAAAAACCTAGAACGTGTATTGTCATCAAATGGGATTAAAAGGGTTTTTCACGTGAAAAACCACTTGTGAGGAGTGCTTTTTTTCATTAAAAAATATTTTTAAACATTTTTACTCGTCTGCATATCTGTAGGCATGCATGTTTTGTGTGTGGGGTCCCGGAAGAGGCTAGAAGAGGGTGCTAGATCTTCTGGAGCTGGAGTTACAAACAGCTACCCAATGTGGTGCTGGGAACTGAACTCAGGGCCTCTGGAAGAGCCGTATGTTTAACCACGGAGGCCGCTCTCCAGCTCCAGTGTATACGAGTGTAGCCTGGCAGGTCTACAGAGTGCCAGGCAAGACTGAAAAATAAGCTTCACATAGCGCGCGCCTCCTGTGTGGGAAGCAATGCACACAGATCCATGCGTCTCCCATGTGGAAGACACCATTTGATAGATCTCAGTGGTAGCATGCTTCCCTGGTGTCTGTGAAGCCCCAGCTACAATCCCCAGTGTGAAGGGGTAGGAGAAAGGTCATTGAACCTTTACGCTATCCTGGATATTCACTTTCCTTTACAGAAAACACTCTGAGAGAATGCGCGGGAGAGACGTAGTGTGTCGGCTGAAATCACATGGCCGGTGAGAGCAAAGTCATCTTCCCGATACTGACTCCAAAGCTAACGTGTCCCTGTTTTCTCACAACTGTTAGCCTCGCTAATAAAATAATGTATTGCGTGTTCCTACCCGAAAACCCTTCATTATCTTCATAGGAAACAGGAAAGTGAGTACAAGATACACAGTTTTGAGTTTTAAGGTTTTTGAATAGGACCCGCAGAGTTTGCAAAACACCCCTAAAACACTACTGACTATTAGTTCTATGCAGCTGGTTATCGCTTTATGTCTAAGTCTGTTTTGTCTGCATGTCTGTCTATGTACCACTCATGTTCCTGGTGCAGGCAGAGGCCAAAAGCAGGCGTCAGATCCCCTGGGCCTGGAGTTACAGATGTTTGTGCCCTGCCATGTTGGTGCTGGGACTCCTCTGCACGAGCAGTTGGTGCCCTTAAATGTTGAGCCGTCTCTCTAACTTCATTAGACTTAGCTGTTTTCCCCTTAAGATTTAAATTTACTTTCTGACCCACCAAAGGGCTGTGCACTCTGCCGAATGTTAGGCTACAGCAGCGGTAAAGCCCTGCTTCCTGCCCTAGGTACCGTAGCCCTAACTGACAACGCAGGTGCTGAGGTCTAGGGAGTGGGATAAGCAGACAGGAGATGCGCAACACTCGGGGCCTGTGGCCAAGCACTGCAGCCAATCAGCTGAGGCTGCTGCTGGCCCTGCAGGTTGGTCCTGGGGTCAGCGAAAACTCGGAAGTGGAGAGGGGCAGCACCTCAGTCTAGAAGGGAGGCCGGCCACAACAGGCCTTCCAGGCCTTGAGGAGTTGCTGAGAGAACTCCCAGCTCAAGTGGTACAGTCCTCATTTTGTATTTGCCGAGAGTCCAAGTCACCAGCCAGCAGCACAGGGATCTCTGCTTCGGGGACAATGGCCTCACCATCCAAGATCCCAGGCTTTTAGTTTCAAAATGCTTAGTCAATTCGGTACTCCCAGAACTAGGAATGTGGAGGCTAGAGTTTAAGGTCAACCTGGGCTACCTAGTTAGAGGGTCACAAAATGAAACAACACCCCCATCCCAGACAAACAAACAACCAAAAACCCCACCGAGTACATGTATACCAGACAGAAAGACAGACAGACAAAGAGCCAAGGGGCATGGCTCAGTTATAGACCACTGGCCTGGCTTGCACCGGCCCAGCGCCACAGAAGGAAAACAACAGCGACCAAAATCAACCGCAAACCACTCAGGGCCCAAGGTGGCTCTGGGAGAGATGGGGAGGAAACAGCCAACCGGTCCTAACTAACGGTGTTAGTGTGGAGGAAAAAAAAAAATCCACGACAAAGCTTGCCTGCCTTTTGCAAAAGACTGCTGTAGATCCCACTCTGAGATTTCCTTATGACTTCCAAGAAGGGAAATGAGGAAGTAGGAAGACAGCGTGACTTGGTGCATTCCGCGGGAGTACTCCCGCAATGGAGAGCCACCTATGGAAATGCTGCCGGCCACACACTGATGCCACTGCCCTGGCGACTTTGCGGCTAGGAAATAGTCAGAGAACAGTCGGTAATTTCGGTTTTTTTTTTTTTTTTAGATGTCATCTTGTTGCTATGCTACCTAGTCTGGTATCCAACACGTAGACTCGAGTGGTTCTGCCACCGCAGCTTTCTGCTTTCTGGGAGCTAGCTGCCCGGCCCTGCAGAGTTCATTCTGATCCTCTGCCTTTTTCGAGGCTGGCTTTCTCCTGCTTCTGCTGCTGTGCGCTGTATGGATTAGCTGGCGGAGTGTTTCTGGAGGATTTTCTTGTCTCTGTCTTCCCGTTCACTGTAGGAATACCAGGATTACAGATGCCCACCACCTCCACATCAAACTTGCATTATTGGGATTGCATTCTGGCGTTTTTTATTTGATGAGCTATCTCCCCTTCCTTCCTTCTTTCCTTCCTCCCTTCCCTCTCTATCTCTCTATCTTTTTTTTTTTTTTTTTTTGAGACAGGGATTCCCTGTGTAGTTCTGTCTGTCCTGGAACTCACTGCAGACCAGGCTGACCTCAAACTCAGAGACCCACCAGCTCTCCTCTTTATCTGAAACAAGGTCTCATGCCTCCCAGGCTGGCACTGAACTCCCTGTGTAGCCCAGGATGACTTTGAGCTTGTGGTTCTAGCTCTTCCTCCTAAGTACTGGGATTACAAGTGTGTGCCACTGGGTTAACATGGTACTGAGGATGCAATCCGGCACCTCCTGCATGGTAAGTGAGCCCCAACCCCTGAACCCCACATTCATAACCTTGATCTACCTTTATGCATGTTAGTGTTATCTCTAACAAATTGTTATAGACACTAGATACTGTTATACAAAAAATATACATAATATCTTGTCACAAGAAAAACTATTTTTAGAAGAAATTCTGATTTGAAGAAAAGCATGTGTGTTGTGTGAACCCCCGAAAAAGGCTGAACAAACGAATATACTATGAAGTGTTGATAGTATTTAATTTTGGCAAGAGACAAACTTTATTTTCTCTTTAGAATTCCCAAGTTTTCTACGATCAGTTTATATCAGCCATAAAAGCCCCTTGCCAGAGGTAATGGTGTCCACCTATAATCCTGGCACTTAAGGGTGAGGACAAGGAGCACCAGGAGTTCAAGGGTCTCCTCATTAACAGCAAGTTTGGGCCAAAGTCTTTAAAGAAAGATAGGCTCAGCTGGGCAGTGGTGGCACACACCTTTAATCCCAACTGGTTTTGGTTTGTTAGTTTTTTTTTCTGTGCTAAGGCTTGAACCCAGGGCCTCAAACAAGTTCTCTACCACTTAACCATACTCCTAGCCCTTTGACCCTTTTAAATTTAATTTAATTAATTAATTTTATTTTATGTGCATTGGTGTAAAGGTGTCAGATCCCCAGAGACTAGAGTTACAAACAAGTGTGAGCTGCCATGTGGGTGCTGGGAATTGAACCTGGGTCCTCTGGGAGAGCAGCCAGGGCTCTAAACTGCTGAGTTGTCTCTCCAGCCCCCTTATTTGTTTGTTTGTTTTTAAAGCTTGACAATGTTGGGGTTAGGGATTTAGCTCAGTGGTAGAGAGAGCATTTGCCTAGCAAACACAAGGCCCTGGGTTTGGTTCTCAACTCTGAGGGGGGAAAAAGAAGGTAACTGACAGCTTTATTAGTGTTTGAAGTAAAACTTCACAGGGTAGGCAAGCTGTCAATATTCGCTGAGTGTCTGTGACACCCCCCCCCAGCTTCACTTCTGGGGTGCTCTGTGGTCAACAGCAGAGAGAGCCCTGGGAATTAGACCCTCCCAGTTTAGAATCCTGGTCCTGATGCTTCCAGATCCTGTTACCAAGGCAACATGTAGGAAGTCTTGGGTTCATTCCCCAGCAATCCTGTAATTTCAGTACTCAAGAGGTTGAGGCTGGAGGAGTTTCAGAGTTAGAGGTCAGCCTGTACTACATACAATGAGTTCCAGGACATAAAGTGAGACCTCACCTAAAAAACAAATAAATAAATAAACAAATAAAAGAGGAAACAAAAATAAATAATTTAAAAAATGGATATAATTTTTCCAGTGTCCATAACTCTACTGCTGTAAGACTTCTTGATCTGGATTGGAGAGATGGCTCAGTGGTTAAGAGCATTGACTGCTCTTCCAGAGGACCCGGGTTCAATTCCAGCACCCACATGGCAGCTCACAACTGTCTGTAACTCTAGTTGTAGGGGTCTGAACCCCATGGCAAAACACCAATGCATATAAAATAAAAGTAACATAAAAAAAACTCATATTAAAACATTTGCTTCCAGATTAACTACCAAGGCCTCCGTAGGTCCTCAGAGCTCTCTCTGACACAGTGGACTTCCTCTCTTCCCCTCCCCCCACATCCTTAACCTTCACCAGTTCAGACCTTGCACTTTCCTGCCTCTGAGTCCAGGGCAAGCTGTTTCTTTGGATTATAATGTCCTTTCCCGGTCGTGGCTGCTAAAGTTCAAGCTGCCCTTTGACCCTCCCTGACCTTTGCTAATTGTCAACTCAGTGAGCTTTCTTTCAGTTTGGAATTTCCGGTCCTTTTCACTTGCTCTTGTCCAGGGCCCTTAAGGTGCTGTAGTAACAACTTAACCATTGCACACGCTATAACCCATATTAATATCTCATGGTTTGTTCCCTATTGTTCATTTCTCTCTCGTATTCTTTCTTTTTTCCTTTTTTTGAGATATGATCTCATTGTGAAGCCCCAGAATTTAGCGTGTAGACCAGGCTGGCCTTGAGTTCACGGAGCTCCACCTACTTTCCCTGTGCTGAGACTAAAGGCCTATCTATGCCACTAAGCGTGGTGCTCTTTGCTCTTCTGTCGCTGCAAATGAATATAAAAGGAGTTTTTAATGTTTTTGTGACAAACCTATTGCATTGCTTGATATTCCTTTTTTTTTTTTTTTTTCAAGACAGGGTTTCTCTTTGTAGCCCTGGCTGCACTAGAACTCACTCTGTAGACCAGGCTGGCCTCAAAGTCACAGAGATCCGCCTGCCTCTGACTCCTGAGTGCTGGGATTAAAGGCGTGAGCCACCACTGCCAGCTGCTCAATATTCAATTTAAAAATGTATATCTAGGGGCTAGAGGGCTGGATCACAGGTTAGGATCACCCAGCAATCTTTAAAGGACCTGGGTTCCATCACAGCACCCACACGGTGGCTCACAACACCCTGTAGCCCAGCTCCAGGGTCTCTGATGCCCTGCTCTGGCCTTCTCAGGCACCTGAACACATGTGTACGCATACGGACAACCTGGCACACACATACACACATAGGAACAAAATTTTAAAATTAAGTCTATGAAAAGACACTGTGTTAACATAAACAAAACCCCAAAATGAAAACCAACAGACAAGTATAGTAAAGACACAGCTATGTGTAGAATTCCTTTCCCTCTGGGGACTAGCTGTGCTCTCTCCCACTGGCCTTAGGGGCATGAAGCAAACATACCCTCTCACTATCACTGGTGCGGGCCAAAATCAGTTGTTGTCAGCAATTGCATGGGGCTGGATTTTATTTAGGTTGGTTCCTATCCTGATGATCTGGGCAATGTCTTTACAAACTGTTGCTTCCATTGCTTTTCTGTTTGGCTTTTTGTTGTGTACAATGTTGCCGCTTGTAAATGCATTTGTGGGTCATTTCGTGTGTCTCATTAGAAATCTTTAGAGTACAGCAACATTGGGCTTTCTCTGAGAGCTGGAGAGTGAACCCAGGGCCTTACACGTACTGGGCAAATGCTGCTACTGAATTCTGCAGGTTGTGTTTTAATTTAAAAAAAAAAAAGAATTAATAACAAAATTTAGATGTATTTTTATGTGCATGAGCATTTTGCCTGCATGGAAATATGAGCGTCCTGCGCATGCCTGGTGCCCATTAGGTCAGAAGAGGGCATCAGATCTACTGGGATTGGAGTTACATGTGGTTGTGAGCCACAGTGGAACCAGGTCCTCTGCAAGAGCAAGTGCTCCTAACTGCTGAGCTAACTATCCAGCCCTTAAATTTTCTTTTAAAAAAAATAGATTTATTTATTATTATGTGTATGAGCATTTGCTGTCATGTCTGTCTGTCTGTCTGCACACCACATGCCTGTCTAGTACCCAATCAATGAAGCCAGAAAAAGGCACTGGAGCCCTGGAACTCATGCTGTGCTGGGAAGTGAACCTGGGTTCTCTGCAAAAGCAGCATGTGCTCTTAACAGCTGAACCATCTCTCCAGTCTCTCAGCTCTTGGCGTTTTGAGACGAGGCCTCATTGTACAGCCTAGGCTGGTCTAGAATTTCCAGATTCTAGGGTCACAGCATGCCCCGCAATAGCTCTTTCAGTGATGTCATATGTGGAGCAACAAAGATGCTTTTGGAGGTTAAAACAGTTGTGTGTCCACGCTAGAGTTCTTTGTCCTTCTGCCTCGACCCCACCTCTACCACCAACCCCCAGGCCCAGGTCCTGCTTTGTGTACTTGGTGCCCAAAGCATCTAGTTCTTGGGATTTATAGGCACCGATGGCTATGGGGAACAATTTTTTCCCTCTCAAGTTCAGCATCAAAAGGCATTTCTTTCAACACTTCAGGGGGAAAATAGCAACCAAGAGACTCAATAGTCCTAACCCAAGCAGAACGGATTTGGGTGAGATTTTTTCTACAGACCCCTGCCTGCCTGTCTTTTAAAATGACGGGTCATATCAACCTCTTATATCTTTCTCTTTCAACTTTACTAAGAAACAAATGTCGGCTGCGGTGGTATAACTGTGAACTCAGCACTGAAGCAGGGTCACCCCCATAATTCTGGGGCAAACTGGGCTACACAGCAACACTCTGTCTTTAAAAAGGAGGGAAGTAAGAAGGAAGGAAAGACATGTAAAAACTTTGACAGGTAGATAGTAAGTTCTAGGGACTAGAGAGATGGCTTAGTGCCTAAGAGGACTGGCTGCTCTTACAGAGGACCAGGCTTTGGTTCCCAACACCCACATAGCACTCACAACCATCTGTAATTCCAGTAACTCCAGGTATCTGCTGCCCTCTTCTGACTTTTGTAGGCACTGCATCTATGCAGTGCACAGACATGTGCAAACAATCCTATACATAAAAAAAAAAGAAAAAAGAAAAAAAAAGAAAACTTACCAAGAAAAACGTTCTGACCTTTAAGTATTATATGGCCACAAGTCATCTTCATCACAATATGCTTATATTTTATATATTACAATTAGAAGGTTCAGAGAACATATGATTTTTTTTTTCCTCAATGAGTATACCTGAACTTGAAAGAGAGATTTTGAGCCGGGCGGTAGTGGTGCACACTTTTAATCCCAACACTCGGGAGGCCTGTGAGTTCGAGGCCTGGAACTACAAGAGCTAGTTCCAGGACAGCTAGGGCTGTTACACAGAGAAACCATGTCTTGAAAAACGAAAAACAAACAAATAAAAAAACCCAAGATTTTATTTTGTTTCAGTCTTGAATGTGCCACCCAAGTCATAACTGACAGTCACAGGAGTTGACATCTATAGGCGAGAAAGCTGTTGCCAGACACAGAACGATACTCTTCCAGGCAAAAATCCCCCTTTCTCTCTGCTAGACTTCCTGGTGCAAGCCCGCCTTGCCGATTTTTTTTCTGGGAAGCCTATCATTTCTGGAACTGAGGCAGAAGAATCATAAATGTCAGGCTAGCCTGTGCTACAAAATGAGTTCAAGGCCAGCCTGGGCAATTTAGTGAGATCCTGTCTCAAAAACATTTTTTAAATTTTTAAAAATTTGTTTTATGACTATGGATGTTTTGACTGCATGTATGTCTGTGCATCACACCACACGCATGCCTGGTACCTTCGGAAGCCAGAAGACAGCATCAGAGTCTCTGGATCTGGAGTTAGAGAAGATCGTGAGCCACCGTCTAGGTGCTGGGAACCCAACCTGGGTCCTCTGCAAGAACAGCCGTGCTCTTAACTATGGAATCATCTCTCAAGCCCCATTTCAACAGAGAGAGAGAGAACTAGGGTTACAACTCAGTGGTAGAACTCCTGTTCTGGCTCCAGGACTGAAAACAACAAAAACCAAATGCAGACAAGCTTACATAAGCTCACAGGAAGACAAACGGAAGCATCGGCAAAGACCGTGCAGTGGATTTCTTCAAGGGTCACCATGGGAGATGACGGGACATGTGTTCTCTACCAACTACTCTGGCAAAGCTGCCATAGCGGCCAGAGTAGACGGACAGGTCAGCTGAGCGGCAGCACCCCTGGGATGCCTTCCTCACACTCCGAGTGGAGCCCCCAGGACCTGAACATGTTGCCCTGAGGACGTGAGGGCATGCCTTAGTTACTGTTCTATTGCTTCCAGGAGACACCATGATCAAGGCAGCTCATAGAACACATTTAGCCGGGGGCCTGCTGACAGTTTCCGAGGTTAAGTCCCCGATCATCATGAAGGGGACTATGGCAGCATGCGTGGTGCTGGAGCAGGAGCTGAGTGCTTATATCTGATCTGCAAGATGGAGGCAAAGAGAATGAGACTAGGTCTGGTAGGGACTTCTGAAACCTCAAAGCCCACCCTCAGCGACATACCTCCTCTCACAAGGCCACACACCTCCTAATACTTCCTAAACTAAGTCCACCAGCTTCAAACTAAACATTTAAATACAGGAGCTGAAGGAGGCCAGTCTCATTCAAAGCCCCCCAGGGCATCTGGCTTTGCCCACCTCTAGTTTGACCCTTCCGGCATGACCCCTTCGCCTGACCCAGGAATGGAGTTGTCGTCACCGATTCCTCTCCTTCCCACCGCCTTTTAGCCAGCAGATTAAGTCTGCTGCTTCTACCATTGTAATGTCTGTCACCTCCCTCCTTTCTAGGGTCACCATCTCCTGTTTCATCTACTCCATTGACTGCTAACTACCTCATTAATATTCCTGGGCCTCTGCTTTAGAAAACTCCAAGTGACTTTCCATATCCAGGGGACAGTTACGTTCAAGCATCTTCTCCTTCTTTAAGGATTTCAACATGGCTCCCTGCAACTCAGCTCAAACTCCTTAGCACAGGTCCCAGGCCCTGCATACACAGGCCTGCTGCTGCTCAGCTCCCAGCAGCCACTGGGAAGCCAGGTGGGGTGAGGTGGGTTTGGGGGGACAATGTCTTATTAGCCCATTCCTTTCCTCCCTCAGTCCCTGACGATAATCCTTCTCCTACACCTCTTTCTTTTTCTCCTGACACCCCTTCTCAGGGACAGGCTCTGGGGAACAGTCTTGTCTTCAGTGTCCAGCACTCTGAATCCTCTGCCCCCTTGATCATGGCCTTCAGTTTGTGTCTGCTTGACATGCCGCATCCAGCCTACCGTCTGGCCTACCAGAGCCACTTGATCCACGAGGGAATGTTTAAATATGATAAACAGAGAAAGTAATGACAGATGGGAGTCTAACCCTGACCTTGCTCCCGACTACGGCATGCCCCACTCCTCCATCAGCACGTGCTGTGTGCCTGGGCTGAGATATCACACCGTACCCCAGAAACATGTACAATTATCACATGTTAGAAACAAATGAGCAGGGAAAGAGAACAGCGGAGCCAAGCTCCTGGCACAGTGGGACCCTGGTGTTCTGGTCTCTTACATAGCCTCCTCCATGTTTGTCCCCCACTTCCCCCAGCCGCCACTCTTTCCCAGGGACCAGGATGTATCTAAGAGTGTGGCCACTATTGCGTGCTGTGCTGAGGTCAAACCCAATGGATGTAGCATGTCCACGAGTGAGCACCCTACCTCTGAGCTATAGCCCCAGTCCTGTTTGTTTTAACATGTTAAAATTGTATGTGCTTAGGGGCACTTTTTTGTAACATGTTAAAAACAAACAGGAAGATGGAAATACAGAGTTCGGTCCTCAGTTCTGTAGGTGGTTCTTCTTCCAAGAGACAGGGTGGTTATTAGTCAAAAGATCTCTTCAAACAGCAGGGTGGGTGGTGGTGGTGCATGCCTTTAATCCCAGCACTCGGGAGGCAGAGGCAGGCGGATCTCTGTGAGTTCGAGGCCGGCCTGGTCTAAAAGAGCTAGTTCCAGAACAGGCTCCAAAGCTAACAGAGGAACTCTGTCTCGAAAAACAAAAAACCAGCCAACCAACCAAACAACCAAACAAACAAACAAACAAAAGAGCTCTTCCAACTGTTGTCAGCGTTGGGGCTGACACGTTGCTTAGTGCTGTGAAGCCATGACCCAGGTCCCACCCCTCCCAGCCCCTCTGCCTCAAGCCTCCCAGCCCCCCTGCCTCAAGGGAGTTTAGTGTGAGACAAAGGAGAGACCAACTCCCTGTAGCAAAGACTGGACGGATTGGGAAGAACATTTAGACACACCTCTAAGAGGAAGGAATTTGGATTCCCACTTACGGAGCAAGCTAAGAGGCATCCTGAGATGTGAGAGCCTCTAGTCGGCGGGGGCATCACCAGGCGATGAACAGCAAGCAGTTCAAGAACACTATGGAACTTCAGAGCACAGCGTGGCTGGAACCTGGTCGGGCATTCTGTCTGAGAGGCAGCAAAAGTTCTACACAGATGCCCTGGAGCTGGAGTTTGAGGCGGTTGGTAGGTGCCTGATGTGTGTGTGTGTGTTTATTGGGATCTGAACTTGGGTTCTCTGCTGTAGCAGTTGAAGCCTTGAATTTCTCCTGGCCCTAAATAGTGTACTAGCAAGGTAAGCCAGGGACATCGTGTGGTCTAACTCAGAAAGCTTGAGGCTGGCATTTGAAAGCAGCCATGTTCAGGCACTGAAGAGCCTGTGAGAGGCAAGGCGCTGCCCCGAAGACCTGCTCACCCAAGTGATCACTTGGGTTTCTTCCTCAGAGCGTCTAGTCGCTTGGAACTCAAGTGACTCATGGCCGGCCTCACTGGCAGCATTCCTTCCGCGCTGACTATCCAGTCACTCGAGGAATGCTGAGGGACATGGAATTCTCCGGCACTTGGGCGAGGAGAGCAGCTGCCTGTGGAAATCCCAGGCCATCCTCCCATTGTCACCACCCTGCACAGGTTCCTCAGGCTGCTCGGCCCCCAGGAAGGCTGGGCAAGCAGAACTACCTAAAGCACACTTTTGAGACCAGCTAGAAACCAGCAGAGGTTCCCCTAACCCGACAGGAAAGGCCAGGCAGCTTGTACTTACAGGAGGCCTCCTGCTGCCTGGAACAGTTTAACCAGCTAGGGCCCTTCCTTCCCCACAGAGAGGAGGGTAACACAAGACAGGATGCTTATTTGACAAGAGCGCCAGAGAATGCAGCAGCGGAGTGTGTGTGTGTGTGTGTGTGTGTGTGTGTGTGTGTGTGTGTTGTAGCGCAAACCTGCTTTCAAGTTCTTAGAATGGGAGGTAGGAGAGGAGAAGGGGGAGGGGAAGCACCACTGGCTTTAAACAACACAGCAGGAAGGTGGCACACGCCTTTAATCCCAGCACTTGGGAGGCAGAGGCAAGCCGATCAGTTCAAGGCCAGCCTGGTCTACAAGAGCTAGTTCTGGGATAGCTACGGTTGTTACACAGAGAAACCCTATCTCAAAAAACAAATAAACAAACAAAAAATCTGGAGGCAGAGGCAGGCAGATCTCTGTGAGTTTGAGGCCAGCCTGGTCTACAGAGAGAGTTTCAGGCTAGCAAGGGCTACATAGGGAGGCCCTATCTCTAAGCAAGCAAACAAACACAGTTACTAGAAGCCAAGGTTGTTTCTCTGGTGCCTCTGCTGAGGGAGGGGAGGCCATCATTTTCTGAAGAAGGGAAAACCTGGTCACTCTGCTCTTCAAGGGAGTGTTTTAACCAGGTCCCAAATCTCCCCGTCCTCAGGCCTGACCTCCTGAGTTCTGGGATTGCAGGTGTGTATCTACACACTGTCTTTAGTTGAGAGGTTTTATCTGCTGTGCTAAAGATCTCGCTGGAGGAAGAATGCCACATCGGGCAGACGCTAAGCCTGCACTCTAAGGCCTGATAAGGCAGTCCACAGGAAAGGAAGACCTTGTTTTTCACAATCACTCATTGCTGGACACTTGCCGAAGCCAGTATTTGCAAAGCAGGTTCATGCTCAACCTTTCGTGTGGTTCCTTCAGGCCCTCCTCTTGAGCTCTTGACTTCCGTTCATGTGCGTATGTGTGTAGCTGTGCACCTGAGGGTGTGGGGGGGGGGGAGCAGGGGCCACCGAGATGGTTTTCGTCATTAGAAAAGTGGGTGCATTTCAAACACTGTTATTAATTAGTGGGCTCTTTTTTAACGTCTGTGGGTGTTTTAGCTGCATGTGTGTCTGTGCACCCACAACTGCATGCCTGGTGACCCCGGAGACCAGAAGAGGGCATTGGATCCTCTGAAGCTGGAGTTACAGGCAGTTAGAAACATCATGCAGGAATCGAGCCTGAGTTGTCTCTCTGAAAAAACAGTCAGTACTCTTAATCTCTAAGGCATCTCTTCCTTCTTTTCTTCCTTCCTTCCTTCCTTCCTTCCTTCCTTCCTTCCTTCCTTCCTTCCTTCCTCCATTCCTTCTTCCGATCTCTGCCTCACTCCCTTTCTTCCTTTTTTAGAGACAGAATCTCACTATATGTAGCTCCTGCTGACCAGGCTGGTCTCAAACTCACAGATCTGCTGCCTCTACCTCCCAAGTGTGTACCAGCACCCCCAGCTCATTAGTGGAGTTAGGTTACTATTTTGGATCACTTGGTCCTAATTTTTGTTGTTGTTATTGTTACCACCATAGCAATTCTGGTCCATTTTTTCAGTGCTGGAATAAATAATATTCAAATTAGAAAGTAAAAAAATGCTAATAGGCATTTTTAAGTGTTTCATATTGTATTGCTTTGACATTATTTTAATTTTATCACTAGATATGATGAGTCGTGCCCACTTTGGACACCATTTGGTGTATAAACCATCTGGTTTCTTCATTCATGCAGACAAGCAGTATATACGGTTGGGTCCAAAGAAGGTTATGAGACAAGACTTTGGCAAAAACATGCTTTGTTTGATTTTAAATTATTGTTTTGTAGGCAAATTTGATTAAGAAAAAAATGTTTCTTTTCTAAGTGAGGCCCCTCCATTGAACCAATAACAAATTTGTTTGAAAATAATTCACGGCTTCTAGAACTCCAGAGAGTATAATTTTTTCCCCTTTAATTAGTAGCTTAGATTTTTTTTAAGCCAATGCCAAATGCAACGTGAGCTCAAGTTTTTCAGATCATCTCTAAACTTAGAACCCGTGATTTTCAAGTGGGTTCTAAATTTGGCAAAATACCTCCCCCTCGCCACGGTTAGCGAGCGGTTTTCCCATTCTTAAGAGTTTGTCTCATTTTCTGAACAAGAAAAACTTTCTCTTTATTTTTAAATAATTGTTTCTATTTCCCTTCTGGTGAGTACCAAACGCCACAAAACCTATTTGATATCGATAAAACCAGTATGACAGTTTTTTTGAAAGAAAAGGGGGATGTGGAAGGGGAAAAAAAGTCATTTGCCTCTTTCTTATTTTTTGGGGGGTCCCCATACAATGTCCCACTAATTAGTCCCAAAAAGAGGGGCCAGGAATGTGACTCAGGACAGTAAGCGCCCATGGGGAGTTCAGTCCACAGCCCCCATGGGAAGGGTTGGGCATGTGGCAGCCGTCTGCGATCCAGCACTGGGAAGTGGAGACAGGAGGCTGAGCTCATGGTCACAGCCAGCCTGAATCACTGAGCTTCAAGTGGAGTGAGAGACCCTGTCCCAGAAAATAGAGTGATGGAGAAAGACACTGGTTGACTAACTCTGGTTCCCCTAAGCATATACATACAGGTATACCCACATGAACATGTAGGTATAACACAGATACACACCCATCACACATACACATCTCTCTCACACACACACACACACTCACACACACACACACTCATCCTCCTAGAAAGAACTGATGTCCAAACTTGATGATGATGAGTAGGCTTGAGGGAAAGTAGACGCCTCTCTTTGGACTGGGTCGTGGTGGCGCACGCCTTTAATCCCAGCACTGTGGAGGCAGAGGCAGGAGGATCTCTGAATATGAGGCCAGCCTGGTCTACAGAGTGAGTTCCAGGACAGCCAGGGCTACACAGAGAAACCCTGTCATGTATGTATATATGCATACATACACATATATAAATATGTGTGTATACATATATGTAATTTTATTTATTTATCTATTTATTTATTTAGTCTTTACATACCAATCCCAGTTCCCCCTCCCTCCCCTCCTTCCACTTTTCCCCCTTCCCCCATCTAACCCCACATCTGCTCCTCAGAGAAGCTAAGGTCTCCCCTGGAAGTCAATTAAGTCTCACCTCATTGAGGCAGGACTAATGCCTCCCCTCAACCCCCGTGCCTAGGCTTAGTAAGGTATCCAAGCCTCAAAGCAGACACACATGAACCTGGAAGTAAACTCTGATATTTAGTTTACTCTTTAAAGTAAATTCTTTTAAAAAAATATTTATTTTTATTAAGTATACAGTGGTTTGCCTGCCTGTGGGCCAGAAGAGGGAACCAGATCTCATTACAGATGCTTGTGAGCCACCATGTGGTTGCTGGGAATTGAACTCAGGACCTTTGGAAGAGCAAGCAGTGCTCTTAACCTATGAGCCATCTTTCCAGCCCTAAAGTAAATTCTTATGACACCATTGGACCTGAAGGAGTGGACCAAGAAGGGTTGAAGCTAAATGGCACGTTTTCTTCTGTAACGTACCTGCAGATTCAGGGGCTCTCGTTCCTGACAGGAGGGCCAGGAATACCATGCCACACCATGTCTTCCTGCAGGCTTTCCTATCAGTTGCCCCCGAAGGCTCTAATTCTAAATAAGTAACAGCCTTTCTTTCCATCTGTCTGCCTGGATCACAGTGTGACCCTGGGCCACTTCCCTGCACCATTAGCTCTGCCTCTGACACCTGTGGGCACCGTGGCTGGAGATTTCAAGCAGAAAGTCTTGGTAATGGCCAGAGACTACACATCCAGAGAAGGCATGTATGCACCCTGTGGAGAGAGACCACACACCCAGAGAATGCATCTATGCACCCTGTGGCCAGAGATCACACAGAGAATGCATGTATGTGGCCAGAAACCACACACCCAGAGAGTGCATGTATGTGGCCAGAGACTACACACCCAGAGAATGCATGTTTGCACCCTGTGGCCCAGGTACACTGGAGTGAACCACAAGAGGGGCTTCAGCTGAGCCATCTGCTCAACACCCTCTTTGAAGATAGGGTCTTGCTAGGGAGCCCCAGGTAACCTCAGCCTTGCTATCTGTCCTCCTGCCTCAGCCTTCAGAGTGCTTGCATTATGTGTGGGTACCACATGTCAGGGTCTTTATTGTCATTAAAACAAAAAAAAAATGCCAACATATATTCTTCAAATGCCAATTTTGGATTTTATTGGGCAAATCTGATAGTATTTGAAAGTTGTCCTTACATGCTTTAAAAAGGGATTTATTTTGAATTACTTGTATATGTGTGTGTCAGTGTGGGTTTCCTTAGAGTCCAGAAGAGGGCGGTGGATCTCCTGGGACTGGAGTCAAAGGTGATTGGTTGTGAGTCACCTGAGGTGGGTGTGGGGAACTGAACTAAGGTCTTCTGCAGTAGCAGTATAGTCTCTTAACCACTGAGCTAACCTTCCAACCCCCCACATATTTGCTTAAATGTCTGTCTATCTATCTATCTATCTATCTATCTATCTATCTATCTATCTATCTATCTATCTATCGTGTGTAAGTATATATAGGACATAAGGGGGCAGATGTCAGAGGACAACTTTGGGGTCGTTTCTCTCCTTCTACCTTTACACAAGCTCCAGGTATTGGACTTAGGCTGCCAGGCCTGTACAGTAAGTGTCTTTATCTGCCAAGCCACCTCACTGGCCCAGTCTCTCATGCCCTCTCTTGTTCCTGCTGGAATCCAGGAGGAGTGGATGGAACTGTAGAAATGAGCACTGCCGGGGCATTGGAGAGGGCTGGGCTTGCTCTTCTCTGTAACATCTTCACTTATTCTGCCCACGTCTAGTTACGGAGGATGCTGTGGTTTGGTTCTTAAGCATCCCCTCCAGGATCCGTGTGGTATAAGCTTGCTCCCTGGGATGATGTGATTAGGAGGTGGAACTTTGTGTGTGTATATGCGTGCGCACACACACGTGTGCCCTCGAAGGGGGCTGTGGAATTCTGCTATGCGCCTCTCTCTTACTTTCTGTCCATCCTCTTCTCTTGGTGCCACTAGCTGCTTCCCCTGACGCTAGGCGGGGATTGCCTTGTCACTAGACCAGCAGCAAGGTGCAGCTGACTATGCACCTGTGAAACCCTGGGACCAAGGAAACCTTTTCTCTTTGTAAGCTAGCAGCTGTGGGTATTCTGTGTAGCAACAGGATGATGATTGACAAGGAGGATGTGAGGGTCCCTCAAATCAAGGAAGAACTCAGCAAATGCTTCCCCCTGGAACTGGGGTCTGAAGTTACTGCGCTACTACAGGGTACTTGGTCTGATATGGGCCTACTGGGCCTCTGATGTCCAGACTGGGCCACTCAGCACAGGGAAGTGCCCTGGCCACCAGGATAACAGTCTCAGCTCTCACTCGTCCTTCCTGTTTCCCCTTTTCTTGCTTCACACCGAGTTTCTCTGTATCCTTGTCTTGCAGGCAGCCTCAAAATCTGACTCAATGCTGACCTTCCCAAGACCATAACCATTCCCCAAACCATGCTGTTCTCACAGAGACACCAAGTATGAGAGACAACCCATCGTTGATTGTCAGTTCCCTACTCTGCAAAACCCAAAGCAGTGACACCCAGAGGAAACCTAGGAAGGGCAATCCATTGGCTACATCGGTGCCCTTTGTGTTTCTGTTGTTCTGATAAGCACCATGACCAAAAGCGAGCTGGAGAGCAAAGGCTTGGCTTTACCCAGAGAACCAGGGCTCACGGAGAAGATGAAGCACAGACCGCGGAGGGGCAATGGGTACTGACTCCCTCCAGGGCTTATGTTCAGCTAGCGTTCTTGTACATACAGTCCAGGTCCTCCTACCAGGTGATGGCCACACCCACACTTGGCTGGGCCTTCCTCCATCAGTTAGCTATCAGGAAAATGCTGCACATACAAGTCAAGTCCGTGAGCCAGACTGATCTGAGCAATTCTTCAGCTGGGGTTTCTTCTTCCCCGGGTGACTCTAAGTGTGTGTCAAGTTGTGACAATTGCCTCAATATAATTCTGCAAGGACCTGCTCTGGATGGTTGTGAAAGCTGTGTTGCTGAATTCACTGAGACAAACACAAAGATAGAATGAAACAACAACAGAGTCAACTGTGTCTCCGGCCACAGGGACTTGGGTAAGGTGAAATTAAAACTCACCTGCCAATCATCTTAAAAGCTCGTATGTATTTCATTGAGACACAAGTTGACGAGAATACTCTAATAAAGGAATACCTTGAGAACCACAGGCTAAATGTGAAAATCATCATCAATACAAAAGCTAAAGAGCCTTGGCCAAATGACACGCTTGAAGTGAAATACATGTAAAGACCCTTGAACTCAGAGGCATTTTGGTATTCCATACATTTGCATGGCTTAGACATTTCTAATCTATGGCTGGAGTCATCTGCCAACATCATGGCCTCCAGAGGGTTCTTATGAACCCTTGCCTTAGAAGAAAGGCAAGATTAAAATCGGGATGTTTTAGAGCTGCTGAAGATGGTTCAATGTAGACACAGGCCAGGAGCTGGATCCCTGGATGCCATGGTGGCAGGAGTAAGACAGGAATCTCAAATATTGACCTCTGACCTCCACCTGTGTGCCAAGGCACACGCACACTTATCACACACAGACACAATGGCACTAAATAAAATTAAAAGTCTTGAAAAGATGCTTTAAATTTATAAAGATATAAAATAATAGTGAATAATTTCCACTCATATATATATAGTCAGATATTATAGATAATAATCATATGTTCACATTCAACCACTAATATGAGCAACACTAATAAGCATTTCAGATATGGATGTACACGTATTTGCCTTCATGGACACACAACAGGCAAAAGAAAATGGGTGGTGGGGTATTTGAGCATAGATTTTTTTACCCCCTAGACAGGGTTTCTCTGTAGCTTTAGAGCCTGTCCTGGAACTCGCTCTGTAGACCAGACTGGCCTCGAACTCACAGAGTTCCACCTGCCTCTGCCTCCCCAATGCTGGCATTAAAGGCGTGAGCCACCACCGCCCAGCCAAACATAGGTTTTTAACTAGGGTCGTGAACCATGAATAGATCGACCTCCATCACTGTCTGGGAAGAATTTCAGTCAGGTAATTTAAAGGTGGTAATAAATATAAGTCAAGCTGTTACTGAACATGATGCTTCAGTTCCAATACCTCATTTCCAGAGAGAAGAAAAAGGAGCTACTGTCCACGCTTTAGAACAAACTGATTAGAAGAAAGACGGTGCCAGATTCTGCAGCCAAACTCTGCAGCCAAAAATCAGATTCCAAGCTTGCATCTTGAAAGCCAGGATCCATTCAGAGTATTCCAAGAATAGTTGTCAAATTGCTGGAAAGTATCGATTCCGTACGCTATCTGTACGCTAGCCTCAAAATGGCTCTTAAAACTGAGAGGCAGGTCTGAGTCAGCCTTGGCCAACCCAATCAAGTTATTGCTCCCTCCATTTGTCATGCTCCCCAAAGTTCTAGTGACTTCTGGAAATGTTCCTCGGGTCTGCTGCAGGCAGGCACTGGTCTAAGCTGTGGGACAGTGTAAGCTGCGCGTGGGCCCCTTCAGAGAGAGAAAGACATGCAGAACGAAACAGCTGCTTTCCTCTTCTTGTACTTGGGGATGTGTATGGGGTGGGGGTATGCATAGTCTATGACCGGAAGACAACCTCAGATGCTGGTCCTAGCTTTCCACCCTGACACAGGGTCTCTGTCACTCACCTGCTGCGGATGCCAGACTCTGACTACCATGTCACCTTAGGCTGTGGTTACAGATGTGCTAGCTTGATGTAAGTCCTGGGAAGTTGAACTCAGGGCCCTGTGTCTGTGCCACACATGATTTCACCCTCTGAGTCACCTTTCTCAGCCCTCCCCTTTAAAGATGGCTCCTGCGTGGGTAGGAGGGGTGCCTGTGCCAGGGTATGTGTGTGCGGGGTAGAGGACAACCCCGTAGAGTTGGTGCTTTCCTTTCGCTTTTATGGGGCTCCCGGGATTGAACACAGGTCACCAGGCTTCTACAGAAAGCTCCTTTACCCCTTGAGCCATCTTGCCATCCCCCATTTTTAAGGTGAGTCTCACTGTGTAACCCGGGCTGACCTCTAACCTATAGTCCTCCTGCCTCTGCCTCCTAAGTTTTGGGGTTACAGCTGTGACCCCATCAGGAGCATTCAAGGCTGTTCTCCTGAAGGCCACACCCCTAAGGTATCTCTGCTACCAGGTATGGTTGAGGGGAAGGTTTATTTTAGACATGAGAGGGAGTACAGCCAGAGGAACCTGCAAGAGTCCAGACTGAACCAGAACACGAGAGGAGGAATTTGGTGGGGGGCCTGGGGGAGGAAGAGAGAGGAACCAGGAGCCAAGAGACCAGGTGTGAGATAGGAGACCAAGAGGCCAAGAGACCCCAAAGCCAAAATGCCTGGTTTATTTAGGGAAGAGAAGCCGGCCCAAGAAAAAAACTCAGGGGCTGGAGAGGTTGTAGGAGGAGCTGGTATAGGTGAGGTGATGCTAAGAGAGACTGGTGGGGCCCACTTTTTTTTTTTTTCCGAGACAGGGTTTCTCTGTAGCTTTGGAGCCTGTCCTGGAACTAGCTCTGTAGACCAGGCTGGCCTCAAACTCACAGAGATCTGCCTGCCTCTGCCTCCCGAGTGCTGGGATTAAAGGCGTGCGCCGCCGTCGCCCGGCTTGGTGGGGCCCACTTTGATATGTTAAACAGGCACCCCAGTTAGCCATTTGTCCTGAGTTTGAGACCTAACCACCTCCTTGTGATTAGCCCTGTTAATAACTCATTGTATTTGCTCTTAGATGTTTCCTGACCCTTTCTATAGATGATCTTATATAAGGTCATAAAACAGCCTCATTGCAGTATGATATACAAACTAGACACATGTCTGTGTATCCCATCAAACTCATTTGGATAAAATGTGCAATTCTAGGGGCTGGAGGGATGGCTCAGTGGTTAAGAGTTCTGACTGCTCTTCCAGAGGCCTGAGGTTCAACTTCCAGCACCCACATGACAGTTCACTGTCAGTAACTCCAAGATCTGACACCCTCACACAGACATAGATGCAGGCAAAACACCAAAGTACATATAATAAGAATAAAAATAAGTTAATTTTTTAAAAAAAAGTGCAATTCTCCATCTTTCAGTTAGTCCTAAACCTTAGCGATGGCTCTCCTTGTCAGCAGAACAGAGATATTTGATTACTTCTACAATGGGGGGCCATTTGTCCTTAGCAAGAGTGCTCTACACGGTGAGGGTTAGGAAGTTTATGGCAATCTTGTGACTTCAAAGGGCAAAAGAAGTTTTAGGGTTGACCTACAGCAAGCCTCAAGAGTTCACAAACCAACTGGGGGAGAAAAATACTCAAATACTTAGAATCCAGCAGGGTGTGCTGTGCCATATCTGGGACCCCAGCATTGCTGAGGCTGAGGTGGGATTCGTGAGCTTGAGGCCAGTTTGGCCTATCCAAGGAGACCCTGCCTCAAAAAAACAAGGAGAAATTAAACACACGGAGACACGCACTTAGAAGGAGGATTCTCTGAGCATTTCCAAACAGCATCAATGGCTTGAAGTTCCATGGCCTTTCTGAGGGCCAGACACAACACTGGATGCATTATGGGGTGACTCTTGGTCCTCATAGCTCTGCGAGGGGGTTTACTGCAATGGTGCCCATTTTACAGATGGAAAAAATAAGGTCCAGAAGTTAGGGAAGTTACCCAGGAGAGGGATGCAGTGAAGACAAGCGGGGCTGGGCTTTCTGTCCAGAGAGACACTTCATATCTATTCTCTCCTGATTTGATGGGACGGGAAGTGAGTGGAGGAGAAGGGATCACAAGCAAATAGGGGCAAAATGAGGGTAAATGCAGAAGCAGTAGAAAGCATCCTATAGGGGTTCAGTGGCCGCAAGCCCTGGCTGCGATGTCCTAGTCAGAGTTCCTATTGCTGCGATGAAACCCCATGACCGAAACCAGGTTGTCGAGGAAAGGGTTTATCCGGCTTATACTTCCACATCATGGTCCATCATTGAAGGAATCAGGACAGGAATGCAAGCAGGGAAGGAACCTGGAGACAGGAGCTGATGCAGAGGCCATGGAGCAGAGCTGCTTACTGGCTTGCTCCTCATGGCTTGGTCAGGACTAGTGACCCAGGGATGATGGCACCACCCACCATGGGCTGGGCCCTCTTCTGTCAGTCACTAAGAAAATGCCTTAACAGCCCAGAAACACTTATGTCTCCAATTCTGGGAGAACCCAGCACCCTCTTCTGGTCTCTAGAGAGACTAATACTCACGGTGCACACACATGCAGGGAGGCAAAACCACCCATACACATATAATAAACTAATAAAATAAAATGAAACGGAAGCTTGGAACAACGGTGGTTTAAGTAAGCACATGACAGAAACGCATTCACCTGTCCTAATCTACCCCTGGCCTCTGCCACACCACCCTCCTGCCTCAGCCTCCCAGTGCTAGGATTGCAGGTGTGGCAACGGGCTTTAATTAGCTAACTTCATTTGGGGCCATTAATCCACCATGGTCTTGTGAGGAGCCTCCTAGACGCTATGGCCGTGCACTCCCTGAGGCTGTGAATGAGCTCAAAGGATCTGTGACAGGCAGGGAGGCCGTGGGGAAGGCGCCAGGCCCACTAAGGCTCTGGAGGCTCAGCAAGAAACCAGTATTGGTAGAGTCCAAGCAGGCGACCAGGGACAAGGGTGGAGGGGGGTAGAGTCCAAGCAGGTGACCAGGGACAAGGGTGGAGGGAGGTGCGGGTTTCAAGTTAGAAGCGGTTGGGCAAACCGGATCAGGAGGAATCTCATATCCCATGCCTGGCATGGGCAGGCCTGAAGGGAAGGCAGTTAGGATGGGGTTGTCAAGTGCCCTGCCCCAGCCAGCGAGCAACCAGGGCTCTACCTGCACAGAGTATCTGCTGTGCTGGCTGCTTACTGGTGTATCTTTTGATGCGCAGCCACTTTCCCATCACCCTGTGGTCTGGCTTGGAATCAGCTTTTACATCTGATATTTGCTTATTTTTTTACCCTCTGCTTACCATCACTCAGCATCTTTGCTGGCGAACCTGTAGCTGCTTCTTTTCAAAACGCCAGAGATGCGTGAAAAAGCTAGGAGCCCCACCCCACCCCCAAAAGGATTATTTGATATAGGATGCCCCAGGGGGAACACTTGCCAGTAAGATAACCTGCCACTTTCCCCAAAGTCAAGAGCTGGGAGCAACCAAGGCCTAGGTAGACAGAAGGGAAAGTGTCCTTAGCCACCGGTGCTCAGAAGAGACAATGAACTTGTAGAGGAACTGGTTAAAACAGGGAAGGAAAATACCAAACACTGGTCTAAGACCCGGAGTTGGAGATAAGAGAGAGGAAGAAAAACCAGACCCAGACCCAGAGTAAAACCGTTCTTGCTTTGTCTCACTGTGGCAAATAATATAGATTTATTTCCTTAACTGGCAAAAAGGGGGCATTGTTGAAAACTCACAGCTTAAAAAAAAAAACACAAAAACCCCACCCCACCTTCTCTACCCCTACGTGCTAGAGACCAAACCCGGGACTTCCGGAAGGGTACCGAAGAACTGGACCCCAGCCCCGAATACCTTATTTCATTTTCCAGCTTTTTCTTATGGAAACCGACAAACATATGCAAACGGGGAGTCACACTTAGGTGTGATGACGCCGCCAGCCTGATTTCCGGGCTCCCCTACCTCCCCGCACTGCTCAAAGAGACCTGGAAGGACAGTGCTCTGGCTGAACCCCTCTTCCCAGGAAGCCGAGTGTCAAGGAGGCAGATGTGAGAGAAGAAAAAGGTACCCACAGAAACGCCAGAGTATTAAGAGAATGGGGAGGGGAGGGGACGGCGGGGAAGGGGAAGGCAGGGGAGGCTCCGGGTGGCCCAACCCCTTGGTAGGCAGCAGCGGTTAGGTCTTACAGGTGGGCTGGGGCAGCTGGGTAGAGCCCCTTGCAGACGGGAATAGGATCAGAGAAAAGTGTCTCGGTTTATTTCATTTCGGCGCGAAGCTGCAGGACACTTCTGCAACCCAGGAGTGCAGCCTCCAACACACCCAGGTGCTACCCTGAGGGTGCATCGCTACACCACCTACCGGAGGTGCTCTTGGCATTACTTCAATGTAGAAAAGGGCCCCACAAAAACACCCACTAACAGGAGTTTTCCCCTACGTGTGGTCCATCGTGATCTCCAGAACACAGCCCATTTCTACTGTGCACTGGCTGACTGAGCCTGTACCTGTCAGCAACGCTCCCATCCCCACCCCACAGTCATACCCCTCTCACTTCATTGCCCGAGGCAATCACCTCCCTCCACTTTTTTATTTGAGACCAGGTTTCTCTGCATAGCCCTGGCTGTCCCAGAACTGGCTTTGTAGACCAGGCTGGCCTTGAACTCAGAGATCCACCTGCCTCTGCCTCCCCAGTGCTGTGATTTAAAGGCCTGCGCCACCACTGCCCGGCCCATGTCCCTCCATTTTTCATGGTTGCCCTGCCTCACGTGGGCCCTTCCTTGAAGGACACCCAGGCACTGGTCATCCACACTCTACCGCTGTCACCTGAACCTCTCGGCCTCCACCTCAGCGCTTCTCTCCAGAGCTTGGGTGCTGACTATGGTCTCAGCTGCGGATCTGTGGGAGACTGTGTGGGACCACCTCCCTGCTGATGGGCCACTCCTCAGGATCCCTGGCATCTGTTTAGGTGCACTTTGCTATCTTGAGAGCTCTTTTCTGTGTCTAGGCTCTTGGGGACCCACATAGGATGGAGGTTAGAAGATGTGCTCAGGCAAACATGGGTTACCCAAGATTAACCAAGGAACTCAAGTCCGTAGAGAGGTGTCCCCCCAGACTGGTGTCTGCACACACTGTTCTTCAGGGACTTCACATTTGACCTGAGAACTCAAATTCTTTAGAAGCGAGGAGGCCCTTCTTAAAATAAGCTCCCCCCATCCACTTCTGCCACTCACTATGTGCACCCCAAATCTCATAGTCACAGGGATCTCTGCACCTCCTGCTGAGTTCTGGGGCCTTTCTACTCTAAAGGCCACCTTACTAGCCCGTGGGCCACTTCCTGACCATTTCACCCTCAGTTTTAGCGTCTCTGCTTATTGGAAGAGAGTCCTGGGGCAGTCAGCACCCTACATGGTCTTCCAGAGGTGACACCTGGCCCCAATGTCGTCTTCTTGGCTTCTCTTTGGAAGAATTCAAGAAGCTAGGGTTGTTTCTCCATCCACACCATCAGCAATCCACACAGGGCAGCGCATTTTATGGCTTTAAGAAGTGTTCGGTGAATGGCTGAAGGAGGAGCTAAAGTATCCGGTCCTTTTTATTCCTGTCCCTACAGAAACACAAATGGACGGATTCTTCATAGCCATTGTAGTCCATGTACTACAGCCTGAGATTATGAGTTCTCAAGAATTAAAACTATTCTACTTTACTTGGTTGTCAGTAGAATAAGCCAATCTCTAGTACCAGTAGAATCTTCTGCCTGGAGCTTCACTTCTGGGAGTGGCTGGATTTTCACACTACAGACAGGCATGCACATCCAACCCATCAGTTTACCAGAGGCAGAAAACTCCCGTGGATGCTTGCACAGCACAGCAGGGACACACATCCCTGTCATCCCAGCGCCCTGAGGCAGACAGAGAAGATGCCCGGTCCAGAGCCCAGGCAGTCAGTGCTAGCAGCACCACCCCAAACAAAGATTAAGAAAGGTTCCTTTTGCAGGGTGTGGTGGCACACTTTTAACCCCAATGCTGCTGGATCCCAGTAGGTGAGTCTCTGTAGTTTAAAATTAACCAGAGCTGCATAGGAGACCCTGTCTCAAAAGATCAGGAAAAGGAAGGTATTGTTTACCCCTGTGGTC
Source organism: Alexandromys fortis (assembly GCF_014885135.2). Lineage (NCBI taxonomy): Eukaryota > Metazoa > Chordata > Mammalia > Rodentia > Cricetidae > Alexandromys > Alexandromys fortis. The sequence goes on from NW_026068010.1 coordinate 2,935,263, forward strand.
ACCTTTACTCTGAATTCTTAAAGAGTTAAAAAATAGAAAAGGCAGACCTTGAGAATATCTGCCCCACACCCTCGTTTCCAGAGGACTAAATTAAGTCCTCCCCAGTTTTGCTTTGATCTTTTTTCTAATAGCATTCTGGCTCCTCCCCACTGTCTTTCATTCTGACAATTAGGGAATTTCCTAAGCATAGCAGAAAAGAAACACTGTCTTTTTTTCTCAAGTTTATCTAAGTTTAGCCTTCCCTGCATTTTTCTTTATTAGTTTTTTGAAATGTTGGAAATTTATTTATTTATTTTTAATGAATTTTAGGGTGGCTTTGAACCTTTTTTTTTTTTTTCCTTTCTTATTCTGACAAGGTTTCTCTGTGTAACAGCTCTGGTTCTCTTGGAACTCAGACTGGTCTCAAACTCACAGAGATCCTCCTGACTCCGCCTCTTGAGTGCTGGGATTTAAAGCATGCAGCACCACTGCCAGGCAAACTTTCTTTCTTTTCTTTATTCTTCTTCTGTTTTTGTTTTTCATGACAGAGTTTCTCTGTGTAGCCCTGGCTGTTCTAGAACTTACTTTGTAGGCCAAGCTGGCCTCGAACTCACAGAGATCCACCTGCTTCTGCCTCCCAAGTGCTGGCTCTAATAATTATTACTGACAAATAATATAGAAAATAAATGAAATAATAATAGGGTTTCTGCTTTCCAACTGAACAATACATGTTATGAGGTCACCAAACCTGGTCTAAGAAGAAATAATTTGTGTGTATGTTGCAGGGACTGAACTCAGGCCGTCAGGCATACAAAGCCATGTAAGAGTTTTCCCACAATTCATTTCATGGGCACAGTGACAATATTTTGAACGTATATATTGCTGGATGTGGTAATTCACACTTTTAATCCCAGAGCTTAGAAGGTGGATGCAGGTCAATTTCTCTGAGTTCAAGGCCAGTGTGGTCTAGAGAGTAAGTTCCAGGATAGTCAGCACTAAACACAGGGGCTCTTGTCTCAAAAAAAGAAACAATGAAAGAGAGTATGAAATCTGCTGCTATACTGAAGGCCTGTTCTTCTGCATCAAACCTAAGACATCACAGGATGTGTGTGCGGCAGAACTTTGTGTGTTTGTGATCTCTGCACACTGGAGGCTGAAGCAGGAGGCTGGAAAGTTCCAGGCTAGACCGAGCTACACCCCAAGACTATGTCTCAAACAAACAAAACAAACCCCAGGAAGCAGACATTTTCTTCATTTTCCGGGAAGAAACTGAAGTTCTGAGCTGCTATGTATCTTAATTATGACCTCTGAGGTCATCTGCCCCTCCCTCATCCTTTTGTGCCCCCCCCAGCAGAGCTCAATCCCCAGACCCTGGTCGCACGTGGACACTGTTCTAGTTCTGAAACACATCATGATTCTTCTGTGCTCAGTCTCCACTTTCATTTAGAGCATTGGTTCTCAACCTGTGGGTTGTGACTCCTGGGGCTGAACAGCCCTTTCACAGTGGATACTTACGTTATGATTCATAACAGTGGCAAAATGACAGTTGTGAAGTAGAAACAAAAATAATCTTATGGTTGGAATCACCACAACATGAGGAACTGTGTTAAAGGGTCGCAGCGTTAGGAAGGCTGAGAACCACAGACTCAGAGGCTAACTATAGTCTATTTCGATGCTCAAACTTCTGTCACCAAAATGCTAACCTTTTTGGGGGAGTTGTTGTTTCAAGATATGGTCTTATATAGCCCACACTATTTCAGAATTTGCTAGGTAGCTGAGGCTGGCCTTAAACTCCTGATCGTCCTGCCTCTACCTCCCAAGTGCTGGGATTACAGGCATAAACCATGACCAATTATTCTGTCTGTCTGTCTGTCTGTCTGTCTGTCTATTTACCTATCATCTTCCTTCCTTCCTCCCTCCCCTCCCTTCTTTCTTTCCTTTTTCCCTTCTTCCCTCCCTCCCTCCCTCCCTCCCTCCCTTCCTTCCTTCCTTCCTTCCTTCCTTCCTTCCTTCCTTCCTTCCTTCCTTCCTTCCTTTGTCTTCCTTTCAGAGTTGGGAGTTGAACCTACAGCCTCAACACAAGCAAACATTCCACCACTGCACTATCTCCCCAGCCCTAAAGAAGAGAAGCAGACATTTCCTTTTCTGTAAAATGACCGACTTGTCAAGATCACCTGCTTGCACCCAGAATTCCCAGCACTGGACTCAAATGACACGAAGTTGAACGACCACCTGTGTCACAAACCCTCATTCTACAAGTCTCCCGCCTCAGGCAAGGGTATTGCCACCTGGCTGGTGACTCCAGCCTGCAGCCTGGAAGCCTAGTAGCAGGGCACAGACAGGGCATAGGGCAGGCCCTCCATGGGCATTGGCTGTGTGAGTGATTTAGAGGTTGAATGATGAGCAGGAGCCACGGATCTACCTCTTCCCTTGCTCTTAGCCAGAAGAGTAATTGATCATAAAGTCCTACATCATAAATCTCTCTCAAATCCTCTCTCCCTTTTTGATCCCTGCCTCCCTTTGCTGGATTTTGTCAGGGCTGCAGTGAGACTAGTAAAGAGGAAACCTCTGGGGGCAGGGAGGAAGAAAGGGGAAATCCCCGCGGAATCTGGACTGAATGCTTGGGAGCCAGTTTGCCTGTTCTGTTCTAGCTCTGATGTTTGCCTTTTCCTGACCCTGTATTCTCCGCCGAGGATTGGAGCTGCCTGTCCCTCACTTGCCGGAGGAAACACCACTGGTCTCCGTGTACCTACTGACATGCCGGCACAGCCTTTTGGGTCGCTTACTTGAGTTATTTCTTGTAGTAAGGGTCCGTCTATCAGGAAGGCTTGAAGCCCCATGACAAAAGGAGTTGTCTGCTTAGTTTCTGGAACTCTCGCAGCAACTTGTGGGAGCCCAGGCATACAGTAAATGTTCGAGAAGTGTCTGCTGACCCTACAAAAGAAATGACGTAGTTCTATAATTAGGGACAACACATATGGAACCCAGCAGGTAATGTTAAGTGAAATAAACCACCACAGAAAGACAAGCCCTGCATGGCCTCACTCACAGGGGAACAAAACAAACTTGACCTCGTAGATGTCGATAGCAGAATGGCGGTTACCAGGGCCGTAGGGAAGTAGAAAAAAGGTAAGGGGTCAGTTCAGTTACAGCAAAGCAAGGAGCTGTGTGTACACGGCAGGATCACGATAGACAAGTTACTATAAATTTTAAAAAAGCTACAAGAGCGGCTGGAGAAATGCCTCAGTGACTAACAGCACTAACTGCTCTTACAGAGGATCTAGGTTTGGTTTCTAGCACTCACAAAGAGGTTTTGGTTGCAGGTGATTTGTGCCCTCTACTGGCCCGTTCTGGTACTGCACCCAATTGTCGCACACGCTCTCTCTCTCTCTCTCTCTCTCTCTCTCTCTCTCTCTCTCTCTCTCTCTCTCTCTCTCTCTCTCTCTCTCTCTCTCTCTCTCTCTCTCTCTCTCTCTCATTGCCAGATGGTGGTGGCACACACCTTTAGTTCCAGCACTTGGGAGGCAGAGGCAGGCAGATCTCTGTGAGTTCTAGGACAGCCACGGCTATGCAGAAAAACCTTGTCTCAAAAAACCAAAACTAAATAAATAGATATAATAAATAAGAAGAAAGACTTTTGACTCCAAGAATACTGTTTAACATTTGAAGAGCTACATATAATATACTTGATTTAAAGATTTTCATCAAGCCTTCCCTGCTCTAAACCCTTACTCCAGGGCTCACAGGACCGGGCCTGCATGCAATAGCCACATCTTTAGGGGTTTTCCCTGTGATGCCGCTCTTGCAATCTAATCTCCCTGGCAGTGGTGGGGTATGCCCTTTAACATAGGAGTTATCTTCTGAGATTTATTGGGTTAAAACTAAAAACGGGATCCAACAGCAAGAGTGTTATGGGAACATCAGCTCTGTCAGCGAGGGATTAGAGAATGTGGGTACCAGAGACCCTACTCAAAACTTGCGAGGGAGCACCATGAAAGAGAGGCTCAAACGGGACTGTAGTTTATAGAGCAGGAAGAAAGCACTGAGCCTGGCTTGGAAAAGAAGTGTAACTTGAAGGGCAAAAAAAGGGGAACCCAAGGAGTGAAGTGTGAACAGGTGAACAGCAACCTTGTCTAGCCGGGACGCTGAGGCTCGTGCTGACGTCATCAGTAGCCGCCTTCGCTAGTCACACAGCAGTCTATCTGGGTAGTTTCCCCAGGCCTGGACTCCAGCCAGGCACTGCTCATCCCGGCTTCTCTGCAGGTCAAGGGCTTGGTGTGTGCAAGTGTGATAACACGCCCTGGGAGCTCGGGTGATGTGAAGCCACTGCTGGGAGGCGAGGTGACCCATCCCAACAACCAGAGTCCCGTTCTGAGTGTGAGGAACTGATCAAGCTCGTTCACCTCCTCATAGGTTCCCTGCACTGCTCAGTATCCGGCGCTCAGTTACACAACGGCTGGACTCCCCTTTGGTGATGCTGAGGCAGGAGGCCTGAGAGTCTGAGGCCAGCCTGGACCACACAGCAAGACCCTGTCTGAAAATAGCAGGGATAGAGAGATAGCTCAGTGGGTAAGAGCACCGGGGGCTCTGCAGAGGGTACAGGTTGGGTTCCCAGAACCTGAATGGCGGCTCACAGCCATCTGTAACTTCACTTCCTGAGGATCCAATGTCCTCTTTTGGCCTCGTTGGTAACCAGGCATGCACAAGGCACACAGACAAACATGCAGGCATACACGTAAGATAAAAATAAATAAAATCTAAAAAACAAAGGATTTTCGGCATGATATTAGATAGAACTCCCGATAATTTGTGAAATTGCCCTAAACACATTTCTGCTATTTCATATTAGGAATTTCTTTGAAGCAATATTCTCAGCATTACTGATTATAAAATCAAAATATTGATCTACTCCGAAAAATGTTGTAGTTCTCTATGTCTTACAACATCAAATATTCAGCCAAGATTTAATTCTTTACATAAAAAAGATGCGCAGCTATTTCATTAGTATGCAAATTAGCTTTGTCTTGAATAAATGTTAAAATTATTTATATTTATACACACATACAAAAGAAGTGTTATAAAATACATTTCTTTAGGAACTATTACTTATAAATGTTTGATCTGTATGCTTGTGTGTCCCTATATACCTGGAGTCATGTAAAACTTTCACGGGAGCTGGGCGGTGGTGGTGCACGCCTTTAATCCCAGCACTCGGGAGGCAGAGACAGGAGGATCTCTGTGAGTTCGAGGCCAGCCCCTGGCTTGCCTGTGCTGTCTTTCCCAGAGCTCAGCTCTGCAAACCCATCTCCGAATGTGTAAAATGCACAGAGGACAGAACATTCAAGGACCACCATCCCAAGGGGGTTAAATCCCAGCAAATGCTAGTCACCGCTAAGACTGCCCTTTGGCAGGGTCTTTTAAGCTTCCTGTGACCCCTTTTCTTCATCCGTCCGTGTCCACGGATGTCTCCCTTTTGGAGATGACTGCAGTGCTGATTCCTTGTCAGGTTCTTTCCTTTTTTCTTTTTCTTTCTTTTTTTCCTCAAGAAGGGTCGCATTACATAGCCCTGGCTGTTCTGGGATTCATCACACAGACGAAGGTGTTCTCTGACTCACAGAGATCTCCCGAGTGCTGGGATTGAAGGCCTACACTTTTATTCTGGCAGTGCCAAATTTCACTTCAAAATTTGCATTCTCATCTCATTTGTACATCTATTTCTCTGATCTTTAAACTTTGGGGACTGGAATCTGTCTTCTGCTTTATGACAGGCAGAATTCTTAGATGACCCCCAGAACTCACCCCAGAAGGACACCAAGCGACTGTGAAGAGATTTGGTCCCATCCCTAGGTTACGTGAGAAGACACCATTAACGTCGCGATGGCTAAGGGCCTGACATAATCACGTGGAGTTATCCAGAGCCCAGAGTTTCACTGGGGGATTAACTGGCGGGCATACGGTGATACAGCAACAGGGCCTGGTGTCCCATTGTGGGAAAGGGTGAAGATGGCAGAGCGTATGGCTCAGAAAGCTGGAAGAAAGGATTTTGAAATTTTTCATCATGAAGAGGGATAACTGTTTAAAGAGACCGATACCCAGGTACAAACACCAAAGTATGGACTATGTATCCAGAACCTAAAAATGTGGTCTGCAGAGATGGCTCAATGGATAAAGCACTTGCCAGGCAAGAGTGAGGATGTAAGTTCAGATCCCCAGAGCCCACGTAACACCAATTATGGTTTAGCATGTACAGACAGAGAGTGGAGAATCCGGGAAGCCTGTGGCTGGTTAGCCTGGGGACACAGCGTGGGAGAGCAAAGAGATCCTGCGTCAATCAGGGAGCGACACCCAGCCTCGTCTTCATATTGTCATACCTGTAACGTGGCTCATGTATGTCTGCACGTACACCCCCCCCCACATCATAGAACATAAAAATATGTTTTTAAAAATACATGAAAAGAAGGAAAACGGATGGGAGTAAAACAAAATCCCAATTACAACATAGACAAGTCGAGTGTTTTCTGCAGAGGAATAGAGACGGAAAGCCCAGGATTCCCTAAGCCTTGAGGGCAGAGGGGGCTGCAGGGGGCTTCGGGCTTCCAGGGACTGCCAGGGACTACCACAGGAGGACCTGCAGGCAGCTTTAGGATCAGAGAGTGCTACCCTCCTACAGACAACCAGGGAGGAAGAGAGCTTCAGTAGACAACAGGGAAGCAGATTCTGTCAGTACAAGCCAAAGACTCTGGAAGATGCCCTGAGCTCAGGGACACCAACGCCATACTGCACCTCTGTGTCAGCCCAGTCTGCCCTACAGAGCCATGCATCCTAGGTGGGCCTCATCTGAAGTCGCTGTTTGCAACCTTTTTTGTTGTGTGCCAGACAACAAAGATCAGTACATACTCCATCCAGTGCCTTTAAACAAACAAACAAACAAACACGAGGGTCTTACTCTGCTGCCCAGGTTGATCCTAATGACAAAATCTTCCTGCCTCAGCCTCCCTCATGCTGGGAACACACGCATGCATGAACACGAAGGGCCCCCTCCAGTGCCTCCTCTACATTCAGTTACCTTAACAAACCTCACCCAGAGAAGGGACGCTACGTGACCACCGGCGACGTTCCACCGTTACCTGGCCGCTGCCTAGCGCCTAGCGTCACCTGCCAATATGTCTTAGCAGAAAGCTTCCTTGAATAATATCTGCTGTGCTTTTTTTGCATCGTAATTGCTGAAACACATCACTCCAAGAGCAGTGTCTCCATAATCCACGGAAAGAATTCTCTAGAGCAGAAAGGCACCTGGATCCGTACTGCATATATCCAGGGACTACATTTCAGCGTCAAGGCACTAAAACCAGCTGGTGGGATGCTTTGCAAGCGAATCATCGAAAGGATTTCTTGGTAAAATGTCTTTGCATAATTTCCCATCACAGGAAGCATGGAACTCACTTGTTCCTGGGTCAATGCTGAAAAACGTTCTTAGAAACAGCGCTTTGATGCTGTCCTTTCTTTCTTTTTAAATAAATAAAAAAAGCTGAGAAAAAAAGTTAAGGAGCTGGAAAAGAGGCTTAGCAGATAAGAGTACTGACTGCTCTTGCAGAAGACCCGGGTACAGTTCCCAGCACCCACACGGAGGCTCACATCCATGTGTAACTCCAGCCCCGGGGACCCGACATTCTCAGACCCTGTACGCACAAGTGCACAAACATACATGTGGGCAAACACCCATACACATCAAATTAAAAAAAATTTAAAAAAATTTTAAAGTTGGCTGCCAAGTGTCTTGGTGCACATCCTTAATCCTAGCTCTCTAGAGGCAGAGGCAGGTGGATCTGTGAATTTGAAGCCAGCCTGGTCTACATAGGGAGTTCCAAACCAGTCAAGGCTACACACCGAGATTGTGTTTAAAAAAAAAAAAAAGGCTGACAAATGCTTTATTTTACATACCCACTCTCAGAGGTGTGCAGTGTGTATTACTATATTAAAAACCCACCGGGCGGTGGTGGTGCATGCCTTTAATTCTGGCACTTGGGAGGCAGATCTCTGAGTTTGAGGCCAGTCTGGTCTACAGAGTGAGTGCCAGGACAGGCTCCAAAGCTACACAGAGAAACCGAAAAGGGGTGGGGATGGGAGAGAGACCTGATGACTCCATTTTTTTAATTAAAATTTCTTTTCAGGGGAAGGTTTGAACAAGTCGTTGTCACTGTCATTCCCCGCCACACACAAATTATGCAGTTTCCCGCATCTGGTGAAATCCCTGGAGTTGGCGCATCCAGAGTGCAAGGGAGGAGCCTCACCCTGGGAAAACCGCCTTCGTGATCACGGCACCGCCCCTGCCAGGTAAGTCTCTGCTCTTCGTTTCTTTAAGGCAGCATTTCTGAAATACATTTATCACAGACCCTTTTCTTGGAGAAACATCCTTTGACATCTTGCCAGAGAACCATTTAGGGAACGCTGGCCTGAACAAACCCTTCTCTGCTCCCCAGTGAGTACTGACTCAAAGGCTTGCAGGGAAAGGAGCACCTCAGAAATCATGAAGACACCCCGAGAGCTGGAGACGCGCTTCCGGCCTCTGTCACTGGTGGCATCAGCTTTCTGTTCAGTTTCTAACAAGCTAATAGACTGAAAAAGGGATCTTTGGCAGCTGTCAAAAATATACCCATGCAGCAAAAATGCCTATGCAGCAAAATGAATAAATACCCCAGGGATTTTCTAGTTTATCTATTTGTGCATTGGTAAATACATACCCACACATACATGTACATGCATACACACATATTCATATACATACACACACACAGAAATGCCTTTGGCATCTTGGTCAGCGTTTCACAAGTGAATCCAGAGAATACTTAAGGCTGACAAGAGCACACATAACACACACACAGTGCCCTTCCCCCAAGCATGAGGCCTGAAGTCTGTGAGGCAAGCATTGTGCCAGGGAGTTACAGCCTTGGTCCCTGGTGAATTATGAGGAAAAATGACTTTAGTCCATGTTAAGAAGGATAAGAAAGCCGGGTGGTGGTGGCGATCGCCTTTAATCCCAGCACCCAGCAGAGGCAGGTGAATCTCTGAGTTTAACCGCAGCCTGGACTATAAAAGCTAGTTCCAGGACAGCCAGGGCTACTCAGAGAAACCCTGTCCCCGGTCTCAATCCCTCCCACCAACAAAAAGAAAAGAAAGAAGAAAGAGGAGGAGGAGGAAGAAGAGGAAGAAGAGGAAGAAGAAGGAGAAGGAGAAGGTGAAAAGAGCCAAATGCATTGACCTGCTTGTAATCAGGCACTCAGAACAAGACAGGGGTAGGTGGATCTCTGTGAGTTAAAGACAAGCCAGGTCTTCATAGAGACCCTGTCTAAAAAGAAATAAGAAATGTAAGAGGGTGAGAATATTATACTAGGTTAGAACTTTTGTTCCTCTAAATTTATAAACTCTCAAAGGAAGCCTATGTATGCAAAACGTGAAAACAAACTTTTTTTTTTTATTGAAGCTGAAACAGAACTGTAATCTTCTTTCCAAAACAAAAGGTAAATGTGGCATCCTGTCCAAATTCAGGTTTGGTTCTGAGGCGCTCAGACTCTAGCGGGTTTCAGAGTGTCCTGGGAAATGTCTGGTGGAGGGTGCCGTGGTAGCACCCAGAAGTCTGCACTTCTGAGATGTTCCCAGCTTTTGATGACGCCTTTGGTCCAGGAAGGCTTCCCTTCCAGCTTTGAGATACTGAGCTTCTCCTCCTCTTGAAGAGTCTCTCAGTAGGGAGGGGACCCATGCAGTTTTGGTGAGCACCAATCCCTGGGAACTTTTTAAAGTTCAAACTGCTAAGATCTGCCATTTGGTGTTTCTGTGTCTCAAATCCTGTGTGGTTTTCCATCAGAGGCCTGGTGCTGGAGACCAGCTACTCAGAAGGCTAAGGAGGAGGGTGGCAAGTTCAAGACCTGACTGGGCAATTTATCCAAGACTCTGTCTCAAAATAAAAAGGAAAAGGGAACTGGGGACAGCCCAAAAGACTTTTTCCCTAGCATGTCCAAGGCCCTAGGTTCAGTTTCTAGGAGTGAGGGGAGAAGGAAAAGGGCAGTGTGGAGGGACAAACGAGTGTGCGGGGGGGGGGGGGGGGGGGGGGGGGGGGGGGGGGGGGGACGGGGGGGGGGGGGGGGGGGGGGGGGAGAGACCTAGACTGAGAGCCTTCTGGAAGGAAGGTTGAGGACCTAGACCTGATTGGTTGGCAGCTCATTAGCAGAACCAACAGGAGAAAGCCGGAAGCCGTAACTACACTCTCATGGTCACTCTGGCTTTCTGTGAGCCACACGAGAAACACAGGGGGCTGAGTGGACTGTTTGAGCCAGAGGAAGCCCAGCAATCTGAGCCTCTCACGTACCACCCCTGCCAACCATCTTCTTTTCTCTTCTTTCCTCCTCCTCCTCACCTTCCTCCTTTTCTATTACCATTGCTATTTGTTTGTGACAAGATCTCTCTCTGAGCCCGGGCCAGGCTCAAACTCATGGTCCTCCTGCATCCATATTACTACGCTAGTATCCTATACTACGTTTCGTTCAGACATGATGGTGGCCTGCAGCGTGGTCTTCTGAAGTCAGATGGGTGCAAGTCCTGGCCCAGTCACTTCCCAGCCGAAGAGTAATTCAATGTTTCCTAACATTCTCTCGGGAGCACAAGGCTGACCAGAAGCCATGGATTGCCGCAGCTACCCCTACCTCAGAAGAGCATCATCCTGCAGGATGTCTGCTTGGGAAAAGATCAAAACTCAAAAGCTGAAGTATGACTGCTTCCAAGCGCCGATCACCTTCATGCCAGGGTGACGCTGAGAAACCATTAGTCGAACCACCCTAAGACTGACTCCACCTGCGGCAAGAAAAGTCCGACCTTTGACAGGTTGCAAGGGGCAAGACTAAGAGAGGAAAACAAGCTGCCAGGTAGACACAGATGCTGCCTTATCTCACCGCCCTTTTGACTCCACGCTTTCTGGAACTGCTCTTTGCATCAGATTCTGCCAAGCTCTTGCCTTTCCTTTCTTTTCTTCCCTCCCCTCCTCTTCCCTTCCCTTCCCTCCCTTTCCTTTCTGCACACACAAAGGGGAATGTAGGCAGACCCTCTGGTCTCCAGCTGTTCTCACACAGTCCTGCCTGCTGAGTCGCTCCTGTGACTCAGTTCCTGCTGTTGATTCAGCCTTTGTGTCGCCAAGGGCGTCTGGGAGGCAGCGCGGCTTGACGATATTCTGAAGTCTCTAAACGTGCTTGTGACTGGACCCTTTCCTAGCCCATTTTTTTGGCTCCTGCTTAAGACTGCTGCCAAACATGTGACCACTCGTCATTCCTCCCTACCTCTTCTTCCATAAGCACCTGCTTCTCAGGGATTAAAGAACTACCCCAGGAGCTGGAGAGATTTTGGGTCTCCAGGAGGACCCAAAGTCAGTCCCCAGCACCCAAAGTCAGGTGGATCACAACCGCCTGGAACCCCAGCTCTTAGGAATCTGGTTTCCTCTTTTGGACTCTGTGGGCCACTGCACACTCTTTGGCCCCTGTGCATACATGCACACGCACGTGTGCGCGCGCACACACACACACATATACACACACTAAAAATAAAGAATGCACTGTACTCTTCCTTCTGGCATTTATTTCAAACCATTAACATGTAGTGTCTGAGTTTGGACACTGGTATCTCTGACGGTCATGAACTTGAGAGTGAGGGCACCTGTGGCCTGGTCAACAGGTTGTGAGACATCTTTGATTACAAGCTGTGCCCCGAATTGTAATTTCTCCATTTAAAGTGCAAACTTCAGTATTCAGTACACCCAGAGTCCACTGACAAATCAATCTGGCCACATCATCATCCTGAGCCTCTGAGCAGTTGGTACCCGTTCCTCCCCTCCCAGCCCCTAGCAACCATTGATCTACTTATCTCTACAGCTATGTCTGTTCTAGATAGTTCTTGTACACGGAACCCTAGCACAGGATCTTTTGTGACTGGTTTCTTTTACTTAGCATCATGCTGTCAAGGCTCGTGCTTGTTGCTGAATATATGAGCATTTGTATTTTTTTCTCATTTGAAATTATTTTTCCTGAATGTGTATGGATGTTTTGACTGAACGTATGTATGTGCACTACATACATAGAGTACCTGAGGAGACCGGAAGAGGGAACCAGAGTCCCTGGAACTGGAGCTACAGGCTGTGCTGAGCCACCACGTGGATGCTGGAACCCAGGTCCTCTGCAGAGCAGCCAGCGCTCTAACCACTGAGTTACCTTTCCAGGACCCCAAAGTCTCAGCCCCATGGGAGTGGTAAAACCTTCCCTGGGTGAGAATAAGGGGGACGGCAAAGCCTTCTTCGGGTCGAGTGTGAATGCTGACAGTGTCAGAAAGTGTCCACCCTCATCTCCTCCCTCCTTTCTCCTGGCCTAACAACTGCTGCCCCACTATGCTGTTCCTGCTGCCTCCTTCCTTGCTCAGCTGTGTATGAAGACTACACTAAGCCGGGCGGTGGTGGCGCACGCCTTTAATCCCAGCACTCGGGAGGCAGAGGCAGGAGGATCTCTATGAGTTCGAGGCCAGCCTGGTCTACAAGAGCTAGTTCCAGGACAGGCTCCAAAGCCACAGAGAAACCCTGTCTCGAAAAACAAAAAAACAACAACAAAAAAAGACAACACCAGTTTGCCCGTGTGTAATAACACAGCCTCCGTTCAGCTCGACACAACCATCCCGCCTCCCTGTGCAACGGGGTATAATGAACACCCTGCACCTGCAGGGTGCTCCGTTAGCGCGAGCACAGGCCATCCCATCCCAGCTTTTCTGAATGTATATCTATCTGTCCTTTCTTCACTCCTTCACTGCCCACAGTCGGGGTTCCTGGACCCGAGATGTGCAAAGATGCGGCAGCTCCTCACCTGATGTACACTCGGGTTGGTTATGCAGCACACACACATCCATGTCCAGTTCTCTGTGCAGCTGAGTTTGAAATAGGTATGGTCCAGGAGTGACCATGCTGTCACCCCAGTTGCAACGTGGCACCATCTACCAGCAAAGTATACAGGTTCCAGCTTCCTCAAACCTTGCCCGCTGACTGTTATTTTTATCTTTTGGTCAGTGGGGTGAACAAGGGGGCTGGCTTGAGATTTCCTATGCAGTCTAGGTTGGCCTCAGTTTGAGACTCCCCTGCTTCGGCTTCGCAATGCTGGCATTACACCCATGCTCCACCATGCCTGCTTTCTGTCTTCCTAGTCTATTCATCTGCGTGGGTGAGAATCAGTAGCTATTTAATTGTTGCTTTGCATTTAGTTTTTTTTAAGTCCCCTCCCCCCTTCACGCTTCCCCCTCCTGCATTCTTGATCTTTACAAGATCTTTCAGTGTTTCTCCAGGAAGCAAACATCAAGAATAATTTGCTGGCTTGCTCAAAACAGCTCAGTTAGCCACAGAATGCGAATGAGACTACAATCAGGATTGGGGTTCTGGGAGCACTGCCCTCGCACTACCCTGCTATTCCAGCTCCGGAGCAGGCAGGTCAAGAGTCACAGTGTCCACCAGAATCCAAGGGAAGGTGGAGACTTGGTGCGGGACTGCTGCAGGGCACACACAACTGCGGGCCTTCTCAGGCATCATGACCTTGCTGCTTCCTGCTGGAGACAGCAATACCTCAGGGACAGGCTGGTCTGCAGCAGCACAGGAGGGGCGGAGGTGAGGAAAGAGGAGGGGGGAGGGAGAGGAGCAGGATGGAGAGGAAGGGAAAGAGGAGCCTACAGGTGGTGTGGGGAGGACATCCATCCTCTGCAGCTTTCCCTGCACAGTCCGTGGGGAAAGGCTCCTGGAACACCAGTTCCTAGGATGGGAACACCAAGGAAGAATGACTTCCCAGCTCTTGCCTCTCCCAGCGGGGGCGGTAGAAGTCAGTCTTGTTTTGTGAAAGAGCCTCATTCATTACTTTGCACGCTTATGGACTAAGGGAACCGAAGAATTCTCACTCTTGTGTACATTTTCTATTCATGACCTAACTTCTTTCCGTGCAAAGTAAAGATCAATATTTTATGAAATAATCTCACTGGAGATTAAGCACCACAGCTCTATTCTAGTGCAGAATCTTCACGTTGCCTGACACCTGCCGAGCAAGGCCTGAAGCTGCTGCCCGAAGCTCTCCTGCCTCACTTGGAAAGGCAACTTCGAATTGCAGGACTATGAAACCTTGCTAGCGTTACAGAGGAAAATAGGTCAGTGTCGTAGCCTGGTTTTCATTCGAGCATCAAATACCTAAGTCTGGGTGACATTGTACACAAAAGTGGTTCACTTAGCTTTGGAGGTTCAAGGGTTCACAGACATGTAGAGATGTTCTCTACATGTAATGTCTGGGACAACTCAGGGTATCATATGGCAACAGTCAGTCGTGTGTGTGTGTGTGTGTGTGTGTGTGTGTGTGTAGTAATTGCTTTTGCTCCCTCTTCTTCGCCACAAGGATTTATCAAAGGGACCTCCACTCTGATGATTTTACTAGTCCTAATCCTTTCCCAAGACCGTACCTCTGAACACTGTAGCAGGGCTGTTTCTCACACGCTTAATACCTCACAGTGGGAATGAAATTTCAGAACATGGAGCTTTGGGGGATAGATGGAAACCACATTCCAACCACAGCTATCAGCGTGTGGCAAAGCTCTTGAAGCTTGATACTCATTTCGGGATATTTCCAAAAGATACATTTCCGCCCTGAGTATAGGAGTGTGGAGTGGGTCCTCCACGCCCACTGGTGGGGCTGGAAGGCATCCACAGCAGCTGCCTTCTGCTTACCTTGTCCTCACTGGCCACACCACATCATGACATAATCACTTCCAGAGAACTTTAAACTCTCCAGTTCCCTTCCATGTCACCTGTCTATACTTTATATAGTTGTAATCTGTGCTTGGACAGTTTTGGCTTTATTAACCTAATATTGCAAATACTTTCTATTTTGTTTTATTTTCATAGAGGTTGTAGCGGCTACGTAACATCTTGTCGCCATCTACTAAATCTTTCTCGGCTTCAGGACTCTGTGCCATGCTTTGCCCGAGAGTCACCAGGACGAACCCACATCCACACCCTCCTTCACAGCAGCATCTCAGGAGCACACACGCCATCATCTTTGTACCCAGCTACTCAAATGATACACAACAACCAGGCAGGACGACTGCCACATAAGACTACAGTGCAGTGAGTGTCTTAGCTTTTATAAGTTTACTCGGTGATTGTCACACAACAAAGTCGCCGGATGACAGACTTTTCAGAACATCACCCCAGTCACTCAGCGCTACATGGCATCACCCATGGTGTCACATTAGTGAATACTCTGGTGGCTCCCAGACCTTCTCTCCCTTGTACTAGGAGGAAAAGACCCTGACCCATGGGAGAGAGAAAAAAAAACCCAAAAATCTGTTTACACCCACAGAGCACCTACTGGCATTCATGGGGTTTATTACCATTCTTCCGACTTCAAGAGTTAGTAGTAGCCTTTCTTTCGTGGAGCTATGAATTGAGCCTGGAGCTTTGTCCAAGCCAGGCAGGTGCTCTACCACTAAGCTACAATCCCAGCCTGAGACAGCATCTAAAAAATGTAGATTTTTAGATTTTTTTTATTTGTTTGTTTTTCGAGACAGGGTTTCTCTGTGGCTTTGGAGCCTGTCCTGGAACTAGCTCTTGTAGACCAGGCTGGTCTCGAACTCACAGAGATCCGCCTGCCTCTGCCTCCCGAGTGCTGGGATTAAAGGCGTGCGCCACCATCGCCCGGCTTTTAGATCTCTTTTATGTGCATGCATGTTTGCCTGCATGTGTATATGTGTGCCATGAGCTGCCATGTCCTGCAAGGCTAGAAGAGTTAGATCTGCAGGAACTGGAGTTATAGGTTGTTAGCTGCCATTTGGGCACTGGGAACTAAACCCAGGTTCTCTGCAAAAGCAGTCAGTGCACTTAACCACTGAGCCATCTCTCCAGCCCTGGTGTGTGTGTGTGTGTGTGTGTGTGTGTGTGTGTGTGTGTGTAATTTATTCTCATTTTGTAGAGGAGCAATGAAGGCTGAGAGACTCATCAGAGAAATGAGATTTGGGTTCCCTGTAGGTGCATCATTTAACTAGGCCCAGGTTCTTCACCTATAACACAAGAATAATAATAGACCTGCTTTATACTTCTGCTGGGAGATGCTGTCTATGAAGAATGGGACCTTTGGCTCATAGAGACCCGAATCCAGGAGGAGAACAGGGACTGCCTCTATTCTACTTACTCAGAGACAGCCCAGGGCTCCTGGCGTCTCTTACCCCAAAGTCCATGGTCCATCACTGCACACGGCCTTCCTGGTTATCTTTAGTTCCCTTGCTGTTTTCTAGAAGCACCTGGCACTGTTTTGTGTCGGGATCTCAGATCATGATCAGCTGAACTCTCTGCCATCATTGCCTGTCCATGTCTGGCTGTGTTTGCAACACGATCTGCCTATGTTCTTTGGCTGAGACAGAGCGATGGCCTTCCTAACCTGCAGCCTGCACTGATGTGCCCGGATGCTCAGGGGTCCCCACTGGATGCAGGGACCAATGTGGACCAGCTACCTTCTTCCTTTCCAGGGAGGTAGGGGAAGAAGTTGGGAAGTGAGCCAAGAAAGGAAGGCAGCCTCTGGGGAGGCAGTGGCTGGACCCAAGGCTTGGATCTCTTGGTTTCCATTTTCAAGAAATGAAGCTCCATTCTAAGAGGACTTTTGTTGTTTTCCCAAGAGAGAGGAAGCCATGGCCAGAGGCGAGGCCAGGACCAGAGCCCTCAGCTTCTCATCTTGCCCTTCAGAGAGCAAGGAAGGAATCCTGTTTTCTCTAGTGTAGCCTGAAGCCAGGGAGGGAGTGCTGCCTCTGGGGTCTGCTGGCAGGCAGCAAGGCATGGAATGAGGGTGAGCTGACTGTGTTCCTGACCCCTCCCCAGAGTCGGTGTCGCCTTGACATCTGGGCCACTCTGAAGGGCAGACGAAAAAGAAGGCTCCGACACACCGTGATACACAGCGATGGGAAAGAAGCCAGGCCAGCTAACTTGAACTCAGGTTGGACCCTGTGCCCCACAATACACCGGTCCTGCCTTCCTTCTCCCCCCTCCCCCACCTTAAAGCTCTGAGACTCCAGTTTGGCTAGAGCTGGCTGTAAAACACAAGTTAGTCTCAAACTTTTATCCTGTCTGGGCCTCTTAACAGCCATTAAGTAGTCACAAGCAAGAATGTATGGTACCCTCTTCCTACTCCCTTTAAGGAATTCGGATTCAAGAATCGACCTTCTCGAGGTCATAGAGTCAGGTTTAGAGTTCAACGTGTCTAACTTCGAAAGACTTGAGCTCTTCGCCCCAGCAATGGACGCCTTCTGTAGTAGACTCCAAACCTGCCTGCTCCTCCCGCACCACTTCGCATGCAACAACTGAAAAACAAGCCAGGCACTCATGACTTTTAGGTTTTATTTAACGCTGAGAACAGCCATTGAAAGTCAGCACTGGAGAGTTTATGTGCTCTGGTCACCTTACACAGGAACTGGCAACACTTGTCAGAGGTCTCAGAACTGGGTCCCAAACGGCGCGCTTAGCATGCTGCAGGGCACCCACGTGCTCTGACTACCCCCACCCCCATCACCAGCAACACTCGAAGTGATGTCTTCCTGCAGATGGCTGTGAGGCAGGTGACGCTGGGCCACTGACCACTTGCTAACCAGTAAAAGCAGAGGGACAGCAGCAAAGAGAGTTCTACCGCATAATAGGAACACACCAAGGCACTCCCATCCCACAGCTTCCCTTCTTAGGAACGTACAGAAGAGAAATATTGAAGCGTGGGAGGGAGAGACCATATTTACCCACCAAAGGACGAGTCTATGACGTCCCCTTAGTTTCAACTGCACTGCACTTGTGCACTAGTTATGCTGGCTGCCTGGGGCTGACCGGAACCCACTTGTGAAGTTAGACATCCGTCCCTCTACCTAAAGAAGGGAAACAATGGGGCAGGGGAGATGGCTAAGTGAACAAAAGCCTGATGACCCAAGTTCAATCCTCAGGACCCACATAAAGGGGGAAAGAGATAACTGACTCCGGAAAGTTGTCCCTGCCCTACACACACACACACACACACACACACACACACACACACACACATTTTTAAAAGTGGAAACAGCAAACTGTAAAGAGTGTACATTTGCATGACAAATTGCCCTTGGGATAAAGCTAATACGTTTAAAATTTTGTTGTGGGCGGGTGGCAAGATAGCTCAGTGGTTAAGAGTGCTGGCTTCTCTTGCAGAAGACCTGGTGTCAATTCCTAGCATCTACAAGGTGATTGACAACTGTCTATGGATCCACTTCTAGGGAATCCGATACCCTCTTCTGGCCTCTGTGGGCACTGCACAAGTGGCTAGCAGACCTATATGCGAGCAAACACTTACGAAATAAAAAATAAATCTTAAATATTTTTAAAAAAGTTGTTTATCTTATAGCATTGTGTATACAACATGCAAGAATACTCAGGTTTTTGGGTGTATGTAAGGCCTAAGGATGGCCACAGTGATTGTCTCAAGGAAGCAGGTGTCTTAAGGTTCCTATTGCCATGATTTGAAAAAAAAAAAAAAAGAAAAGAAAACAAAAAAAACAAAAGCAACTCGGGGAGGAAGGGTTTACTTAGCTCATGATTTCACATTCTATCTTCAAGGGAAGTCAAGGAACTCAAGACAAGAACTGAAGCGCAGAGGCATGGGGGAGGCTGCTCACCGGCTCGCTCCCCAGGACTCTCACCTGGCTTGCTCAGTTGTGGGATATTTGTACACTGTGGGAAGATATATTGCTGTGATTGGTTTAGCTGAATGGCCGGTACTAGGCAGGAAGTATAAGCGGGACTTCCGGACAGAGAGTGAGAAAGTAGGATATGATGAATCTAAGCGTGGGAGATGCCATGGAGATGCTGAGCAAGTTGAACGCACAGAATGGGAGACAGGTAAAGGCCACATGGTAGGAGGTAGACTAATACAAATATGAGTTAATGTAAGTTTTAAGAGTTAGTGGGACAAGCCTAAGCTAAGGCCGGGCCTTCATAATTAATAAGTCTCTGTGACTTTCATTATTTGGGAGCAGGCTGGTGGGACAGAGAAAGACTCGCTACACTTGGCCTGCTTTTTTACGGCACCCAGGACCTGCCTAGGGACGCCATTTACCACAGTGGACTGGGCCCTCCCACATCAATAAAGAAAATGCGCTCATAGGCTTGTCCATAGCTCAACCTGGTGGGGCATTTTCTTAATGAGGTGCTCCTTCCCAAAGGACTCCAGAATGGGCCAATTGACGTGAAACCAGACAGCTCATTAACGATGCTCGCCTTCTATTTTATAAAAACACCAAACTGTTTTCTACTGAAAATGCATAGCATTTTATAAATTCAGGGAAGCCAACCATAGCATTCCTTGCTCTGTTTTCTTACCAGAAGTGGTGATCATTTTTGCTTTCCATTTGCCTAGGTTCCCACACGCTACCTATCAGAAGGCCTTCTAGAAGAACCTTACTTCCCGTGGACACAGGGGTCACCTCTCAGAAGCTCTGGTGCCCTGCTCCAGCAAGTACAGACCCACCGCGGAGTCTCTCGCCACCGTTCCCTGTTCCCTAGGCTCCCTGACCGTCTCTTACCAAATACCCTTATTTTACTGGTGCCCTGGTAGGTGAGGTGTAACTCAGCTCCTATCTTTCGATTTCCAGGATCACCTTCACAAGGTTCTAAGTCACTCGTTCGTTCATTCTCTCCCCCTTCTTCCCCTAGCGCTCTTTATTCTGCTGTGATGCTTTTACTAGGCTGCCCTACCCGGCTGCACCCAAAGCTCTAAGAGTCTCTTTTGTAAGTGGCTCTAAATTTTACCACCATGAGTTGAACTTTAAAAAGTGTGGTTTTTATTGAAAAAGCACATGCTTACAGGCAAGAGCACAGGTCATCACTAGCGACTTGATGGATTTTTTACAAAAACAAGCAATGGACTCCTGTAATAGACAGCTACCAGGAGCCTGCAGCAGCCACCAGGAAACCCCAGTACTAACCACTGTCAATCATCTCCAGCATTATGGGTCTGCTGCTCGGCTTCTGAATTTCTGTAGACGTGGAATCATAAACGTGCTTTTTTGCGCCTGTCTCTCATTTCCCATTAAGCCTGTCAGATTCACCCAGGGCACACAACTCATTCATTCCCGATCCGTCACATGAACATGCTACAATTAATTTGCCCAATTTTAGCATTGATGGGCTTTTAACTGCAGTGGGCTTTAGCTTTTACAGGCAGGGCTGCACCAATGTGTTTGCGCCCGGTCTTTGAACAAATGTATGCAGTTCTGCTTGGTGTGGGAGCCCCCTTTTCTCCTCAGTATTCCAGTGGAGAATGAGGGAGCCCCTTTTATATCTGGTGTTGGAGATTTGACCCAGGGCCTCAAGGGTGCTAAGAACAGGCTCTACCACTGAACTGTTCCAGCCTCTCGGTGAGCACTTTTGGCATGATCTCCTCCTCCAACTCTTCCTCCTCCTCTTCCTCTCCTCACTTCTGTCTGCTCTCTGGGGCCTTACACGTGCCTAGGTTCGGCTCTCACTGAGTTGCAACCCTCACCAGGGATTTTTAATCTCAACACTTACTTTTTAGATTTCTGGAAGTGTTTCTTTGATAATTCTCTCTTCTTTAAATTTGTCTGTTTTTCTTACTAAAACTTGTTCGCCTACACTGCAGATAGTATCCACTTAAAAAGTATTTAGCGGGGCAGTGGTGGCATCCACTTTGAACCCCACCTCTTGGGAGACAGAGGCAGGTGAATTTCTGAGTTCAAGGCCAGCCTGGCCTATAGGACAGCCCGAACTACATGGAGTAACCCTGCTTCCAAAAACAAAAATGATTTTATGTGCATGAACATCTCGCCTGTATGTATGTTCGCGCACCACACGCATAGTGGTGCCCGTGGAGGCCAGAGGAGGCCGTCGGTTCCTCTGCAGCTGGAGCTACATGTGGTTGTGGAGTTTGGAACAAACCGAGGTCCTCTGCGAGAATAGCCAGTCCTCTTGACAAGTGAGCCAGCTCTCTTTCAACCCATCATTCTTTTGTATTCTTTTTCTGTCTTTGAGAACATTTTCACTTCTTCTAATCCTTCTCTTGGTGTACTTTTTGACCCTATTCATAATTTATAGAGTTTAAACAAGTCTTACCTGTAACTAGCCCGCTTACACTGTCTCATAGGTGCAGCGTCTTCACGCTGTTAAGTTTTAAAATAAGATTCCAACGCTCTCTGCAACACTCTGGTTTCCTTCCCTTCTCTCTCATCTGTATTGGTTTCTGTTCTGTCCGGGGCCCTGGCCACTACCCACACAGACTCATGGCTGAGGAGTATAGCATTCGTCTTGGTCCGGTTTGTTTGCTGCAGCTGAGTACCGCGGCCCAGGAAACTTACTCTGGAGCTAGGAAGCCCATTGTCGGGGTGAGGGCATCTGGTGGAAGGGGGTGGGGCTGGGTGTGGTGGCTCACGTCTGGAATCCTAGAAAACTGAAACCTGTCTCAAAGAAAACACCAAAACATGGCAAAAGCGAGCAACCACATTCACTCAGTTACTAATCTCGGCCGAGAGCTGTGTCCTCCTGACCTCACCAAATACTGGTCACCTTGGAGACGCCTCTTATGCTCCCCAATTGCGCATGCTTGGGAAAGGTAGAGCAGTGTTCGGAATACTGACTGAGAGCACCAGGAGATGTAGTCTGGGAAGTGAGGGCAGCAGCAGCCACTCTTGGGGGCACAGTGAGGCCAAGCACCAGCGACTTTTCTGGGGCTGACCAGGTGGCCATATTTACATATTTTCTCCTTGGAAAATCAGTCAGCACCCCCAGAATGCAATCCTCTCTCCTGGACCCTAAGTGGTAAATCACAAAAGATGAAAACCACACTGTCCAGATTGGCAGGCTTGAGCCATGTGTGGTCACCTGAATGAAAGCTGACATGTTAACCCCTCAGTCTGGCACACCACATTTCAAACGGCAGCTCGGGTACCTGACGATGGACACTGCAGGCAGAAACCATTTCTTCACCTTAGGAGGCTCCAGGGTTTATTTGGGTGGTGGTGGTGTGGGATGGGGGTAGGGAGGGGTGAGGGCAGCAAACAAGAAACCTGGGGGTTAGAACTCAGAGGCTCATGCTGCTGAGCCACACCCATAGCCCTGCTTCACGATTTTGGTGTTTGGTGTGTGTGTTGTGTGTGTGTGTGTGTGTACTCACATGTGCACAGGTACATGTGGGGGTCGGCAGTCAATTTGCAATGCTATTTCCATGAGTCACCTACCTTTTCTGAGACAAGGTCTCTCATTGCCCTGGAATTCCGTGATTAGGCTAGACTGGTCAGTGAGACTCTGGGATCCTTCTGTCCCTTTCGGCCTACTTTGAGATTTCAAGGCCAGGCTACCATGTCTGGCTCTTTTTTTTTTTCTTTTTTTTCTTTTTTTTTCTTTTTAATGTAGATTCAGGGAGTGAACTTAGGTCCTTCACCAGTGTTGTGAGAGTTTACTGACTGAGTTTTGGAGGACAATGACATTAACATGTATTGCTTAGCTCTGATGTCCCCACAAGGTTTTCTTTATGTCCTAATGAGCTTCCCCTACTCTATCATTTACATTAACATCCGCAAGCCTGCTGGGCAGTGGTGGCAGATCTCTGCGAGTTCAAGGTCAGCCTAGTCTACAGAGTGAGCTCCAGGACAGCCAGAACTGTTTCACAGAGAAACCCTGTCTCGAAATAAAAGAAAAGCATATCACTTCCAGAATACTTGTGAGAGAAGCCCTTCTTTTCCCCAAATCATTCTTGCTCGCTTCTTGGAGTTTCTACTGAGTCGTGATAAAATGTCAACCAGGATCTACAGCTTCTGTCCCGAGGAACGCGTAAAGATATCTCCATGGAAGCAGATGCCTGCAGAGCATCGCTGTGTAGTAAATAGTAACACCTTGGTGTCTGTCCCAAGGTCAAATGGACCACTGTCTTGGAAATGTTGACCTTAGGTAGCTAGAACACTGTGCAAAGAGCTGGAAGCAGTTTTTGTTAACACCTGAGCTGGGGTGTGACTCAGTGGCAGAGACTTGCCTAGCATGTGCAAAGTCACGGCCCCATCCCCACAGTGCGGAAATGTCCTTGATCCAATAAGGGGACAGTGTGAGCATTCTCCGGTGGTGTAAAATCTTAAGTCTTTTTTTTTTTTTTTTTTTTTTTTTTTGTTTTTCAAAACAGGGTTTCTCTGTGTAACTTTGGAGCCTGTCCTGGAACTCTCTCTGTGGACCAGGGTGGCCTTGAACTCACAGAGATCTGCTTGCCTCTGCCTCCCACGTACTGGGATTATAGATTTGTGGCACCACTGCCTGGCCAAATTTTAGTCTTAATGAGCTTTGAAGAATCAGAAAAGATATTGTGATCACTCAAGTTTGAGATGTCCACCAAATGCCCACGTGTTGAAGCTTTGGTTGTTGACCTTAGTTTACTTGGTGTGGAGGTCTGAATGAGAATGGCCCCCTGGGCTCCTATGTTTGGATGTCTGGTTCCCAGTTGGTGGGACTGTTTAGGAAGGATTAGGAGGTGTGGCCTTGTTAGCCATGCCAGGCTCAGGCTTTCTTTCTGCTTCTGGCCTGTGGATCAATAGGAAACCTGCCTGCCTCCCCACCACAACGCCCCTCTGAACCTCTGGAAGTCCCCAGTTAAATGCCTTCTTTTATAAGTTGCCTTGGTAATGCTGTCCCTTGACAACAATAGAAAAGTAACTAAGACACTGGCAAATGGAACCAACGCTTAGGAAACGGGAATTAATGGAAAAAGGAGGGTACTTGGGGTGTGCTCAGTCCCTCCTCTGCTTCGTGGCTGCCATGACGTACCCTGCTCCCACAGAACCAAAGCGAAAGGGATCAAAACCTCTCAAACTTTGGCAAGAAGAACTTTTTAAAGTTGGTTATGACAGGTGTTCCGTCAGTGATAGAACACTATCACAGAGGACCATGGTAAAGTGGCATCCTTCTGTCTGGCAGATCCTGAGACATCCCTAGCAGTGAGCATAACTTCAAATTCATGCGAGATTAAATTACCTTGCATGTGAACATTCATGTCCTTGAGGCTGCAATGTGTGTGTTAGAGCGTGTATCTGCTATTTAAAAAAGCCCCGAGAGTAACGAGTACGGTACGGGGCGTTGTACCATGTAATGCAAAACTCCTAAGGTTCGACAGCCAAGTAGGGAACGGATGACTGACAATTAGTTGCAGGTTTCAAAGTAACAGGCGGAGTGGACTTTGACTGTTTCTAGCACAGAGTAATGACAAATGTTCAAGGTGACAGCGTTAAACACCCAGCCTAATCATGACTCTTCACTTGTGTATATTAAGGTATCACTGCACCCCATAAAAGCAAAGGCGATGTATAAGTTAAAAATAAACATCCTTTGCTTGGGGCCCAGCTTCTTATGAATTAGTTCTCTCCTTCTTTGGGCTGACTTCCCCTAAACTCGACACTCTCGTCTCTCGGTTTAGTGAGTGTTCATTCACTGTGCTCTTTCTGCACATGTTTAAGATCTGCCACCCCAAATTATAAAACGACGTTGAAAAATTCCATGTTTTTTTTCAGGCATGTTAGCACATGTCTTTTAACTCCAGAACTCAGGAATCAGGCAGATTTCTGTGAGTTTGAGCCAGCCTGGTCTACATAGCAACTTCCAGGTCATTCAGAGCTATATAGTATGACTTTGCCTTACCTCCCACACCCCGCCGCCACAATTTCTTTAAAAATCCTAGGCTGAAACTCAACACAACAGGGTAGACACTGCTGCTGTTATAATCACCGGGTTGGGGGTGGGGTTATACTCATTTTAGGAAGCCTAATGGCTCATCTGTTTGTATCTGTAAAAACTAAGGAGCAGGGCCCTTCTGCATGCACAGTGCTAAGAAGAGAAAGACAGGTGTCAAGGCAGACCATTCTTAGCTATTCCAGTGCTGTGCTGTGGCCGGGAGAAGAGCGTATCCGGTCTCCCGACATGATGCAGGGAGGCCAAGGAAGGGTTCAGACATGGATTGTCTGTCTTCCCACCAGAGGTCCCTCTGACAACACACCCGGCCATCCATTCCTTTGCCTGGGTGTTGGCAGTGTCTGGGAGAGCATGGTTTGGCTTTGGTACCACATTTCTTCCCCTGTTCTTGCTCCTGGGCTAGAGATTTACTCCCATGAGGGAATTTCTACATTTGGAAATTCATGTTGTATGAAATATTAATATTTCCTAGTTTTCGAGCTCATTAAATTTATGTTGCATGTATTAAATTTGCTAAGAGGGAGAAATACTTGCTCTCCCTAAAATGAGATGAAGAACTAGAAGGTGGGAGAAATATCTGGTCCTGGATACTTCTGACAGATGTCTGACAGTGAGGGAACTCAGCGCCACTATCCTGGCATGTGTTCCTTTCAGACTGCCGTGTAAACCAGCCCAACAGGTGTGAGCAGACAGATGTTCACCAAGCGTTCAGTCTTCGGGGAGGAGACATTAACAAAGCACATAGCATGTTTCCCATGAGCATCGGCAGCTGAAGAAAAAATTCACCATCTATTCTCGTGATTTATAAAACTCAAGTCCCAACTGGTATTGAAAAAGTACTGTAGGGCAAACCGTAAGGGCTGGAGATGAGAGACAGACACACTCTTGACACATCAAGCAGGCTCCATCTACGAGCACAGCCCTCAAGAAGTCTGGTGACTCAAAACCCCGTCCAAGTCTTCCTTTTGGGCCAGGGAGGGAACCGACCAGTCCTGGCGACTCCTCTGCCGTATGCCGTTTCCAGGCTGTCGTCTCCTTACCTTTGACACTGTTTTCCAGAGTGCCGGGTTTCTGTCTTTCCTACCCTAAGTTTGTTTGAACTCATCTTCCTGTGATAGCTCTACTCTGTCTCTTTCTGACTGCTGCTACTTGTTCTTTGGGAAAGTTTAACAGGTTATTAGGCTTAGCACAGCCAGTCTTCGGTGTTCCTGGGCTGCACATCCTCAGAAACAGTCAATCACAGTTTGAAAATATTCAGAAAAATAATTCCACTTATGTGGAACATGTATAGACTTTTTAAAATTGTCTTGTGCTATAAATAACACAGTAAAACACTATACAGATAATATTTATGTTATATTAGGCATGGTAAGTTGCCAAATTTTTTTTAAAACAGACAGACATATGTATGTTCTATGTAAAGAGCATCATTTTTTTAAAGATTTATTTATTATGTATACAACATTCTACCTCCATGTATGTCCACACACCAGAGAAGGATGCCAGATCTCATTACAGATGGTTATAACCCACCATGTGGTTGCTGGGAATTGAACTCAGAACCTCTGGAAGAGCAGCTGGTGCTCTTAACCACTGAGCCATCTCTCCAGCCCAAAGAGCATCATTTTTAAAAGGCTTGAGCATCCTTAGATCTCGGACCTGTGGGGGGTCCTGGCACCGATCCCCTTGAATACTAAGGGACAACCGTCCAATAAACATTCATACCCCCTTGAGTTATGTTAACCACCCACTGACATCATGTCACATCTGTGTCCCACACTCTTCCCCTCCCAGATGAGGGGCACTTTGCTGAATCACTCGAGCGCATTGCAGACAGGATGACTCTTTCCTCCGAGGTTTTTCAGCACCTACCTCCTAAAAATAGTACCACTCCTACATAGCTGCAATACAGTGATGACATTCGGGGAATTTAATATCAAAATATTAAAGTCTAATTGGAGTATAAAGTCAATATTCACATTTCTTTCCAACTGGTCTTTATTTACCCTTCAAGACTAATCTCAAGGAAAACCAGGACTTTTTGGCACACACACACACATAGAGCATCTTCTATGCTTCTACAAAACCTTGTGTATTTCAGCATTCATTATATTAGTTTATTTCCTTTTATGTAGTATCTGAAACCTAATGAGATTCATTTCAATTCCTCTGGCCCTTTCTGTAACTCCTTGCAATAGCTTGTGACTGGACAGACAGATGGACAGGCCAATGAATGCTGATGTTCAAGATTTTCATTCCATTCTCTGGTTGGCACGTGTGTTTGACATCCTGGGCACTACCTCCTGCGTTCTCAATGTTATCACCTCTGAGTTTCAGGCCCTATACAGGCATAGTGCAACCTGTTAGTTCGTTCCCAGTCTCAAGACTACGGTCACAGGATTCCCAGAGGAACTACCTGGTACGTGGCTGTGCAGTCACCTTTGACCACGGGTGACAGCGGCCCACAGGGCAGTGACCCCTAGCTTCACTCCAGAGTTTCCAACTAGGAGATGTGCTTCCTGAAGTTCCTCAGATGCTTCCTTGGGACCAAGAGTAGACGCTTGTAATGGCTGCCAATCTAAAGAGGGCTGTTGGCCTGGCTTGCTCTCTTTGTAGGGTTCATCCTTTTTTTCTCATCTGTTCCCTGGGGGTCACACTACCATGTATCTTGCCAACACTCAGGCTTCAGGACCAGACTAGAACCAGAGGGTAAAGAAGAAAGACTTTAGGCTTGGGAGCCAGACAGCCTGAAGTTGAACTCAAGAAGAGACACTCACCAGTCATGACTCAGGAGGGCAATTTAACTTTCCTCTGCTGCACTCTCCCACTACGTAAGGAGAACTGTGCCTACGCTGGAGAATCGTGCTAAGAGGACTCTGCCCGATTCTGATTCTGTAGACACACATAGAAAACACATAAACCAGGGGCTGGAGGGATGGCCAGGTGCTTAGGAGCACACTGAATGCTCTTCTAGAGGACCTGTGTTCAATTCCCAGCACCCCCATGGCAGCTAACAACTGTTTATGACTCCAAGATCTCATACCTCATACAGACATACATGCAGGCAACACAGCAATGCAGAGAGAGAGAGAGAGAGAGAGAGAGAGAGAGAGAGAGAGAGAGAGAATACACAAACTCTTGAAGGAATGACTGACCAGATTTCTCCTCAGACCAGGAGGCATCCTCATGTAGGAAATATTTCTCATAAAATGAGTACCTCTCCCCTTATTGTCCTGGGGGGTGAGCTCAGGTACTCCTGTTTAGCCTCTGCCAACTGGGCCAGCAGCAGGAATTTCCTCTTGAAAACTCGGCCTGACATCATGAATAGGTGCTAGTTTCTCCCATGACCTCGGCTTTATGACATATATGCTGGGATCATCTGTACAGTACCTGGATTCTGCCGTGTGGATGAAACAGCACACGTCTCCTCGGAGACAAAGAAGGAACATGGTCTCTCACTGCTGCATAGAACCTCATGAAGCCACAGAGAACAAGGTCCAGGGGTTCTTGGAGTCCCCTCGACTTGGTGGCCCACAGCTCAGGGTCCCTTTCTCTGCTGAGAACTGTCACCCTCCTACCCACAGCCCTTTTCTGCTGGGTCATTTTAGTGAGTGGCTTTTATTAGCAACTAAGGAACTTATGGTGACTGCACTGTGTGTTACAACAGTACACACAGTAAACAGTGCACAGAATTATTACACTTCTTTTACTTGGCTCAGGGTCTCTATATGTAGGCCAGGCTGGGCCTGGGCTTGAGACACACACACACCCAGTCTTCTGAATGCCAGGGTCAGAGGCATGCTCCTCCATCACCAACTTTGGAATTATTTTTAAAGATAATCAGATAACCACTCTATATGTAGCAATGACAAACTCTGCTTATGTAATACATTAGGCCAAAAATTCATGGAAAATCTTGAATCCTCGGATGGGGAGAAAAATAAAATGACATTAACATCCCGTGAGACTGTACTATTTTGTTTACAAGTCGCTGAGTCTTTAAGACACTGAAATTAATTTATTCACACATTGAATTAAAAACAAATTATTTCCTATGCTAATGTTCCCTGACATTGTGACTTTTGTAACTTTTAAAAAAAGGAGCAATGATTATATAAAGTGTTTGTATATTAATAAAGTTGGCCCCGAGTTCTACATGTTCATCTTCTTTTTTTGCAATTTCATTTTCATATTTCTGATGGAAATAAAATGTCCGCTAATATGTTTCCTTGGGTAGCGCACAGCAGTAAACCAAGTTATCCTCACACCACTTCCAGAGCTAGAAGAACAGATCACTCTGCTACTTTGTGAAAATCTTACTATTTGTATCTGTGTCTAGTTGGCAGAGTTTTTGGATGGTAAAAACCATGCTTTATGCACTAGGATTTTTCTGCTTGGTTTTTCAAACGAAGGGTCTCTCACCGTGTAGCCTAGGCTAGACTTAAACCTGTGATCCTTGCCTCCTCCTCCCAAGTGCCGCACTCACAGGCCCGTGCCACCATCCTGGCTGCCTGAGTCTTTCTTAAATAGAGTAGCATGTTTCGGTCCTTCACCAATGGCTCTAAGTGGAGCTTAGCGAGCTGTGAAGGATGCTCGTGGAGAGTCAGGAAGGATAACTATGAATGTCACTGCCAGGGTTTATGACATCACACCCATATTCCTGAAGTTTCTGGGCTTGCCTCCCACTTTTCATGGATGCTGAATATTGTGTGTGGCTAAGAAGGATCTGTGCCAAAGCTGTAATGTACCGCACAGCCCTCAAAACCCGAGTCAAGAAGTGAGGACTGCCTCTTGTGCCTTCCTCTGGAGCCTTCCCAGGTCAATACGGGACAGAAGGCTTTTCTTGTTCATTCTGATCCGTGGCAGTCTGGAGCCTCGGCGTCTGCTACCACGAGGCTTACAATGGTGACTGCCTGATCACATCTTTCAGAAGAAAGGTAAAAATAAGTGAAATATTCTAGCCACTGCTTCCTGTAATTTGATAATTTCCTATAATTCAGTTATGTTTGCTTGGTAGAAACACCAATCACTGGATTGGAAGAGCCAGTGCCTATGTTCTTGGTGTGTGGCAAGGTCCCGCACTGTAACCCAGATCACCTGTAACGCACTACTGAGCCCAGACTAGCCTTGAGGTAGTCCTCCTGCCTCAGCCTGCTAAGTGTTGGAATTACAGGCATGGGCCATAAGCCCAGGTAGAAAAAAACATTTAAAAGAGAACTGAGGTGCTCTATGGCAGAGTCCTTGCCTAGCACAAAACCTGAAATGTTAAAAAAAAAATAGAGCTGAAAATGGATATGTAAGTTACATTTAAAAGAGCTCTCCCCCAACCCAAAAGTTATGTAGCTCCAGTGCTGGGGTTACAGACCTGTACCACCGTGGCCTGTGAGATAAACCCCTTTTGGAAGGTGAGACAACGTTGAACCCGGCTACTTTGAGAGAACCCACGGGCTCAAATGACTGGGCATTGCTGCGTAACATAATAATTTATTAAAACTCCAGGTTGATCACAGCAGCCTTGGGCTATGAGTCCCTGGTCTCGACATCCTGACATGAACAATCACATCTTTGGTAAAGGTTTTGTTTTGCTGATGTTGTTTTGTTTGAGCCAGAATCTCCTGGATCCCCAGCTACCAGGAATTCACTTGGTCAACAAGGACAACTTTGAACTCTCGGAGCTCCAACCTCCAGCTCCTGAGGGATGACAGGTGTGGGCCCTCAGGCGTGGCTCCCCGACAACACTTCACGCACACTGCAAATGCTGACTCCCAAACCACAGGAGTTCCCTTTATCTCCCCCCAGAACCCTGGTTTTTAAGAATGACTCGAGCCAGATTCATTAGCACCCCTGGGAACTGGTTGGAAACACAAAACTGATGTAGCAACAAGGAGTGGTCCCCAAACCTCTCCACATGACCCCTCAACACATGCTGGCCTCTGGGGGTCATCAGTCTAGACTGGATGAAAACCTTGAGGCAAGAACCAGACTTGTTGGTGCTGACTGGGTGCACAGTAGGTGTTTACAGAACGCTGAATGATGGCCTACATATTTTACCAGTGTGCTCTGGATCTACAAGTTGTTGCTGTTATTATTATTATTATTATTTTTTTTTTTTTGAGACAGGGTTTCTCTTGCTTTGGAGCCTGTCCTGGAACTAGCTCTTGCAGACCAGGTTGGCCTCGAACTCACAGAGATCTGCCTGCCTCTGCCTCCTGAGTGCTGGAATTAAAGGCGTGCCTGGCTAAATTATTATTTTAATTAAAAAAAACACCCTTGAAAACGTCTTTAGAATTAGAAGAGTTTCTTTCTTATGTCAGTGACTTCTTACGTGTCCACTGTTCCTAAGATCAGGACTTCCAAGATGATCTGGAATGAGTCTCACATGAGACTTAAAAATATCACCAAACAACGGTAAATGTCCTTGGGGTGGGGATGGCACAAAACTGAGCAGAAAGCCACAGCCTCAGGTTATCCCAGACAAGGCTGGTTAAGCTTTCTGTGCCTCAAGGAAGGCTGTGGAAGGTCAGCATGGGGAAGCCAGGTACGAAACCATGGGCTGTGGAACTACCAGGTCTCTTCAGATTCCCCGAGTTTTCATGTTGGCTTACTAGTTTTATTTCTTTAAGAAAGGACATTAAATAATCTTCAAAAACTGTGAAATGACAGATGTGGGAATCTAACCATGTACTGTATCCAAATAATACCGATATGGTATAACAAAAAGGAATGTGTTCATGGAAGTGTTGTTTGTAGGTTGCCTACATGAATGCTTGACATCTAAATTTAGATAGCTACATGGGGGAAAATCTGAGTTTTAAGAAAGTGAGTGAAAGTCAGACTCAAATAGATGGGTACCTGGAGTTCCGCAGGATGCCACCTGCTTCTCCTTCAGCTCGATAGTAGAGCTCAGCATTTGCAAATATGTATTAAGCCCAACTCTCTATTCAAATACTAATTGGGAACTGGGAAGACTGTGTATTATTAAAAGGCTAAAAATATCTCCACTTGGAAGCAGCAGATCGTAGCCGCGGCGTGAGTGACAGCGATTGGATAGTTAAGGGTGTGAGTAAGACGGGGTGCATCCATTCACTAAACTCTCACAGCGGAAGGAGTCGGGAAGGCAGCGCAGTGCGACTCGTACGCCTGTGCACGCTTTGGATGTCTTCTTCCCTGACATCTGGAGGCGCCTCCCTTGGGCAGGCTCGCACTGCTCTTGTCAGGGAAGGGAAATGGCTTGCAGTGTTTTCTCCAACGATCCCTTTCTCTTTCCCTGTAGCCTGGGAGCAATAAGAAGACATGGTGTGCACCCCGCAAGTCACTGGCCTCAAGGTCTAGACCAGTAAGCATTTCTTGCCTAAGCAGAGAAAAGAGGGGGCTCAACCAGGCTTTCCAGAAAAGCGCTAGAATGCGGTAGATTGAAATGGCAAGAAGAAATGGGGTGGACATCAAACAAGGTGTTCCATGGTGGACACCAGGACAGTACAAAGATACAAAGCAAGACAATGATAACACACTATCTTTTTGTGTAGGGAAATGCCAACATTAGCAAGGGACCTCTCTCTTGGCAGTGGGCGGAGTCACCAAATAGGCATTAATTAAGACACAAGGACATGCTATGGTTTAAAAAAGAAAAATTAAATAACAGCAAAATGAAATTCGCATATATTCCTCTCACTTATGAATTCATATAATTTCTAAAAAATTAAGAGTCAGGACAGCAAATGGCAGGCATCCTTTCAAGAAGCTTGAGTCTGAAGAGCAGTTGTGTCAATGGCTGGAAGGCAAAGCAGGGATGAAACGTTAACCCGCCAAGGAATGTAAGAGACCGACGTTGGGAGAAGATGCCAATAGCAACAGAACTTAAAGCACGTTCCTGGAGAGTGGGGGAGGGCTTGGATGAGGTAAAAGCACATTTCTTCCCCTGGACAGAAAATGAGGAAGAAAGACCCAAGCCAGGAAAATAGCTCGCTGGCCTCATTTCCTTTCTCTCCCTGAGATGGAGGTAACAGAATCAAGCGGCAGGACAGGGGGAGTGGTAATGGTACTGAAGTCTGAGGAGCAATGGACATATGAAGGCAGACTAGAGTCCCTAAACAGAGCTAGCTGGCCTCAGTTCATAAAGGTAAATGTGTTTGCTGGTCTAGGAACCGGAGGGCAGGAAGCCAGTGTTTATCATCAAGGCCGGACAGCAGCCAAGGCTGGTGGCTGGTGGGAAGTTCTCAGCAGTACTGGGAAAAGCTCAAGAATCGCTGGGAATGTAATTCATGCTGAATTCCAAACAGTGACAGTTACTAGCTGGAATGAAACAGCAGCAGACCGTTTCCAACATCACAGGGAATGTGGGGGTATGACGGGAAGGTTAAGTGGGTTCTCAGGGTGTGTGTCTGTATAGACGTACCTGCATGTGAGCTTATACTTTATATTCTTTTCGCTTTTTTATCTTTTTTGTCTTTTTTTTTTTTTTGAGACACAGCGTCACTATGTCGCTCAGGCTGTTCTAGAACTCACTATGTAGTCCAAGTTGGCTTCAATTCACAGAGAGCATACTGCCTATGCCACCTGAGTGCTGTAATTAAAGGTGTCAGCCACCACACACAGCTCTTTTTAATTTTTCTTATGCTTAATTTTTTAATTTTTTAATGTTTTATTTTCATTTTTGAGACAAGGTCTCACACATGACCCTACTGTCTCAGCCTCTCAAGTGCTTTTTACTTTATTTGTAAAGAAACAAACATATATACTTTTTGTTTGTTTGTTTGTTTTTGTTTTTTCGAGACAGGGTTTCTCTGTAGCTTTGGATCCTGTCCTGGAACTAGCTCTTGTAGACCAGGTTGGCCTCAAACTTCCAGAGATCCGTCTGTTTCGTCTTTGCCTCCTGACTGCTGGGATTAAAGGTGTGTGCCACCACTGCCCAGCCCACTTTTATATACTTTAAGAGTTGATATTTACACACAGACTTCCATGTTAGAGTAATCTCGTGCAGGTGTACACAATCATAAACATTTCTCAAGAACAATTTCAGTTAACAAAATGATAAATGACCCATTTCTAGCAAATGAGAGAGAAAGCAAACCCAGTCTGTGAAAGGATTTGGGAATCTCAGTGACATGAAATCTGCACCCTTGGGGAGGCAAGGACAGAGCTGCCACATGTAAAGACGACAGAGGCGTTGTGGGATAATCTCTGTACACCGCTGAGTATGTGTCACTCTGACTGGTTTAACAAACAGTTGAAGGGGGGGCTGGAGAGATGGCTCAGATGTTAAGAGCATTGCCTGCTCTTCCAAAGGTCCTGAGTTCAATTCCCAGCAACCATATGGTGGCTCACAACCATCTGTAATGGCATACAGACAGAATATTGTATATATAATAAATAAATATTAAAAAAAACAGTTGAAGGGCCAATAACTTGGCAGGATTTTCAGAGCAGAGAGGACTCTGGGGGAAAGAAGGGGTCACAGAGGAAGCAAAACGTGCAGAAGGAGAGGTACAAGCCACAGCCGTGTGGCACCACATAGGTAATAGAAATGGGTTAATTTAAGTTATACAAGGGCTAGTTAGAAACAAGCCCAAGCTATTGGCCAAGCTTTCATAATTAATAATAAGTGTCTTTTTTTTTTTTTTGTGAGCTGGCGGCGCTGAAAGGAAAGTCTACACAGAGGGTGGGAAGTGCTGGTCAGAGACACAGGCCTTACCTAGCGTGTGTGAGGTCTCAGTTTGATCACTAGCGCTTGCACATAAATAAACAAATAAAACTGAAGTAGGATATGATGGTTTGACGGATAACTTGCAAGAGCAGAGCTTGGCCTCAGGAAATACGCCAGGGAGGAAGCATGGTCTCCTGCGGTAGTGCCTAAACTGACCTGTTCCTAAAGAGCTTCCTAGAGAGCACAAGGCTGGCCCAGCACAAGGGACTGACCGCCACGGAGCAGAGACGGACTCAATCATGGGATAATAGCAAGGCTGGACCCGAGAGGCCGGCTGTACAGCTTGGGGCTAAAAGAGCAGCAGCAGCAGCAGCACCTGCAGCAGCCCTCCAAAGACAATCAGGAGTGAGACTCCGCCACAAGAAAGATCTGCTTCAAGGCCCAGTTCTTGAATTTATAGAGGTCTCTGGAAGTTTTTCTGTTTACAAAGTAGTGGAAAATCCCCATAAATTTAATTTCTGAAATGATGTCTCTGGCTGATAATACCTGGCCTATAACACAGGAAACGTTTTTGTTCGACTGTGGCACTGCAGTACTTCAAAAGCTAAACAATTATTTTTCTACAACTCTCTATTTTGGTTCTAGGCAAAGTAACGTAGGATTGTCATTTCAGGGCTGCCAGTGGCGGAGTTAGAACAGCACAGGCTGATCAATGGGAGACCAGGGAGTCTTGGAGCCGAGACAAGGTCTAGGGCTTTATGTATCCAGAGCATTTATTCACAACTTGGTTAAGCTTTATTAGCTGGTTTCCTGCTTTATAACAATATCCTTTCATTTGCAAGGTAATAAAAACTAAAAGAGTAACTACAAACCTATTCATTTCTCAATAAAGAAGCTATTTTAAAGCCGGGTACGGTGGCTAACAACTGTAGTCCCAGCATTCAGGAGGCTAAGACAGGAATGCTGTCAGTGACACCAGCCTGGGACACCTCAGTGAGCTGTAGTCCAGCCTGGACTACACGGAGAGACACCATCTCAACGAAACAAGAAGCTTACTTTAGTGTGCTGCAGCTAAAGTATTCCAGCCGCGGAAACTGGTGCAGTTCCATTGTTTTTACAGTGATACACTTTCACAGAAAAAGTGGGAAATGATCAACGACAGCGCATGCCTGTGAAGCTCATGGCTTCCTGGTGCCTGGAGAGGGGCTGGGTGGAAGTGTCTTAGCAGGTTTCCGACAACTACTGACATCCTTTCTGTTGTCTGGGGTTTCCCCGAGACTTCACTGCTGTGGTTCCCCAGCGACAGCATTTTCCAAAGTCATGATTTTAAGGGCATTTCAGTTATACCCTGCAGCTATCACAAGTTGTGCCTGGACCCTTCGCATAGTAATGGCTGCAGTTATCAAACAGATCCAATGGTATAAACACTGGGCTCTATGCTGTCTTGTGGTGGCAGACACAGGAGGAAGAACCGAAGTGGAGTGCCTAAGAATCTGTAACTCTAAACTCAATACAGATCTACTGCACAATCAATTAGCACTTTGGTTAACTAAAACACCAAGTACCACGGCCTCCAAGTACAGCAAATCAAACCCAGTGATGACATCTGTAAGACCAAGCATGGTTATAGTCCTGCTAGGAGCCATGACATGCCATTGTGAGCTGTCTGCCACCTTCATTTTAGTAACCTTCTTTCCGAGATGAGAAAATCTGGGTCTGGAAGGTTATATAGATGTTACTTACAAATCACAGAGCTTTCAATTTGTATGTGGTTTATATTAGACCAGTAGCTCACCTTGTCTCTTTAGAATATGTGCTAGGTGCTGGAGAGATGGCTCAGGGGTTAAGAGCTCTGGTTGCTCTTCCAGAGGACCTGGGTTCAATTCCCGGCACCCAGGCAGTAGATGGCATCCATCTCTAACTCCAGTTCCAGCGAATCGGATGCCCTCCTTTGGCTTCCAAGGGCACTGCATACGCACCATGCCCAGACATAGGAACATGCAAATAAAAATAAAATCTCAAAAATTCTGGCTGCATGATCGACACATTCAATTTGATATTTACAAGTGAGCCACATGTTTGGGTCATTGTCCCGCTGTCTGCTTTTCCTATTTCCATGGGCTCCTGAGGCTGCCATACAAAATACTGTAACTGGAGAAGCAGACGCAGATTCGTCAGACTCGTGGGGAACCTCCCAACGTCAAAGACATGAACCCATGGTGTTTAATATTTCCTTTCAGTGAAAAATACTAACTAGCCAAAGGAGAACTTCATTCCAGTTTTAAATGTACCTAAGATTATCTGTGGAACTTGTCAAAGTTGAGGAGCCTGATTCAGGGGATCTGAGGAGGCCCCTAAGAAATTGCTTTAAAGGAAAAATCTTGCCATGCAGCCCTGGCTGGAACTCACTACAGATCATGCTGGCCTCAAACTCACAGACTGTCTGCGAGTCTCCTGAGAGCGGGATTAAAGGTATGTATCCTTGTGGGCGGGACAGCTGAAAAACCTCCTTCAATGTTATCCTGCTGCCTAATAAGGTGTGATCACAGGATTTAGTCTGGCCAACCAAAGACTTCTCTCCAGGGCCAGGAGCCTTTGAAGATGTGTCACAGAGATGTAAGACAACTGAGACAAATTCTCAGCATGGTGAGAGTCCACCATCAATGACACTGGTGACAGTCACTGGCTGGACTGGCTGGCCCATTAAGCCATGGAGCACCGTGGAGCAACTGCTCTGTACGGTGACAAGGTTCACGGGAGGATGCCTAGCCAACTGTCTGCTACAGTGAGCCTCACTTTCCTCGACCTAAGCAGAGTGTGAGGAGACAAATTCAAGTGGTCTATAAACTGGGGTTAAAAAAAAAAGCATTTTTTATAAAACATTGTTCCACAACTGGGATCAAAAGGTGTTTTCTGGCAAGGGCCAAAGAACAAACATTTTAAGCTCCTTGGACCACAAAATGGCATCCGCTATAACTACTTAACTCTGCCGTGGGAGGACAAAGGAGGCCACAGACAACACTCAAGGGAAGGAGCGATGGTCCAATAAAGCTTTACTTACGAACCCTGAAGCAGACAGTTCATAAACTTCTCATGAGGTATGAAACATTCTTTTGACTGTTTTCAACTGTGTAAACTGTTACCAACCATGCTTAACCTGTAGACCAGAGACTACAGGTGGCAGGCCGGGTGTGGCTCCGAGGCCACTGCAGACTCCAGCTCTCGGGCAACGACTTAGTCCAGTTTATGGCATGCTATAATTTGAACGTGACATGTCCCTTCCAGGCAGGTGTGCCTGGACAGCTGGTCCCTAGCTGGCAGTATTTTGAGAGGTTGTAGAACCTTTGGCATATGGGGCCTGGCTTGTGCCTGCAGGCCTCTAGGATAGACCTTTGAAGGTTACAGCCTGGTCCTGCTCCCTGACCCCCTTCTGCCTCCTGGTCTTCCGAGAGATGAGCAGGTGGCACGGCGAGGTCCCTCCTCGATGGAAAGAGTTGTCCTTGTTGCAGTCTCTCCTGGCTGTGACCACTGCTCTGCCTGAAGTCTGCAGTCTGAACAAACCCTCTCTCAAATCCTTTCTGTCACAACAGCTAGTAATGAGGGCTGGGGAGTGGCTCGAGGTGGGGAAAGATGTGCCGTGAGGGCCTGAGTTCGGATCCTCAGTACCCACAAAAGCTGGGTGTTATGGGACTCCAGTGCAGACCAATCTAGCCAATCAGTAAGCTCTGAGTTCTGGGAGGTACCCAGCCTTGATGTATAAAGTGGAGAAACAAGGAAGATATCTAAGTCAACATCAACCTGTCCTCCACACACATCAACGTGGGCAAATGCACACATACACCTATATGTACACATCTGTATCCTCCTCAACACTCTAAAAACACAAGTAATGAACCTGTGTCCATATATTGTTTCCCCTGCATCCATGCATTTATCTCTCATCTTTCCTAGGGCAGCCAGAAGTTATTCTGAAGCACTCTCCAGCCTTTGACTACGTCCTGCTTCCTGGAATTTGAAGTCCTTTTGCCTCCAATTCCCCAGTGTGATTCTGGGTGTGTCTAACCTTGCTAAAATAATGTTTCTGGAAATCAATGACAGCACCTTAAAAGGTAAGAAGTGATAATATATACTAAATAACTGGCTGGTTAAAGACCTCCTAAATAGGAGCTGGGGAGTCAGGTCCATGGTTAAGTGCACTGGCTGCTTGCTCTTGCAGAGGATCTGGGTTTGATTGCCGGCACACACATGGTGGTTCAGGTCCAGGGGATCTAGTGCCCCCTCTGGCCTCTGAGAGTACTGGGAATGCTGGTGGGCACAGATATATATCGAGACAAACACTCATATACATAAAATTAAAAAATAAACAATTCTTTAAAAACACACCAAAATAGGTTGTCTTTTAAAAAATATATATAATAATTGTAAGGTTATCTTAGCCTAAAGATTTTATGAAGAAAAAAAAATGAGCTTTGATTTCAAAAATCTCTATAAAACCCGCTATACCCAGGGTGGCTTTCTATACACGTTGGCAGGACTCTTATCAGAGTCACATCTCTCTATAAAGCCAGATTTTCTTCAGTTACCTACTATCCAAAATCATTTTAGATTTGTGATCAAACCTACTAGAAGCAAATTCTCTGACTCGGGCAAAATGCCTCGGTATGAACACTCTTATCCTTTGGATCTGGAACATCCTCCAAAGGATCCAACAAGAAGGTTGGGTCCCCAGAATGTGCTATTACACAGTGGTGGCACAGCCTTTAAGAGATGGGACCTCTTGCAAGGCCCTGGTGACTGGAGGCATGCACGGTTAAAAAGGGATTGTTGGACCTCAGTCCCCACCAGCTTCCAGTTTCTTGTTCTGACAGTCTTTGGTCATCATGTGCTACACCACCACAGGCCCAGAGCAACAAGATCAACTGGTCATGGTTTGAAACCTCCATGCCTGAAATACGAACCTTTCCTCATTTATGTTGGCTTGTCCAGTGCTTTTCTTATGGTAGCAAGAATCAGAGTTAAATACAACTCCATGTGTCCTTTTCCTGGTCACTACCAATACCATCATGAGGACTAAAACTGGATGGTGTCTTTGTCTCTCTTTATTCAGCTCCCAGATATCTGGAACCCCTCCACTTTGCTCAGTTGACCAAATTTCTCCTGACACCTCTCTAAGGCAGGGCTGGGGACCACCGTGGGGTGGTGGTGAGGTCACCGGAGGGGCTCACGGGAGAGGGCAGTGTGCTCCTGTGTGTCAACACCTGAACCCACACCTCGTGAAGATGGGCGCTGTCTCCCTGCCATTCTTTACCCAAACCCACAGCACTAGCTGGCCTGGAACTGCACAGTGTCACCACACTTGAAAAAGATGAGGGACAAACCCCAGGGGCTCTGCTCCTACCGCTGAAGACCTGCCCTTTGGGCGGAGCTTTCACTGTACCTGGTCATTATTTCCTGTAGTTTCACGACACCATACTGGCAGCAAAGGTCTGCTTTTGCCACTGGGTTGTGTGGGTGTCAAATGACCCTTCCACAGAGGTCACCCAAGACCATCAGAAAGCACAGATATTTAGTTATGATTCATCACAGTAGCATAAATTAGTTGTGCAGTAGCAATGAATATGATTTTATGGTTGGGGGGTCACCACAGCATGAGAAACTGTATTAAAGGGGGGGGGAAGCCTTAGGAAGGTTGAGAACCACTGGCGGCCACTTTAGGAGGTCGTTCTCTTTTCTAGTTTACTCTTTCTGCCAAGATTCTAATCCTTCTATCTTACAAAGGATGAAGAAAGGAGAATGGTGGACCTCCAGAAAGGTAAGTCTAGGTCTTGCCCCGAGAACCTTTACATTGTCACAGGTGTTATAATTAAGGATCTTAAGATGAGACATGGGTTATAATGGATCCTCAACCCAATGACAGCTGTCCTTATAAAAGAAAGTCACAAGACCTGAGACAGGAGCAAGGGCCTTGTGAAGCGGAAGAAAGAAATGGGGTGAAGGACGAGTCATAGATATGGCCAAGGGCTTCCAACAGCACCCAGCAGCGTGACACATGGGAGAGATGCTTTCCTCCTCAGAAGCTGAACCAACCAACCAACCCAGTTGGCACCTTGAGTTTGAACTCTGGCCCCCAGGCTGCTAAAGAACTGGTATCTCTTGTATAAAGACGCCAAACCTGTCTGTAATTCGTCGCAGCATTTAGGAACCTAGTACACAGTATGGACCAAAAAAAAAAAAAAAAAAAGGCAAAAAAAGGTTGAGCCCAAGACATAGCCAAGTCTTAAGTAGCAAAAACAGGTTGATAAAGGTCTATAATTCCGAATTCAGCAAAACAGACATGTCCTATAAGGTATGTGATTACGGGGTGCTGGTATAGATAGACATATTTAAACATGGTCTCTTTCAACCAACTGTGTAGTACTGCTAACTCCATAATTAGAGGTTATGTTGTGACACACTGTTAAAAAGAGATTCCCCCACCCCGGCGGCAGGCAAGCACTGAGACGTTTTTCCAGGTGGACCACATCAGTTTTCTTTCACATTTAGCCTTTTACTGTGTACTTCCACATGCTAGGCAGTGAGCTAGCACCTTCAATAGACTAATTTGTGTGGCCTCTACATATCTCTGCGGGTTGGAGCTTATCCTTGTTTTACAGATGAGGATCCTGAGAAAACCAGGACACTAAGGGTCTCACCTGCCTGGGATGCTACCTTGCTAAGTGGGAGAGGCTGGTCCTGAGCAGCCCTATGCCTGCTCTTACTTGGTAGAGAGCTTTTCTCTGCTACGATGGATAGAAAGCAGAAAACACGGGTCACTAAGTCAGTGAAAACGGTAGGGGAGGAAGTAGGGAGGAGAATGGACATGCAGGCTTTAAGTACCCAAGTAACTGCATGCTTCCCAGTCTGAGTCAGTCCTGGGCTGCTGAGTCCAGCCATCGAGCATCTCGTGTCTGTGAATCTCATCTTTCTTGCTCCAGTCTACAGCTGTCCACAGTTCCTTAACCTGCCAAGAAGTTTGCAAACGCCTGGGCCTGATTACAAGGAAGAACAGATGATTACCAAGCCAGCGCATTCCCCGCTGACGGGTCAACAGCCTTCTCTTTGTGTGCGAAGGACGGCAAACTGGTTCTGATGACTCACAGGCGGAGAGCAGGAGGAAGACAGTCTGAGCACTGCCTAGAAGCAAGCTTTCCGCCTCACCAGGCACACCAACAATACAGCAAGAAACACATGATTCAAATCCTCCGCGTCTAAAAGCTTCACCCGTGAGATCCCAGCAGTAGCGGGGACTGCTTTGCCGCGCAACTGCATCACCCTTTTACTTAAGTCTCGGGCAACTTTTTCATTGGGAACTTTTGACTTATTTTCTGATCAAGAGCTTTCTGAAAGAACGGTCATGAGTACTTAACTGAATCGGCACCTACATCCAGTCACTCAGGACTCTACTTTCATGCGGCCTTCAAGAGACCACACCAACTCTTGCTGCACTTTTCAGCTGACCTACAGCGTCCTTCACTATATTAAACATTCTGCTTTTGCAACCTTGAGGATCAGCAAGGCCAGAAGCATCCTTCTGTTTACTTCTTCATGTCAGAGGGAGTCCATCTCCTGACTTCTAAATGCCTTTGTTAAACACCATCCTTTCCGTCACTGTGCTAGGCCTTCTCTCAAGATGCAACCAGACAAGGGCCAAGGTACACAGAGATACCTATGACCAATTATCCTACAGCTTCTATGGAAGTTCTACATTGCTTGCAATTCCAAATAAAGGATGATTCTCAAAGTAAATTCTAAAAATACATTACTTCATGGGCTCTATGATTTTTCATATAATTCTCAAGAAATACTATCATAGGGTTTTGTTGTTGTGTGTTTGGGTTTTGGTTTTTTGAGACAGGGTTTCCTTGTCAAACAGTCCTAGCTGTCTTGGAACTCTGTAGACCAGGCTGACTTTGAGCCCACAGAGATCCTCCTGCCTCTGCCTCCCGAGTGCTGGGATTAAAGGTGTGCGCCTCACTGTCTGGCTTTGGAATTTATTTTTAAGAGTTATCTTTATTTTATGCATGTAAGTGTTTGCCTGCATGTATGTAAGTGTACCATGTGTGTGCAGTGACCCTGAAGGAAAGAAGAGAGTGTTGGATTCCTTGAACTAGAGTTAACAGATGGTTGTGAGTTACTGTGTGGGTGCTGGGAACTGAACCCTGACCGGATCATCTCCCCATCTCCTTCAAAGTTATCAGGGAAGGGAAGCCACAAGGGGGGAGAAAAATCTTAGTACATTAATTGTACACAATACCGTATCTTATTATAATATTTTCTTATATATACATAATGTACTCTGACTATATTCACTCCCTTAAAAGACCTTATTTTGACTACAAATGCTGAGTTTGAATGAAATCTCTCATATATACATTACAGTATTTTCTTTTTATTTTGGCAGGTAAAAATAAAAGACGCAGGAAGTCTTAAATGTGGGAAAGCACTCTCCGAGAATTATAAACAAAAGAGAACAAAAGGTGAAGGTTCTTTGATGGACAATTAAGCTGTAGAAGAAAGCTTCGCTCTTGAGAGCTGGCATAGTGCCTGGTGGTTGCGAAACCACAAAGAGGTTAATGAAGAATCTTCAAATCTATCTAAATATGGAGGAGATGATTGAGACTATCTAAGAAGAGAACAAAAACAGTTCTTGGGTAGCAAAAGTAACAACAAGAAAACACATTATTTTGTTCTGCTCATGTAGTGTAGTAGTAGTGATACTCTGCAACAATCTTAGATACATGTGTGCATATGTGTATATACACACACACACACATGATTTAATGGATGCACATCTGTAACCCCAACTATGTGAGGGGCTGAGACTGAAAGATGGAGGAGCTGAGACTTACCTAGGCTACAGAGTGAGTTAGAGGGCAGGTTGGGTCCCTTAGTAAGCTCCTTGTCTCAAAAAGTACTAAAAGATCTGGGGATACAGCTGAGCGGCATGATGCTTGTACTCTAGGGACTATGTATAGCCCCAGTTCCTCAAATAAATAAATAAAATAAATAAATATAAATTAATGGGAGCTGTGTTTCTTGCTGCCATAGCCTACCCCTTGTGCAATCCTCTACTCACACATACCCGAATAGTAAGCGGGGGAGGTAGGTAAAATAGTCTCATGCTTGGTCTGCAATCTTAAGATAGGATACTGGGCACGACTTCCAAGAACGGGCTATAGTTAGACTTAAAGGGTGACTATGATGTCACTGACTTATAGGGTGTAGTTATAGGGTGACTATGATGTCACTGAGTGTGGAGCTGTCTGTGTGTCATGCTGAGTGCCAAGACCGCTCAGGGGTGCCATGTCCATGCTGGCCTCTGGTCTGTTCAGTGTGTGATAGCAGCAGAGGAATCCACTTCTGGTGAAGGCAATTCTAAATCAGATTTTCCACTTTACTACTTTATTGATAGAAACTGGGCTGTTTGTTACAAAAACTTAAAAACTGAGTCAAGAGCTGGGTGGTGGCGGCATGTGCCTTTAATCCTAGCAGACACAGGCAGATAGATCTCTCTGAGTTCAAGGCCAGCCTGGTCTACAGAGAGAGTTCCAGGACAGCCAGAGCTGTTACACAGAACCTTATCTAGAAAAAAAGTTTTTATTTTTCTCACTTTCTCTTATTTTTATTTTTAATTTTCTGAGACAAATTCCTACTACCGAGGCTCAAATTCCTGTTCCCTCCTACTCAGCCTTTGCACGGCATGCTGGGATTACAAGCACGCATGTACTCCCATGATAAACTGTACCTTTTTAAATATCTGAAACACAGCTTTACTCTGTAACCCAGGCTAGGCTAAAATTTGTAATCCTTCTGCCTCAGCCTCCTGAGTGCTGGGGTTACAGAGCTACATGACATGCCTGGCATTCCTCTAGTCCTTTAACCTTCTACCCCCACAGTACTTGGTAAAACTCCCCTCACTCTTAGGAAGTCTGCACGGTGCTTGAGGCTGAATGGAGTACACCATCACACATCTGGTTTCTCTCTGGCCACACTGAAGAATGAGCCTCTGCGGAGATCAGCAGAGACTCCAGTTAGGCCTTACATATGCTAGGGAAACATGAAAACTTTAATTGGGAGGCCTCCACCGCCTTGCACGCCCTGATCTCACCAATAGGGAGCAGCTCCGTCTGAAGGAACCAGTGGTGTCTCCAGATGCTGGGGGCTGGGAGTTTCTCTTTCAGTTAGGGGCAGAACTGTTGCTTAGTGGTGTGAGAACAGTCTTGCAGGAGCTGTAACTGCCTTCTGTTATGGAAGCAAAGACCTTTTGGCTCTTATCAGATGGGTGTGAAGACAGTTCTGAGGGCTCACGGAATTTCAAAGAAGCTACTTTGCAAGTAGGCCTTCACTAACTTCATTGTCCTGAGACGCAGCTCCTCCAGACCTACTACTGTCTAGAAATCCCACAGCAGTGCTAAGATGTAGGTTCTACAGAGATAAGGGCAAAGCCAGAAAATGTGGTCTTAGAACAGCAGCGTTATTTAAAATAAAAAATACTGCCATGACTGTGTATCGGGATAGCT
This sequence comes from Alexandromys fortis, assembly GCF_014885135.2. Taxonomy (NCBI): domain Eukaryota; kingdom Metazoa; phylum Chordata; class Mammalia; order Rodentia; family Cricetidae; genus Alexandromys; species Alexandromys fortis. Next base: position 2,980,228 of record NW_026068010.1, read on the forward strand.
GCTCTGTGGTACGTCTGCTGTTGCTTTTGGTGGATTACTTTAGAGCAAAAATTGTATGGGTTTGTGAAATAATGCTTGAAAACAGGGTATTTTGTGTATAATTTAACAAACTTTCAGATCTGTGATTGGGCTGTGTAGCTTAGTAGTTGAGTAAACGCTCAGCATCACAATGTCCCGGGTTTAGTGCTCAGCATGAAAAGTAAACAGACTGAAAAGCTGTCTTGTGTAAGGGTCGTGTGCAAAGATATCAACTGTTGAAATCGTGAACTATTCAAAACTCCGCAGAACTACAATGGCCAAGTTAACACCGGAGAGGAAAGAGGGCGACAGACAGAGAAAGGTGGGCTCCAGGGATGGTAGGCATTGCCTGTCACCATGGTTGACATTTTCAGACAGACAAATTAGAGATGAATGGGAAGATGATGGATACCACTACAGACACACGACTTTCAGCTGCCAGGACAGTATCCTCCAAAGCTCCACCCACATGCTGCTTCCCTACTGGAACCCCACCAAACACACCACATCCAGCTGGAATTTCTTTCCCGAGCGCCACTGCGCTTTGAGTCCTTATGGAAGTATAAGGATGTTCGTCAGCATCTCTGTGACATCTCTACCTTCCAGCTGTCCTCACTTTTCTCTTACGGGCGCTGACACCCTTCGGCGTTAGGAACTCCCTCAGGATTCCCTTCTCTGCTACGCCACAGCTTACGGTTGGCTCCTCATCCTCACATCAGTGCTTATGGACAGATGCTGCTCAGCATACAGCTACCAAGTGAATTAGCTAACGACAGTTCAAGCCCCACCCATGTTCTAGCAGTTCAGTTAACACACATTCATTGAGCCCATGAATTCCTACCATGGCTAGGAATTTGGATACAAATATTAGGTCAAGTGGATTTTTAAAGATGTAGCAAACAAGAACACTGACACCAGAGTCTAAAAAAGATTGTGTGTGTGTGTGTGTGTGTAAACATGACTAAACCCCAAGCTGCAGCGAGTCTAAATAGCCCAAGGGCTCTGCACCCTAGATGAGTGCTCCCCCGCTGTGGCAAGTGCTGCCCACTGAGCAGCATCAGTACAGCAGAGGACGAGCGACTGTCTCAGTAAGTCACCCACCCAGCCTGGCCTTGAACTCATGTTGTGGAGTTCATGTTGCAGACCTTGATTATTCTCTTGCCCCATCTCTTGAGGGGCTGGGATTACAGGTGTGCACCACTATGCCCCACAGAAGGGAACTATGGGTGACAATAACTAAATATTTGAAGGTAGCTAGCAGAGGACTGTGAAGAGTCCCAGCACAGAAATACTAAGAGTCCGACATGACAGGTGTGGGGATGACACTGGAGGCTCCGAGTTTGTGGGTGGCTCTCTACTCCTGGGGCCGCTTTCTTCCTTTGGATTCAGGGATGGAAGTTATTTCTAAAGTCTCTTACTCCTGTTCTGATTGCTTGGTAAATCTCTCCCACCTCATCAGGGCTGCCTCTCTTCACTTTCTATATTTCCTTCAGGGATTGGATCCACCCCATGACTTCAGCCTCCATTCCCACAAGCCAGTGCTCTCCTCCTGGAGGCTCTCCTCGGACTTCCTATCTCCGGTAAGTCCAGCTCCTCGCCCCACACTCTTTGTGAGAATCTTCTCATCCTAAACTCTTCCTTCTCCCTCACATTCTTTTAGCACAGTTGCTGTTGTGATGGACTGAGAGTGTGTGCCCTCCAGAGTTGTATGCTGAAGCCCTAACCACTGCATTTGGAGACGTGGCCTTTGAAGAAGCAATGACAGTTAAATGAGGGGACAGCCACGGCCCTGGTTGGATTAGTGTCTTTGTAAAGAGAGAGAAGGGGTACGTGAAGGAACAGCTAGAAGGTGGCTGTAATTACACACCTGTAATCTGGAATTTTGGAGGCTGAGACAGAAGGGTGGAGAATTGGGGGTTGAGCTACACAGTAATACCTTGCTTAAAAAAGAAGAAAAAAAAAAGCCGGAACATCCCTCAAAGCCCCCAAACAAAACAAAACCACAAGTGGACAAGTAAAAGAGACAAAAGAGAAGACACATACAAATAAACCAAGGACACCTTCATTAGAAGCCAGTCTTGACAGCATCCTGGCCTTGGGCATCAGCCTCCACAGCTGTGAGAGCCATGTCTCTGCTGTTTAAGGCCCTGTCTGGAATTCATCATGGCTAACCAGCCAATAAACCATCACCTTCCTTCCATCTTCTACCCCTGCCCTAGAGCCGCCCACAGTAATTCCTTCCTCCAGGCTGACCCCTCACTAGCCCATCATTGAGTTAGCACAAAAGGGAGAACTAGGTTCTTGAGCTGCCAATGACTGCAAATGACGGGAAACTTCAACAAACTGTTCCACCTCTGTCAGTAGGTTCCCTGTCAAGCAAGGCCAGCAACAGTAGGGTTGTTTTAGCAGGGTAAAGTGTTTACAATAGTGTCTGCCCACTAGATGTATTTGATGAAGGTTAGCCGTTACTATCTTTAACTTTTTTTGAGATTTTATTTTTATGTGTAAGGGTATTTTTGCCTGCATGTATGCTGTCTACTACAAATATGCAAAGTGTGAGGCCAGAAGATGATGTCAGAACCTCTGGAACTGGAGTTACAGACTGTTGTGAATCACCATGGGAATACTGGGAATTGAACCTTGGTCCTCTGGAAGAGCAGCCAGTACTCTTAACTGCTGAGCCAGTTCTCCAGCCCAGCTCTTTCTATCTGTTACATTATCAGAATAAGCCTAGACTGTTGCAAGGAGAGGGCTGCTTGTTCATCCCGGCTGCCCAGAACCAAAATAATCACACAGAAACCATATTAATTAAAACACTGCTTGGCCCATTAGCTCTCACTTTTTATTGGCTAACTCTTACATCTTAGTTTAACCCATGTCTATTCATCTGTGTATCGTCTCGTGGCAGTAGCTTACTGGGAGCATGTCTTATTCTGGTGGCGGATCCATGAGGTCTCCCCAACTCTGCTTTCTTCCTCCCAGAATTCAGTTTCCATCTTCTCTGCCTACCTATGGTCTGCCCTATCAGGCCAAGGCAGTTTCTTTATTCATTAACCAATACAAGCAACACAAGGAAAGAAGGACCTCCTACACCACTAGACCACTAAGCTGCTCATGCTATTCCCATGCTGAATACCCAAATGATCTTCCCACCACCGAAGGACAAACCCTTAGTATGACCTGGAGGCTCCATATGTACTGCAAACTGCACTACCGAACTTGGTGAACTCCCCAATGCTCCCAATTCCCAGGCTTGCCCTCTACTTTAGTGTCCTTGCCTTCCGCTGCAGCCAGCTAACTGCTGCTTGTTCTCCCAGCATCTACTCGTGTATTCCCTCCCAAGGGGCTCTTTCTGATCTCTTGGTTTGGGTTCATTGCTCTTTTCCTGCTGTGTGCGAACCTGATTAACTCCACCCACTACACTGCTTCTCTACTCACATTAGACAGAGGCTCCTCAAGATCAAGAACCCATTCTTCGTTTGGTTTTGTTTTTCGAGACAGGGTCTCTCCGTGGAACAGCTCTCGTCCTGAAACTTGCTTTGTAGACCAGGCTGGCCTCGAACACACAGAAATACAGCTGCCTCTGCCTCCCAAGTGCAGGGATTAAAGGCTTGTACCACCACTGCCCAGTTCTTTTCTTTTTCTGTAATCAGTGTAAATCCAGTAAGTATCAGAAAATGCATGTGAGATAGAATGGTCCTGAACTCTTGATATGGCTTGAATACATATTTTTCACAAGCTCATATATTTAAACACTCGGTCTCCAATTGCCAACATGGAGCCTCACTGTAGGAGACTGCTGATGGGCCAGTGGGATGCAGTGTGGGTGGGCCTGCTTCTGGTCCGGTTCCCTTTTCTTGGTTGGTCAATCTGTGAGCAGGCTGTCCATGCACAGAATCACGCCAGCCACCCTGTCTTCCCTGCCTGGTGATGCTCAGTTCTGTCTCCACCGTGTGTCCGTGCAAACCTCCCCTCCCGGGAGCTGCTTGGTCTGCTATTCTCTCATAGTAACAAGAGAAGAAACTGCCACAACTCTAGTACCTAGAGTATCTTCTCACTCACCTCACTGGGTCTTACTTCCCGCAGGAAGCAATGCAAAGAATCTCCTGACTCTAGTCACCCTTTAATCAGGTGATGAAGGACCCCAGCCACATGACTTAGTGAATAAAGGCATCGCTGCTAAGGCTTAGATTTTGATTTCTGGGATTCACGTGGTGGAGGGAGAGAATCGACTCCCATAAGTTGCCTCTGATTTCCATACACATACGTGTGTACATGCGCATGGGTGTGCATGCACATGCGCGTGCGCATACACACACACACAATTTAAAACATTAAAGAGCTGTCAGATCATCTTCCTAAAGCTGTTCCATCTTACATACCATTTAGGCTTTTCACTACCTAAGAAAGTTCATCCTGGGCCAAGGGAACTGTGTTCTGAGTCTGATTTCTCCATATGTCCCTAAACTCTGGCCACACTTTTCAGTTTTTTGCTTTTGTGTATAGAGTTCCTTCTGCCAGGAATGCCTTCTCTCTTACCCTGAAAATTCTCATTCATTGTATATGACCCAGTTCCTGAGTCACTCTGCTACCAAGCCCTTCTAGGTCATGCTCCGGGAGAACAATCTGCATGCTCCTTTCTGCTGGCACACACTGTTTATTTCGACAGCACAGTGCCTACTAAAAGTTATTATCTTCTGTCTTGCCCGTTTGAGTCCAAAAGCAAGGGCTGACTCTTTCTTAGTTTTGGGTCTAGTGAAACCGAGAACTATATGCAGGATTTAATAGAACTCAATACTTCTGTACTTTTAAAATCAATTCTATAGCCTACAGGATGGCTGGAAAAAGAGAAAAGAATCTGTGTAACATACTGCTATACTTAGAATACAAACCGAGTAGAATTAAATTTCTATATTCCCATCTACATGTCACGATCCATTGTTATTTTAAAAGAAGAACTAGAAAAAACACCAGAGGGCACAGTTTTTGTTTAAGTCACATATATGTGTGCACGTGTGTGCTTGGCTGAAATGTGAAACAGATTACACAGTATACTGTATGGGTTAGAAAATACTGCCTATGTCATTTATAGGTTGCTGTGGGATAATGTTCTTGTACACTGTAAAGATCTGTCACTCATATTGGTTTAATAAAATGTTGACTGGTCAGTAACCAGGCAGGAAGTATAGGTGGGGCAACCAGACTAAGGAGAATTCTGGGAAGAGGAAGGGCTCAGTCTGCAGTCACAAGCCAGATGCAGAGGAGGCAAGATGAGAATGCCTCACTGAGAAAAGGGAACAAGCCACATGGCTAAACATAGGCAAGAATTATGGGTTAATTTAAGTTGTAAGAGCTAGATAATAACAAATCTGATCTGAAAGGCCAAAAAGTTTATAATTAATATAAGTCTCTGTGTGTTTCTTTGGGACTGAATGGCTGTGAGACCGGGCGGGACAGAAACTTCTGCCTACAGTAGGTTAGCACAGTTTATTAGTAGGGTCTTGATGTGTAGCCAGGCTTGTCTCCAACCCTCCATCCTTTTGCCTCATCTTTTCAAGTGCTTGCTTAACAGAAATATGTACCTGCCTAAAATTAATAGTTATTTATAGTCATTTAGTCTGGCACGAAAAAATGGAAGGAATCCACTGTAAAGAAGAAAAAAAACCTTAAGTGAAAATGCCACCAAGTATACAATGAAGGAAGTAAGACATCACTCTAGCTATTTGTTTCTCCAACAGAGACCTTGTTTCTGATGTAAAGGCAGGGCCTTCCGCAAAGAAATTCCTTCATTTCTCGTACATTTTTTTTAATTTTGAAAATAAAGAAGTACCATTTAAAAGTTTCCCATGGGAGAAGTCCTGTTACAGGGTTGCTGGACGCTTAGTAGGGCTCATAAAGGAAAAGGAGTTCTGCATGATCAGACAGCAAACATCTGTCTGGTTCTAGCCCCCAATCAGCTTTTAGTCCTTTTCCCATAAACAGATAAAGACATGAGAAAGGACAATGCATTTCAGCGATCTTGTTAAACTCAATAGATATCACAGATGGTTTGGACTTGGGTTGGACACCAGTTTTGGCTTTTTTTTCTGTCAGTTCGTCCACTGATTCATGTTTAACTCCACGAGTGTAATGAGTAAGCATCAGTATGAATTCACTTTAATAGATGATATTAATTGAGCCACAGATATTTATTCAACATCTTCTACATGGCAGGGAATGGGCACTCTATGATAGCAGAATTTAATTATTTCCATCAGACTATTCTTTTTTCCTAGAATAACACGCTCAGGAGACAATGCTTTATGCACAGGAGACCTTTAATAGATGTGAGCCGGATAAAACTAGAGACTAGAATGGCATCCTGAAGGCAGGGAGCAAGGCTGAGCAGCCAGGAGCACTTCCAGCATGCTGTGCTGACAGGTGGTCTTTACCCATTGCCTGCACTGTCCCACGTGATTAATCCCGCAGTCACAGAACCAACCCGCCTCTTCCCTGGAGATCACGATAGCACACCCTCAGACTCACCGCCTGGGGAGAAAAGCTTCACTTGTGGGGAGGGCTGGGACACAGCTCAGTGGGTACAGCGACGTCCTAGCATTCACAATGCTCTAGGTTTGGTGTCTTTTTTATTTTTCTGGTACTAAGAGCTGAACTCAGAGCCCTGGGCTCAGGAGGCAGGCTCCTTACCCTCTGAGACACAGCCCCAGCCCTACGTTTGACCACTGCTCATTTTTTTTTTTCCTTTTAAACAGACAGAAGGGGGGAGCATCATCAAGGAAGTGGAATCTCGTCTTTTACATTATTTTCAGCAACGGGTATATAGGGAATGGCTACTAAACACAGCCCACAGACAAGACTTTCCTTAGCCCAGCTTTCTGTGACAACTGAGCAGAATACTGTTCTGCCCCACACAGGGTTCACAAAAGTGAAGCGGTCTTTGCTCCACCAGCTGCTATTTTCATAGCCTTTCCAGAAGAAAGCCAGCCCAGACCACTTTCTGCAGCAGATGCGTAGATGCACCTCACACGACACCTGTGGGCTAAGCAGCTGTGCCAGAGGCCACATGACTCACAGGGTTGAAAGGATTTCTCACTTGACCTTTTTAGAGAGTGTGCTATTCGTGGAGAGTAAGGACAGCAGTGCTCGGAGCACAGGTGAGACACACACACACACACACACACACACACACACACACACACACACACACGAGAGGCGCAGGCCATCAGTGATGGACACAGGTTCCCTGCCAGGACCTTTGCTCTGACAGAAGGTCAAGCTAATCCAGTGAAGAGGGGGACACCTACAGGCAAAATTAGGTTTTTCTGCAACAAGTTCTTGAGTCCCTGTCAATGTCTTACCAAGTGCTCAGACATTTACATTTCTCTTTCTTTCTTTTTTGCTTGCTTGCTTGCTTTTCATTTTCTTGAGACATGGCTGCACTGTATAGACCTGGCTGTCCTGGAACTCACTCTGTAGACCAGGCTGGTCTGGAGCTCACAGAGATCCACCTGCCTCTGTCTTCTGCATGCTGGGATTAAAAACTTTCACCATCACCACCACCTGGCATACATTTAAATTTCTTAATCACTTTCAAGGCCTGTTGTCCCTAGCAAGGGCTTCTAAAAGATGGGGGAAATGAGAGTAAAAAGGTCTAGGACTTGGAGAGAGCAGAAAGCACAACACCAATAAGAAAAGGGGACTGCGTCAGAAGTAAGCACTCTTTTCTAAACTGGTATCTCCATGTGCAAGGAGCTGGAGGCTTCGACAGGACATGGGGGAAACCACAGCGTCCAGACTTCACTTTACTATTCACTGCATTTTACATGACATTAAAATCAAGATCAATTCTGACAAAATTTAGATGAAAAAAAAGCCACCAAGCCTGAGAGATGGCTCTGCAGTGAAGATCAGTAGCTACTCTTGCAGAGGACCTGGGTTTGATTCCCAGCATCCACATGGTAGCTCACAACGAGATCTGACTCCAGTCCCAGGGGATTCGAAACCCTTTTCAGAACTCCATGGGCATAAGGCATGTTGTGCATATACGTATATGCAGGCTAAACACCCATATATATTAAATAAAACAGTAAAAACTTCTACGACATGGGAAAAACAATGAAAACTTACTGCTCAAGAAGAATGGGATACGGCTGCTTAAGTCAATGTGTACATATACTCTCTACCATGGCAAAGCCTACGGAGGTGCTTGACGTTCATTCCAGCTGAACCTGACGGCCTCCTTTCCCATCCCAGAGCTGACCCTCCAGCATCCCAGCAGCATCAACTCTTGAATATACACAGGATCCAGCGGTCCCCGCCGTGAACCCCATTAAGTTCTCTAGCACTTTTAACCTGTCGCTTGAGTGTAGATGCTTCACCCTGAGCCAGCCTTACTGTCCCACAGAGTATTCAGACCAATCCTAATAATGCTCCACCCTTGATTAAACCCTTTAGTAAATTCTCATCTTGAAAAGACAAAACCTAAACAAATCCAATATCCGTCCCTTAACCATAGGCTTAGGAATAACCTGCCGACATGCTGTGACCTCCTCCTCGCACTCCATTCCTGGACCACTGTCTGAGCCACACGGGCCTCTCTACTGTTACACAGCCCTTTGCCTGGGGACTTGCCCTACATCCTTTCTCTAATTTGAACCCATCCAAGGCTGAGGGTCACGCCCAAGGACTTCCAGTGTTCATCCTGGCTTGAGTATACGGCTCATAGGACTTTTCAGTAACAAAAATGGTCTCACTGGGTGCGTACAGCCTCCCCTTCAATTCCTACACTGAACATGCCTTGAGGCAGAGCTGTCTGCACTTCTGCATCAGACCTCAGACAGTGCTTGGTGTAGCAGGTACTCGAGGAATGCATTTCCTGACTAGTTATGCCGTGTTTCTTGTTCCTACGGAATTAAGGATTGATGGTTTACAGGCATTTACTATTTAATGAAATATTTCTATTTTGGAAAGTGTTTCAGCAACTGAATAGTTTGTAAAAATGTTCTCAGTGGCAACAATTAATAAATGGGAACTCCTGAAACTGAGAAGTTTCTGTAAAGCAAAGGACATGGCCAACAAGACAAAAGGAAAGCCTACAGAATGGGAAAAGATCTTCACCAACCCCACATCAGACAGAGGGTTGATCTGCAAAATATACAAAGAACTCAAGAAACTTGACATCAAAAGAACAAATAATTCCATAAAAAATGGGGTACAAGCCGGGTGATGGTGGCACACGCCTTTAATCCGAGCACTTGGGAGGCAGAGGCAGGCGGATCTCTGTGAGTTCGAGACCAGCCTGGTCTACAAAGCTAGTTCCAGGACAGGCTCCAAAGCCACAGAGAAACCCTGTCTCGAAAAACCAAAAAAAAAAAAAAAAAAAAAAAAAATAGGATACAGACCTAAATAGAGAACTCTCAATAGAGGAATCTAAAATGGCTGAAAGACACTTAAGGAAATGCTCAACATCCTTAGCCATCAGAGAAAAGAAAATCAAAACAACTCTGAGATTCCATCTTATACCTGTCAGAATGTCCAATATCAAAACCACTGATGACAACTTATGCTGGAGAGGATGTGGGGAAAAGGGAACACTTATGCACTGCTGGTGGGAGTGCAAACTGGTATAGCCCCTTTGGATGTCAGTGTGGTGATTTCTCAGAAAATTAGAAAACAACCTTCCTCAAGACTCAGCAATAGCATTTTTTGGGTATATATCCAAAGGATGCTCAATCATACACAAAGACATGTGCTCATCTATGTTCATAGCAGCATTATTCATAATAGCCAGAACCTGGAAACAACCTAAATGCCCCTCAACTGAAGAATAAAGAAAATGAGGTACATTTACACAATGGAGTACTACACAGCAGAAAAAACTAATGACGTCTTGAAATGGATGGATTTAGAAAAAACCATATTGAGTGAGGTAACCCTGACCCAGAAAGACAATTATCACATGTACTCACTCATAAGTGGTTTTTAAAGATAAAGCAAAGCAAAACCAGCCTACAATACACAATCCCAGAGAATCTAGACAACAACAAAGGACCCAAAGAGAGACATACATGGATCTACATAGGAAGGAGAAAAAGACAAGATCTCCTGAGTAAATTGAGAGTGTGGGGGGGGTACATAGGAGAGGGCAGAAGGGAAAAGGGGAAGAAAGGAGGAAAGCGGAGAAAAATGCATAGTTCAATAAAAAATTAAAATAAAAAATGTTCTCAGTACACAAGTTTCTCTGGCAACATGTATCATTAAACAGAGACCCATCAACTCTTCCCACAAACAAGAAGCAATGCACTGTTGGAAGTTTCCATCCAGGGTAAAGGGAGGGTCCAGCTGATCCTGTAGCTCAAGTACAAACCTCTCTGTAAGCATCTTAAGCACACATCTCCAGCCTGCAGACTCCTGTTTGAATGGGAACATGCCAGAAACTCCAGCCCCAGAGGAAAACCATCTTGTGGTGTCTCTCCAGCCTGCCCACTCCTTCCCTTCCTCTACACAGCAGAGCCTCTCTAGCTGTTGTCTCTCCCCCACCCACTGACCTTCAGAGCCCGCTCCAACCCAAAGCCAGCTCTCAGCAATTCCCCACGGACACCATTTAATGACGCTCAGCAGTGACATCTATGTTGCCAAATCCAGGTGCTATTTCCTGTCAACTCACCCGGGTCACAGAAGCCATCCCATGTGCCTGGTGATTTTCTCCCAGAAACGTGCAACTTTTCAGACCCCCATTCTGCTATTCTCCCCTGTAGCCAGCTCTTGTGTTCCCTTGTGTTGATCTCCATGCGGTAAACAGGAGCTGAGTTCAGTTCCTCCCCTATCCAGCAATACCCCTAGGGCAGAAACAGGATGCTCTGCTTGTTCTATACTAGGGCTGCCCTGTGTGACCCACTTATGATTATTTCTTTGTAAAAAACAATAAGCCAAATCAGTATTAGTCTCCAGGAAACCACAGCCCTGTAACCTTGAGAATAAAATGATTAACAAGAGATTTTCCAGTCTTACATTATAGTAACATTTTTATCTGGGCCATGACACTGAGAGTCAATGTTTAATTGAGTCACTAAGTTCTGACTAAGGACATTAAGGGAAAATGACAGGTGACAACTTCACAGTACCTACCCAAATGCATAGGATGGCATTCCCCTCAAGCCTGTCTCTGTTCTAGCATCTGGAATGCAAACATCTTTAGACAGGAGTGTGAGGCTAAGGACAACACAGCAGTAAGGCGGAAAGGTTTGGTTCCCTGATATTACAGGGTACTGCCAGGCTTACATCACATCAAAGCCCAGGCTTGTGTGGTCTAAGGAACATATTTCCAGCTTGGAAAGCCCATGCAAGTTATGGTTTTCTACCATGTAGAGCTAAATCCATTTCTAAAGAGTACTATCTATCTTCCATGCTCCCCTGTGATAGGCGTGTCAAAGATGCCTAGCAACCATCTCAAAGCAGATACACTTTCTTCATGGGACAAACCGCTGTCCAGACAGACAGGGAAACAAGGTCGAGTGGCTCCAACGAGAGAAGAGTGACTGGCATTTCGATTTTAAATAGTGCCCATGTCATTGTTATATAGCCTCAACTCTGATTATCTTTTATTCTAAGTGCTGGAAACTGAACACGTGATCTCACAATATGGGCACATCTGTGCTCTTCCAGTGAGCTTCATCTCCAGCCCAATTTTAGTTGTACTGACCAGAGAGCTACACTCCGACTGGGGTTAAAGCCAAGTCTCTGTATTGCTATATTTCTACTACACACACCACACTGCCTTACACCTCAAGCGATCCCCACTGCCTGGCATCACCTCACCCGTCCCTCTTTCCTTGTTTTGTTGAAATAGGATACCACGCTATTCTGCCCAAGCTGGCCTCCAACTCAGTATGCAGTCCAAGGTGTCCTTGAACCCACCTTGCTTCAGCTTCCAGGCCAGCAAGTGGTGGATTACATAAATGTGCCATCAAGCCCAGCACCCTCCTTTTAATCCACACTTCAAGGCAAGGTGGGCAGAGTGTTCTTTTCACTCCTATAGTCCAACATATACCTCTAGGCAGACTAAGGTGGCCATTGTTCTAGCCCCAGATAAAAATAACTCTTTTTTAACTTAAAATCCTTCTATTTAAGGTCAAGAGTCACAACTAAGAACCTGTTTTATCATTTATGGCCTGTCAGGTTTCCCCATTTATAAGATGGGGATGCCAGTCTCAGTGTGAGGATTAGGTAAACCAGGAAGACCCATCTGCTTGGTAACAGTGTTTACCTTGCACACAACACAGTGCTTCAGCTAGCTACAAGCTCATCATCCAAGTCAAAACTGTGAATCAGAAACATTCAGCGTCCTGAATTTAATTATTTAATTAACTAATTATGACTGTGGGCACGTGGAAGATGTATGTGTCAGGGCGTGCACGTGCCCTGGCTTGTATGTGGAGATCAGAGAGCAGCTGTGTGGGTTCAGTTCTTTTTCTCCTTTGTGTGCGCTCTAGGGATAGAAGTAGGGTCCCCAGGCTTGAGCGAGTACCTCTACCCACTGAGCCATCCTGCTGGTCAGCCTTCCAATTCCTTGTCCATAGAAGTCTGTTGTATCCTTAAACAAATCCACACTATTCTTAGTCATTTATTAAATCAGTTGGACTTACAGCTCTCAGAATGTTCTTTGAAATGTAGGGCTATATCTTTTACATGTCCTAATAGAGTTCATTATAATGTTGATACTAGGAAATGATGCCCGAATGCTATAAACAGCCAAAAAAATTTAACTATTTACTCATCTAGGATTATTAAAGCATCAGCTCTTACATCACTCTGTCATTATGAACAAAATGCAAGGACTTCCTTTTATCTTGAAGAGTCTGGAAAAATACTAACAAAGATATTTCTGAGGAATAAACCGATAATGAGAGCTATCAAGAGCCCAGTACAACAGTCTTCCCAGAAGCACAGGAAGTATGACTAATCTCTCAAAAAGATGAGCGAGAGAATGGGAGGCTAGTCCCAAACCACGCAGAGCAAACAGACCAGCAGAGGATGTCAGTTAAGAGCAAACAGAGGCCACGAAAATCACCACCCTGTGCTATCTCATGCATGTCTGCCATTCTAGCCATCATAGAAGTACCTAACAAACAAATGCTTATTAAAGAGTTATTGAGTGCCCAGCACTGGCATAAAAAGAGTAAACTTTGCACAATATCTATTATTACAAAGTAACATTAATACAAACTAGAAACTAGAAAGTAAGACATATTTAAAATATACAGCAACACAAAGTATAACTGCATGTACACACTCAAACGAAGACTTTTTGGCTCAGAAATTATGAGGGACAGAAAAGCTAGATTCTGAAAGTTAATAAAGTCATGCACTTTATTTATTTATCATCGTTGTTGTCATCATCATCATGGTTACTACCGTCTTTTCTTTAGACAAGATCTCTTTATTACAGTGACTCACTGCTGCCTAGGATGGCTGCCCAGTGAGCTCCCAGGATCTTCCTGTTTCTGCTTCCAGTGCCATTTACAGGGTCACGCTGCTATACCCAGTCTTTCTGTGGGTGCCTGGAATACGGGCTCAGATCCTCATTTTCTCAGAGCAAGCACTTTAGTGACGACTGAGTCTTCTCCTTAGCCCTGCACTTACAGCTTTGAAAGTTATTGTTCTTTTGTAATTACATGAATGTGACCAATGACACATTAGAAAACCAAGACCTAACAGCACTAAAGCTGTTCAGAGACACAAAGACAGTAAGGAGAGGGGCCAGAATTCAAAATATTCTTGGGTTCTTTTCGTGCGCTTGTTTTTAAGACAGAGTCTCTCTATACAGCTCTGAATGGCCTGGAACTTGCTACGTAGACTAGGCAAGCTGAGAACTCCCAGAAAGCCACCGCCTCTGATTTTTAAGTGCTGGTACTGAAGCTACGTGTCACCAAGCCACGCCTTTATTTCTGGATCTTAAGTTTGTCCCATTTCTATTATATTTAGAGTGAAGTAGACGGAACAAAGTATTTAGAAAGTGACCAGAAGTATACTGTCTCAAAGTCTGACATATGTCAACCTAGATTTTCACACAGGGCCAATAATGAAATTGCAAGCTAAGGCATTTAACCCAGAAAGTAGAAATGAGTAGGACTGTCTAGAATCAGTGCTTACATTAACTAACACCTGATATTCAAATCTCTAAGAATAAGCTGGTTTTTAAACAGGTAAGAAAGGAGAGAAAAGTACGTAGATAGAGAGAGGCAGCAGGACAAAAGGCTCTCAGAGAGTGCATCACTTTCTATGATGATGGACATACTCCCGTGTACACTCCAAGACCTCTTACTGCCAGTCACATCTGCCTTCTGAATACATGAAATGTGGCTAGTACAGCCCAGGCGTGAGTGTGAAGGTAACTCTAGGCCCTAAAGGCAGCCCAGCAGTGGAGACGGCACTCAGCATGCAGAAAGGCCTGAGTTCAGACACTGGCACAAAACAGAAACTGGGCCTTACTGGGAAGATCACACCAGGCTAGGACTCATGATCCTGCCTCCTCAGGCTTCTGAGTTCTGGGATTATTAGTCGGGCCATGCCTTTAATCCCAGCACTGGGGAGGCAGAGACAGATAGATCTCTGTGAGTTCGAGGCCAGCCTAGTCTGTAGATCAAGTTCCAGGACAGCCAGGCTACACAGAGAGACTCTCTCAGAAAAAAAAGAAAGAAAGAAAAAAAGGAAGGAAGGAAGAAAGGAAGGAAGGAAGGAAGAAAGAAAAACCAGACAGAAAATTTAAACAAAGTTAAATAAGTGGGAAGAAGTAGATTATAAGCAATTCAGGATCGGGGGATGAAGTTCAGCCTGCTTTGGTTAGGGTGTTTGTGTTCCCCCAAGTTCACTCACCAGAGGCCAGAGGGCACTGGCCTGTCCTTTCTACTGCAGAGTTTGGTGGCATCAGAAGCACAGTAAACTCTCACAAGGCACCAGTTGCTGCTGTTTTTGATTTTCCCAGTCTCCTAAATTGAGAAATAAATTTTTGTTGTTCCCAAGACACTGAGTATTTAGTTCGAGCATCCTACACAAACCAGCACATACGTGAAGGCAGTCAGCAGCCTGAAGAAGGGACTTCTTTCTGTTTTTAATTTTATTTTATGTGCATTGGTGTTTTGCCTGCCTCTATGTCTGTGAAGGTGCCAGATCCCATGGAACTGTAGTAACAGATAGGCGTGAGCTGCCACGTGGTGCTAAATTTGAACCCAGGTCCTCTGGAGCAGCCAGGGCTCTTAACCACTGAGCCATTTCTCCGGTCCTGGAAGCAGAACCTCTTACAGAGAAGCTCAATCACACATTACTCTGATATCTAACCAGGTATCTTAATAGAAGGTAAATTGTCAAAATCAGTTTGAGTGTTCTATCAAAGAACTATTTTTATTTAAATACATGTATTCTTTTTCTTTGTCAAGACAGAGTTTCTCTGCGTAGCCCCGGGCTGTCCTGAAACTCACAGAGACCTGCCTGTCTCTGTCTCCCTTGGATTAAAGGTATGGGCCACCACTACCCAGCTAGAATACATACATAAGTATACACACACATTTTTTTTTAAAAAAAAATAGTTCTCTTTGATAAGTATTCAATAAAAGAAAATTGATTTATATCTAGTAACTTAACAAAACAGATAGTTCCTATTTTTGAATAAATTTATGATTCTTTTTAAACGCCTTTCAGTAAGTTAGTGCCTTTCAAAGTCGTATTTCTGAAAACATAAAAGCAGAGCTTCATACAGAACCTGCCTAGCATGTATAAAGCTCTGGGATAAATCTATAACACTGTTTTTTTTTTTTTTTAAATCAAAGCTGGCTTGGTTGTGTGCTGTATTTAAACGTAGTTTCTGCATTAAAAGAATAGCACATACCTGTAACCCCAACATTTAGGGAACAGAGGCAGGTGGATCTCTGTGAGTTTGAGGCCACCTGGTCCAACATAGCAAGTTCCAAGCTCAGCAGGGCTACATAGTCAGACCCTATGAAAATAAAAAGTAAAAGCAAAGAAAATAAAAATAAAATATACAACGTAAGATTTAGACAGGTAAATATTACATTTTCCTTATTCATGTATTGAGAATGCCATGAAACTTACCAATCTTTCCAGGTAATACAATTTAACTTGAAGAACAATTAAATAGCACAACCATACTTATTTAGCAAAGCTACGTTTACAAGAACACTCAGTTTTTAGTGGTATGCTCCTCAGCATATTACTAGTATTTTAACTCCAGACTTAAATTTCAGCATTTTCAGTAGCCAATGATATTTCCCAATGGGAATCACGAAGTGACTGAGGACGCCTTAGTCCTCGGAGGAAATGAACTCTGTAATCTGTAAGACTCTGCAGAATGGAAGAGTCTGGAATAAACCACATCACCACAGCATCACAAGTGCTAGACGGCAGGAGAGATGGCTCAGACCTTACGAGCTCTTGCTGCCTCTGCAGAGAACCTGGATTTGGTTCCCAGCACCCTCACGGTAGCTTTATAACCATCTGTAACTCAGTTCTCGGAGATCTAACACTCACTTTTGGCTCTGTGGGCACAGACTTGTGCATATTGTACACTACATATGTGCAGGCAAAACTCATTCACATAAAATAAACCAGTCTTCAAATTGAGCTTCTCTTTAAAAAGTTGCCTGGCACTCAGAGTAATTTTTTCTAGACCAGAGAGATGGCTCAGGGTCTGTAACCAAGCCTGGCAACTTGAGTCTGATCCCCAGGACCCACTTGGTGGAAGGGGAGGATCAACTCCTGCAAGCTGTCCTCTGGCCTCTACACATGCACACACAAAATAAATAAAGATGTAAAACTTAAAACTGTTTCCTATTTTAAAACAATATTAACACATTCACCCACGATACTGTTGGGCAAGATGAATAAATAAATAAACAAACTCAAACTCAGTGTTGCTATTTTTCTTTAAAAAGTGAATCCCTGAGGCACATCATACAGTACAAAACTACTTCAAAAGCTCAAAAATTGAAGAACTTTAAGAACTCTGTCTTATCACACCATCTCTGAAAAGGATTCCATACTAAAAAGTACGCAGTGTGGTTTAGTCATTTTTAATGCACCAGAACAGGGAAATGCCAAGTCTACATTTTCTCACAGATGGATGTTCCTCTTATAGCACCCACAGGGACAGCCTTCTCTGGCTGGAAAGGCATTTAGGCCACTTCCCCGGCAGCAGCGACAGCCATGCCCAGGGGGAGCTCCTGTTCTCCGTGCAGCCACCCTGATTGTCAATTAGTGCGTACTGTGGAAGACAGAGTCTGTTATATTCTCCTCTGTGTTCCCAGTGCCACCTCAGTGCCGGCACCTCAGTGCTGGGCAGATAATAGGAACTTAACAATGTTTGCTGAATCCATTCAGCAAAAGTTGGAAGGAAACCTGCTGTTTTCTCAGGAAGGTACCCATGGCTTCCTGGGAAGCAGAGTTCACAATGAAGCTAAATAAAACCATGCAAGGTCACTTAAAGGCCAAGATTTTCTTTGATTTTTTTTTTTAAATTCAGATGCTGAACCAAGCATCTATAATAACTGTAAAGACTGAAAAAATCACTGCATTCTAAATATTTTCTTGGAAGCTCATCTATAGCATATTTTTATTTCCTATTTCAATTTGTACTAATTCTCTCAGCTTTATGTGACCTGAATTTCATCTAAATTGTTCTTTAGGATAACATTATTTTCACATTTTTAGAAAATTTAGAAGAGGTTTTTTTCTCTCTCTCTTTTCAATTTTATTGACTTTTATTGAGCTCTACATTTTTCTCTGCTCCTCTCCCTACCTCTCCCCTCCCCTTCAACCCTCTCCTAAGGTCCCCATGCTCCAAATTTACTGAGAAGATCTTGTCTTTTTCTACTTCCCATGTAGATTAGATCCATGTATGTGTCTCTTAGGGTCCTCATTGCTGTCTAGGTTCTCTGGGATTGTGATTTGTAAGCTGGTTTTCTTTGCTTTATCTTTAAAAACCATTTATGAGTGAGTACATGTGACAACTGTCTTTCTGGGTCTGGGCTACCTCACTCAATATGATATTTTCTAGCTCCATCCATTTGCCTGCAAAATACAACATGTCGTTATTTTTTTCTGCTGTGTAGTACTCTATTGTGTAAACGTACTACATTTTCCTTTTTTCAGTCAAAGGACATTTAGGCTGTTTCCAGGTTCTGGCTATGACAAACAAAGCTGCTATGAACATAGTTGAGCACATGTCCTTGTGGTATGATTGAGCATCCTTTGGATATATACCGAAAAGTGGTATTACTGGGTCTTGAGGAAGGTTGTTTCCTAATTTTCTGAGAAATCGTAAAAGAGTTTTTTACTATACAATTCTAATCTAATTGCAAGGAAACCAACCCTAATTCTACTTAAGAAGGGTGGGGAAGAAGTATGTCCTTGTCCTTCTACAAAGAGAACATCATGGGAGACACAGAGAGGTCCTGGACATAGAGAAGTGTGGGCAAGTGACCCCAAGCAGGAGTCCGTGTGGTGTGGGAGGTCCTTCTGTCTATGTGTTGCTTTTATTGGTAAATGAATAAAGAAACTCCTTGGCCTATAGCATGGGAGGAGGAAAGCAGAGTCAGAGAGACACCATGGAGCTGCCACTGAAGGTTGACATGCTGAAACTTTGCTGGCAGGCCACGACCTAGTGGTGATATACAGATTAATAGAAATGGGTTAAATTAATATGTAAGAGTTAGCCAAATATGGGCCAAGCAGTGTTTTAAATAATACAGTGTCTGTGTTGTTATTTTGGTTCTGGGCAGCTGGGATGAACAAGCGGCCTCCTCCTACAAATTGGTGCCAAAGAGCAGCCTCTATGCAACATCCGTGGCTAGAAGGAAGACGGCACAAAGGTCACTCTTGGATTTACTGGTAAAGTTGGATAACAAACAGTAAAGGTTTAGTATTAAACACTGAAGTTTTCAAGCATAACTCATCCGAGTATCTGGCGGTACGATGGTATAATATATTGGAATGATGCTCAAATGACTTAGAAGAAGTCCTATATATGAACATGTATTTGAAGCACACACGCGTGCACTGAAGGAGCAAGCAAATGGCACGTGTACTCCCAAGACTGAGTCATAAGGCATCTAGCACGGAATGTGAATGACTGGTGAGTCTCGGTAGAAGGTATACAGGGGTTCTTTTGAGTGTTCTTTCAAGCGTCAAAGTTTTAAATAATATCTAAGTAAAACTTGTTCAGTTTTTCCTGGTTCTACTTTACATCTTTGTTAAGATTCGTATAAATTTTTGTTTCACTTACATACTTCAAATACTCAAAATTATTTTTAATGGAACTCACTAAAACTACTGAGTTTCCTGGTTCCTGTAGTTGCGGCCGAAGGAAATGAGTTGGCTGGCCTCTGTATGCGTGCGCACCCGAACATCTTGGGCTGTATGCGTCATACGAAGTCTTTTTATGGGTGCTGCCATAGTTCTTTAAAAACACAAAAGCCATTTGTAGCCCAAGGGCCACAAGAACACAGGCCTCCTCCCTCTGCAAGTGACTCAGGGCGGACCCCTTGCTTGGTGGTTAACTAGCCCTCGGGCTCTTTCCTCACTTTCCAGTGCAAGGTACTAATCTAAGCAGGCTCCTAAAGGCCAGTCTAGCACCAGTCTCTAAATTAGCCGCCTGCCTTCCCAGTTTTCCTTTAGACACTCCACTGAGAGGCGTGTCTATGCAAATGACTCTCAGGAGCCCTAGCACCCCCCGTGCTGCTCCTAGACCTATTCCGACAGCCTAGCTTCTTTCCCATCTCACAGGCTGATTAGCATCTAGAGATTTACTTCATCTACCAGGCACTGCTGCTCTAAATGGCAGGGCCAAGGCCAGACACAAAACTAAGGCGAGGCTGCAAGCCTGAGGGACCGGCTTTGTACAGAATCACCGTGAGGTTTACAGGAGTAACTATCATCAGCACAGTACAGCAGAACACAGCAGAGCTGGTGTGTCTCCGCACGATCCTAGGAGGTCTTGTGGCTTTTACCTTTGCCTTCCTGTAACATTACTTCCTGCTGCCACATCTCAAAATCCTGGGGGTAGGGGAGCTGCGAATTTGGCCCAGAGGTAGAATGTCTCTGCCTGGTGCATGCATGAGGCCTTAGGTTTATTTCTGAGCACCACAAACACAACAGAAAACAAAACCCTACCCAACCCAGGGAAGCCTGAAGGAAGAGAATGCCTGGGAGGGGCAGAGTGAGGAGACCTGACGATGACACCCCTTGCCACAACCTCAGATGTGTCACTCTGGCTGGGAGGAGGGGGGGGGACTGGCTGAGACAGGCCACGGTGAGAACAAGCTGCCAGTCTCCCGCAGGGTTGTGACAAAGCATTTTAGCCACAGAATTTTGGGGTGGTTTGTAGCACTACAGATGGCTCCTGCAGTCAGCCCATCCACACACAACCCAAATAAAGAGCAAAGAATGAGGGAAAACACTTCCTAGCCCTAAAGTTTTTCTCCAAGGACCACCAATTGTGAAAACTAATTTTTCTACAGCATAAAACCTAAAATAGTCATAGGACATAGCTGCGTAGCCATAGCCAGCAGCTTCATTTGTTGGGTATATTCAACAATTTAATAATCCCCAAGGAAGAACTGTTACTTAGCTTAAAACAGAGACTAACATAATGGAGTCCTAAAGTATAGGTGACCGAGTGACTTCAGATCTTGTGACCTCTCTTTCTCTGTCTTTAAATTTTGTTTTTATCTTATGTGTACAAGTATATTGCCTACATGTATGTATATGTGTGCCTGGTGCCCATGAAGGAGAGAAAAGGGCACTGGATCCCCTGGAACTGGAGTTATACACAGTTGTGGGCCATCATGTAGGTACTGGGAAATGAACCCAGATTGAACGCAAGAGCAAGCGGTGATCCAAACTGCTGCGCCACCTCTCCAGGCCTCTTGTGATTTCTTGTCCTAGAGAAACATAACACCAGATTCCCATCTTAAGTTTTCCATATACGTCTCTCTTGTACCTGCTTAGCAGATGGAATCTCAATCTTTTCTTTCAGTTCTTACATGCAGAGTGTTCTCTTATTTCTGCTTCTTAAATGGCTATTCTCAGATCTGTATTTGCTGTCCATACGCCTGTCTCTCATAGCAACCCGACAGGAGACTTCCCTCTAGGACTCTCCAGTGAGTTCCAACAAATCTAACATCTGCTCTTCTCTGCCCTGTCTCTCCTTTCACGCTTTCAGACTAATTGTGGCCAGGCATCCTTTCCTCTGGGAGATTCCTACAGAATCTCAGAGATGGGTACTAAGCCTTTCTTGATGCTCTACACTGGGTTCAGAATCACCGTAAGAAACTACATGTATCACCACGACTGTACTTCTCGCCTCAACATCCAATAACACTGTTCAACCTGAGAAGTGCGGAAAGATATACAGGGAGAGAAATAAGGCCCAGGATGGCTGGGCAGTGTCCACCTAGCGGGAGGGGATTTGCACAAAAATACAAGGCTTCTCTCTGACGTGTGTGTGTGTGTGTGTGTGTGTGTGTGTGTGTGTTGTGTTGCATTTGTAGGCAGTATAGATTAATCCTAATGAGATGTTAAGTCACAGGAATGTTCCAAACCTGCTTTGTTTTGCATGACGCACCCACTGCTGGACTACAAATGAAGGAAAGTACCACAGAGGCCATGAGGAGAGCGCTATTTATAACTCAGCAGTTTGCCTTCAAAGAACACGTCGGCAGTGTCATAACTGTGGGGGTGAGCTGCCCCTTGCACCCAGTGGGTAATACTCAACTACTACCACACACTACACAGGACAGGGCCTGCCCACACTGCTGGCCCCAATGCCAGTGCTGAAGCTGAAAAATTCTGCTCTAATCTGCGATGATGTAGACGGGACTAACAGTGGTGGGCCGGAGGACATGGCTACAGCTCAGAGGATGAGCTTGCCTAGCAGGAACAAGGCCATGGCTGGGTTCAAGCTTCAGCAAAGGAAAAGGAGGAGGAAAGGGAAGAGGAGGGAGCTGTGATGACAGGGCAGATGTGTTTTGCTTTGGGATGTATTGTTAAAGGGCAAAGCACACTCGCTGAGGGGATGTCACATGAGCAACAAGGCAGACAGAGGAGTCAAAGCTGCCCCAGAGGTTTTTCACTTGAGCAATTAGGAGAAAGAAGTCCATTATAACGGAGAGTACAGGAGCGCTGGATAGGGAGCAGGTGACTTGCTTGAGACACGGGGCTCACTGACACTATTTCAGACACATTAATTTTGAAATGTCAACTTAGCATTAAGTGAGACTGTCAGGCACAGGTAGATAGACAAGAGTCTGAAGGCTATCAGTGGAGACATGAACTTGAGTCTTAGCATCTACATTTTAAAATTTTATTTATTATATTATTGCTTTGTTTTTCAAGACAGGGTTTCTCTCTGTATCCCTGGTTGTCCTGGTAGTCATTCTGTAGTCCAGGTTGGCCTCGAACTCTGAGATCCACCAGTCTCTGCCTCCCAACTGCTGGCCCCCTGTCCAGGCCAAATATATATTTAAAGCTTTAGGATAGGATAAGATTCTTCCTGGAAGCTCAGAATCCATCTCAGCCCTGAGGCATACCAATGTTTAAGAAGGACCAGCAAAAGACAGAAAGGAGAAGCTGAGTAGAAGGGGGTACACAAAGAATGGTCAGTTATGCTCAGGCTGCTCAGAGGCCAAGGGAAACGAGGGCAGAAACCACCACCAGACCTAACAAAGGGAGGCCAAGGCTGATGTGGAAATGGTTGTCTTGGCAAGGAGGCAGGGCTAAAAGCCTAGCTGAACGGATCCAAAACACATGACAGCAGAAAGGGAAACACAGTGACCTAAGCAATGGCATATTTTCTTGAGGCTTTTTCTTGTAAAGCCACAAAACAAGGCTATCTGTTGCCTCCCATATTTTTAATCAATTCAATCATACAGAAAAGCTGAAAGAACAGCTTAACTGCCCTGACATAGACCAGGGTTTAAGGTCTAAGCCATACTGTTGTAGCTGTCTATGCTTAGACACGTGTATGCACTGTGGAACATGTCCTTCCCTCTAGGCGCATTCTGGACATCCTCAATATAGTCCCCTGTAACCCAACCGTCACTGGGACATCTAGGAAAGTTAAAACTGTATTCTGTGTTCTATCCCGTAACGGGGCATAGTCAAGTTTTCCTAACATGTCTTGCAAGGGTATAATCAAAGTCCCCACAGTGCATTTGTCTGTTACGCTTCTTTCTTTGGTCTCTTTCTCATAGAATGGAATCTGACTGATTCTTAGTTACACAACTGAACTTATTCCACTCTGGAGGAGAGTTTCTGAAAACATTGAATAGATTTACTGTTTTCGGCACAATATTCCCCCCCCCCCCCCTTTTGGAAAAAGGTTTTTTCAGACAGAGTTTCTCTGTGTAACAGTCCTGGCTGTTCTGGAACTAGCTTGTAGCCCAGGCTGGCCTCAAACTCACAGAGACCCACCTGCCTCTGCCTCCTGAGTGCTGGGATTTAAGGACATGCGCCACCACAGCTCAGCTATTGGTACAATATTCTAGTTACAATTCTCCAACTTTTCTGTATCAATTCACCCTTTCGTTTTCAGAAAACCTTAACTCACTCTGTTCTCTTTTAAAATTGTTTTTGTTTTTTTAAAAACACAGCCACTACCACGTAGCTCAGAAGGCTACAGTGAGAAAATCCAGAGCTTACGTGCACTGCGGTCACAAAACCCGCGCTACTGCCTCTCGCTCACGGTAAGAACTGAGATGTCGTCTTAAGGCCAATCAACACGAAACCAAGCACCAGGTTATTGATTAATCACATCAAGTCACACTTAGAAAGTAAAATGAATTGCCCCAAATTTCTTTTCTGATTAGCAAACTAGTCCCTCCTAATACTTGAGTGTGAATGCTGCTGTCAGAACTGCCTACGAGCTTGGAAATTACCATAACCGAATGGGCTACGACTGTGCTACCACGCTCTGTGCGCTCCAGTGCGGCAAGCAGACTGCGTCCAGATGAAAACAGGACTACGTGAGTATCTGAGTTTCTCTATCGGCTCCTTCGCAGTCTTGGCCTTCAAGCCAAGCCTCGGGCTGGTGGTGCTCTGCTCGATCTGCACAGTGCTGGGAGCAGGCCGGAACTCAGCCTCTGAAAGCAATTAAAAATGCCAACGGAATCAGCAATGCTATGGTCACTAGAACATTATACCACTGTCAGTTGCTCTTAGGCTGCGAAAATGGAGGGCAAATAAATGTTTCAAGTTTTCTCTCATGTTATAATTAGTTTTTTCGCTTTATTACAAACCTAAAAATTACTTAGTGTGCTATATGAAAGGTAGTTATATTCGTATCTACTTTATTTCATTTACTTGGACTTCTTTAATGGTCTGGCATTTGTATTTTAATCAAACCACTGACCCTTCAAGAGATTGCTTCCAATTCCTTTGGGCCTAATGACACTTTGAATAAGGTAAAGGACCTCCATGAGTCAGTTACATTCACCCACCTCATTCCGATCACTACTGAAAAAACAAAACAACAAAAAGACCCTCACCAGAATAAAGCAGAGCACAGAACTCAAACTTTATAAGGAACTTCTTAGGGGAACAATAATTATTAATTTGCACTCAAATAAATATTGTAGTTATCCTCACCTTATAATAAGTCTGCCTACGGATCACCTGAATTTTCACACTTGTCTGGAAGACCATGCAAACTGGGTAGACCTTGACTGTGTATATGCTACAGATTTGTATACAAAGCTAGACAGGAAGGGGGATGTCCTGGAGACAGCCACTGTCAACGTACTTCTCAGCTAGACTACTACATGCAATATATAGAAAATGCAATTATTTCAGGAAACTTCCTAATATTTTACTAACCTTATAAGGAGATATTAAGCAGTATTGAACTACTTGCTCTATCAAGTACAAAACATGCAATATAATTGTGGCTACCAGACCACAGTGAATCCTGCCTCCTGGTACTCCGACTTTTTCGAGGCCCTCTCGCACTCTAGTAGGGGAGGGTGGTGCAACCTACAGAATCCAGCAGGGGAAGCGAGGCAGGCGACAGGAGCTGTGGCTTCTGCCTGGCTCTCTAGAGGGAATCAAGGTGTCATGTTGAACAGACACAAAAGTAGCCTTCTGATGTCTAGACCCACATGAGACTGAACCAGAACCACCCAGCTAAACTACTTCCAGATGCCTAACTATCAGCAACTATGTAAATCAATCAATGTCTGTTTTAGGCTAATAGGAAGTAATTCGCTACATGGCAGAGGATAATACTGTAAGATGCTTCACTTAACTCAAGTTGTATAAATTTAGAAAAATAAATTTTTTCTTTACGGATATGGGTGTTTTGTCTACATGTATATCTGTGCATCATTTGCATGTAGTACCTGCAGAGACCCAGGAAAGGGTGTCGGATCTCCTAGAACTGGAGCTACAGGTGGTTGTGAGCAGTCACAAGGGTGCTGAGAACCGAATCAGGTCCTCTGCAAAATCAGCTACTGCCCTTAACTACTGACACCAGCCCCAACTTTCTAACTTTTAATGTAGTAATGCCTTAAAAACAACAATAACAACAACAAACCACCTTCCCAGGAACAGTGAGGAGGGAGACACGATTTCTCATGCTGTATAGGATAACTATGACCAACCACAAGTGAATATCGTAAAGGCTAGCAGGAAGGATGCTCAGAAGTATGTCTGAGGTTAACAGTTATGAGCTGCCTTAGTCTGATCTCTACATGTATTAGAAGGGGACACTGTACTGTGTAGATACACGCTGCCAAGGGCAGGAGAAGCCTTTCCTGCCGCACATGGCAATATTTCCGCTGACCTGACCTTCCTCACTAACTCCTTCCAGGGTAGAAGGGGAACTATATGATAGTCTGGGAGAAGGAATCAGACACTCAGCTCTTCACTGTTTTTCTTGGATTTGGAAGACTAAGTGGTTTCATGGACCAAGGCCTCCTGAAAGGTTGCCATAAACACCCTCAAAAACTTACTTCACTCAACTGCTGACTGAGATGAACCTAGCACACAGGATACACCATAAATAACCTGATTAACAGTGCCCCTGTATAGCACAAAACAATTTGGAGAGAAAAGACAACTACGCCCATATTCCCAAATATTGTTTATAAAAGTTCTTTTACATTTAAAGGGAGATATAATTTACATTGGTATGCATCTTGGTTTATTGATATAAATTTAAGGTCAATCTTGTTATATGTATATTTCTGCTCTTGACTGACGTGTTGTGATGCTGCAGTTCATTTAAAACTGTAATGTATAATTAAAAAATATAGGTTAATAGATAATCTCTATAATAGTCAGGTTTGTAGTCATGTTAGTTAGATTTTCTAGATGTACAGAGAAGTATTTCAGATGAATAGGGATTCTTCAAATCTTTCAGAGACCTTCAGAATATGGCATTTCAATGTTTTAAAAATTTAGGACTTTCATGACAGTGAGACATATCTGCTCCTGGCAGCACTGAGCTAATTTGAGAGAAAGATGGGCATTGAAGAGGCTCCTTAACTATTTGGGCAAGAAACTGCTCTTGCCTGGACTGCTTCACTGTACATGCAGAACCCGCAGAGAGATGACTGCTAAACTTGTCTAAATGTGAGATGATCCTTTGGAGTTCCTGCTTCATAAAAAAGTGCGAGATGTTCTATAGGACACAGAAAAAAGTGACTGAATGGTCTTTGAAATTTCCAGCTTCATGGAAAAGTCTGCTGGATACTATGGGCCTGTAGGCTGAAGATGGATGCCCCAACAGTATTTATTTGGGTAAATATTCAGGCAGCGAGATGTCTCTGTCAATTCTAGAGTTTTGGAAGTTGTTTATAATGCACTTCCTGTTTACTTAGGTAATATTATATCANTTTTTTTCGAGACAGGGTTTCTCTGTGGCTTTGGAGCCTGTCCTGGAACTAGCTCTGTAGACCAGGCTGGTCTCGAACTCAGAGATCCGTCTGCCTCTGCCTCCTGAGTGCTGGAATTAAAGACGCGCGCCACCATCGCCCGGCCATTCTGGAGTCTTTGATGGAGTTAAAGAATAGATAGTTATAGTTTTCCTTAGTTATGATAAAATATAAAGTAGATATAAATATTGTAACTGTAATTCTTACTTGATATCTGTTATATGTAATTTTACTATGTTAAAGCCTTCCTTTTTGTTTAAAAAGAAAAGGGGAAATGGTGTAGGAGATCCTTCTGTTTATGTGTTGCTTTCATTGGTTAATGAATAAAGAAACTGCCTTTTGATAGGGCAGAACTTAGGTAGGTGTGGGGGTGGGGAACAGAACTAAATGCTGGAAGGAAAAAGGGCAGAGTGAGAGCAGCCATAGATCTTCTGCAGGAGACGAACGCTGGTTAGAATCTCTGGTAAGCCACTGCCACGTGGCAATATGTAGATTTATAGAAATGGGCTAAATCAAGATTTAAGTGTTAGCCAATAAGAAGTTAGAGCCAATAAACCAGGCAGTGTTTAAATTAATACAGTTTCTGTGTGGTTATTTCGGGTGTAAGCTAGCCGGGCTGCTGAGACAAAGAAGGGGCCCACTCCTACAGCAACTAAGGGAGTTGTCTGCTGAGGGCTGCTCCCTAGCACCTGTAACTGTAGGGGATAAGCCATGTTTTTGGAGCCCTCTTGAGAATGACTGGATCTGCCTGTTTCTGAAGTGTGGTATCAATCAACTCAGTGCTGCTACAAACCTCAGCCACATTTTCCAAACAACTTTTTTTCCCTGTGAGTGTGTGTGTGTGGGGGGGAGGCTTACATTTCAGACTTCATCTTATCTAACACAATTGGATTCAAATGTATGCAGAGGAAGAAAGAAGGGAAGTAGTCTTACCAGTTTCTAAATAAGCATTTTGTGCCCAATGGAGTTTCCAATATCTCTGAGGTAAGACTCAGAACACTGAAGGGTTATACCATGAGAACCACACAACCAGCTGTAGGAACACAGGTTTATTAACAGATAGGTGGGAAGCCATGGCCATTAGCAAGCATTAGAAAATGTGAGGAGGAAAAAATACAGACACTCAGACCCCATCCAAACCCTGAGGTCAGGAGAGGACCATGCGATTAGTTTTCACAGGTCCCCAGTTACTTGAGGACCCATTCATTGTTCCTAGGCAAGTGCATCCACGTGAGCAGAAGCCCGAGGAGACCTGGCAGAGGCCAGCGCAATGATGGAACCAGAGCAACTAGTACCTCAAAGGGCCAGTGAGATGTGGAGGACAAGGCAAGACTGCCCTGTGCCCTGAGAGCTTACTAACTGCCAGACACTAGTTTACATATTACCTTACTTAAGACAGTTTTATTTCTTATAATGGGAAACTGGGGCTCAGAGATGTGAAATAATTTTTTTGAGGTCACAAAACTAGCTAAATGACAGAACTGGGATTAGCAGATATTTTCATTTTCTAGATGAAATTGAGCCTTGGAGAAGTTAAATATTTGAAATCAGGGCTGAGTCTGGAGCGTATGCATCCTGGCTCGCTCTTATTCTAGGAGTGGGAGAATTCCTAAGCAATTCTCCATTGTGTAGGAGAACAGAGGTGGTACAGCACAAGTAAGTAAACTGGAGTGCACCAGGGAATAGCCCTCCAGAGACAGGGTCTCTCTGTGTAGCCCTGGCTGTGCTAGAACTCTGCCTCATGAGTGCTGGGGTTAAAGGTGTGTGCCAACACTGCCTGGCTAGCCGGCCAGATATAACACTTAGATTTTTTTCTTTTTTTTTTGCCATCTTTCCAGTCACCAGAGTCCAGATTTTGACTTGTGATACAGTTCAGAGAATCACACAGTAAACATTACCAATGACTTAAAATTACCAATGCTTTCTAAAAAAAACAAAAACAATTTCTTTCATTCCAGTTTTAATTCATTTATTAGATAATTACTAGGCAATTTTGCTACTTGTCTATTACCAACCTAGATAAAACAGTGAGTTTTAATTCTATTTATTCATTTACTTTCACTTATTTACTATTATTATTATTTGGTGATTTCCTGTTTTAAATATGCCAGCTAAACCAAATGACATCATGAACTATTAGAAAGTAAGACTATCTACTTATAAATAGGCCTAAATTCAGTCCAGTCCTTCTGACTGATAAATTCATCTTGAAGTGACAACTATGTCCCAATTAGGAAAGTGTTTCTCTATATGAGTTTAATTTTTTTAATGTGGAGGACTCTTGATTGCTAATCAGCGTGCTGCGTGATTACTTTCAATAAGTGCTTGGAGAACGCTGTTTGTCACTCATGAGCGCACAGCTCCTTGCTGAACCCCGGCCGCTCTGGGAAGAGCAGCGCTAGCTATCTACACTGGATGGCGTGCAGTTCAGCTATGGGGGTAGGTAGGAGGCTGGAAAGGGCTGACAAAAAGCCCTGGACTAGAAATCAGAAGATGCAGGCAGTCTAATGCACAGCTTGGGTAAACTGCTTCCCTCTTCTGGGCTTAGTTTTCTGTCATGAAGTGGGACGGCTCAGGAGAGGTGGTTCAACAGCTAAGAGCATGGACTGCTCTGGCAGAGGACAACAGTTCAGTTCCTAGTGCCCACTTGAACTGGCTTACAGTCTCCTTTAACTCCAGCTCCCTGGAATCCAGACCCTTAAACCCGCAGGCATCTGCACTCTCAGGCACCAAGCCCCCACCACACACAACACACATAATTTAAAAAACTAATAACAGCAAATCTTTAATAAAGTGGTAATACAAAAAAGTTGCATTTTAAATCCAAATACATGTATGGAGCAAAACTGTTAAAAAGAAAAACTAAGCGTAACTAGGATTTGGTATGTATAAGCACGAGTTTGAAAGCTGGTCTGCCGCTAACTCACGGGCCTAGCTGTCAGTCCTGCCATGCTGTGTGACTGCTTAAAGACAGGGAAGTCTGTCTGCTGGATCAAGGCCCCTAACCAGTCTACCCCTTTTCTTCCTCTAGTTTCAAATGAAGAAGTCACTCAGATGATGTGATTAATCTATTTTGTTCACTTTAGACTCAGGCAGGATGTTAGCACCACTAGCCAATCCCGTGACCCCAGCACAGAGATGTAAAAGCCGAAGCAGACAGAAGTCAATTGTGCTACTATTTAGGGCAGAGATAGATTCACACATACGGAAGATGCTGACTATATGATAAAATTACAAGGCTTTAAAATTTTATCCCATTTTAATTTATTTAGTGTGTGTATACACACGCAACAACAGCACATTATGGAGGTCAGAGGGCAACTTTTGAGAGACAGTTTTCTCTTTCCACCATGTGAGTCCCATGAACTGAACTCAGGTCATCAGAATTAGCAGCAAGTGCCTTTACTCGGTGAGCCATCTTGCTGACCCTACTCAGGAATGTCAACTTAATGAGACTTAAAATAGCTCTCTACTTGACTGCAGCCAATGTGACCTACAACTTCAAGTTCCTGCTGCAGTGGCTTCCCCACTAGCTACTAGCCTGAAACTGCCAGCCAAAATAAACCCTTTCTTCCTTAAGTTGCTATTATCAGGGTATTTTATTACAGCAACAAGAAAAGCAACCAAAACAGGATCTCAAAGAAACCCAAATATCCCAAAACAGAAGAGGCAAACAAATAGGAAACTACCTCTAAGACAAATAAACACGTAAACAGGGGCATATTATGCAACGCATATATAAGGGGAGGGGGTTAAACATACCTTAATAGTTCTTGTTTATTTACACTTGCATACTACAGCCCCTCCCCCCCATAGCTTTTACTGATCCTAGGCAGGGAACTGGGTGACTGACAGCCAGATGTGGTATGAAGACTTTCACTGTATGATGTCTGAGCTATGTACTAATTTAAACAATGAACTCTGACCAGCAAAACAGCAGTGTGATATGAGATGGATGATGTCCTTCATGGAAAACATTTTAAAACGTAGGTGGTAGTCCCAAGAGTAAGTATCTGCAGGTAATGTTTAGAACCGTATGGGAATTTCCTTAAGCTATTTATGTGCTCCAAACTTCTCACCGTGTAAACTCAGGGCACCAAAATTAAACCACTTGCATAAAGTCCACAGCAAAGGAGACAGAACTCGACATCAGATACTCCAGAACCTCTTCTGTGACTATTATCAGCTCATTTGGGGAAAGAACCTGGCGAGTGGACACATGAGCTATCATGGTCTACCTAAAAGTTTTAAGAGTATAAAACAACACCTTGGGACAACTAACGTAATGTCTGGCTCCATATATGACTACCCTGACAAAAGCTTTCCACATCCCAGAAATTGTACATGCCTCATTTTGAGACAGGGTACTCTAGCTGAATCTGGTGCTCACAGATTCAGCTCAGTTGAGTGGCCAGTCTGTCCCTTCCCAGCCTGGAATAATAGGTCTACAAACCTGGGTCAGACTTTTTACATAAGTGCTGGAGATCCAATTCAGGACCTCATTGTGGTAAATCAAGTAATTTACTGGAGTCATTTCTCCAACTCAGTGATTTTTTTTTTAAATGAGACCAGAATAAACAATCACAGCAGGTAAGATTTTGGGTTTGATTTTAAGACAGGGTCTCAAATCTATTATGGACTCATTTGTTAATACAGTCCAAGCTGGCCTCCAATCCAAGATTATCCAGCCTTCATCTCCTGAGTGCTGGGATTACAGAGGTATTCACCCCGTACCTGGCTCTGAGGTAGTGTTTATATCCCAGGTTGGGGCTAAAGGTTTAAGAAATGCAACATAGAAAAGTCCAGAGCCCACAAAATGATATGCAGGGCACAAAAGCTTCCTTTTTTTTTTTTTTTAAATTTTATCGAATGTGAGTTTCTAAGTGGAAGTAGATAAACTTCCGGCCTTAACCTACTGAGATTAACTACACTCCCTCTGGGGCCAGTCTACATAAAAATGGACACTCTAAATACACTGGGAAGAACTAGCATGGTATCTTCTCAGCTAGGGTCTACAAGCCTCTGGCATAAAGGGGATTTTCTTTTTAATCTACACTTCCCACCTCCATTTCATTGGTCACTGTTAATTCTTTTTCCTAAACAAAAAAAAAAAAACTTTAAATAAAATTTACATTAATGACTGCATTCATCAATTTTTATTTGAATTATGATTATAATCATTAGGGGGATGTTGCTTTACATCTCAAATGCTGAGTTACATTTGAACTGAACCAATTAGATTGTTCAATTTATAAGTTGACATTCAGCAAGTGTTTATGGAGAGTGTACCCCACTCTAAAAATGGAAATAACATGTTAAACAAGAAATATTCCTATTAATCTTGACTATTTCATTAACAAATATTTCCTCAAAATTTCATAAATCATACTGTTATGGTTTTCGTCTCTTTAAGAGGCAAGCCAAAAAGAAATCTAGCTAGTTCGTTCTTAGAACAAATACACCGGTACCTTAATGATATAGTGAAACGCAAAAAAAAAAAAAAAAAAAGCAAAACCTTACCACTTTATTTTTGTCTTGAGGGAGGGGGGGAAAAAGCCAACCCTAACAAAGTCTGTTGGGCCGCTCAGCGATCTGCATTCCTAAGTACCACAAAGTGAAATTCTTTTATTGGCTAATTTCTTCCTACAGCGGACTCGTTTCCCTCCCCACAGCACGCTACCAAAGCCATCAGCACTCGGCCAGCTCGCAGTCGTTCAAGGCCGCCTAGGCAACCCCACAGCACCGCAGTCCACAAGGCCAGGCATGACTCCCGAGTGTTCGTCCCAGGCCACCGAAACACTCGACCCAGAGGACTCCCCGGCCTAGGATGTCCTCGAGAACGCAGTCAGGCACGACGTCCTAAGCACCACATGACCTCCCTACGAAGGCAGTTGGGAAAACTTGGCCACTCGAGAACGGCCCTCCTCGGAAGTCGGAGGAGGCAGGGCTGCCGAGCTGCGCGGGTCGAGGCTCACCACGTCCCTGGGCTTGTCTCTCGCTACTCCCCTTACCGTGAGCAGATCTGAGAGGGAAGAAAGGAAAAGCCCCTGGCCTCCAAGGAGGGGTTTAGGGAAGGGAGGGACAGCTCCGTGTGTGGTGACCCTTTGTGAACACGTACGGCGGCGCCCCGGCCGGGAGTACGCACTGGGGAAGCCACGGTCCCCGCTCACGCCGGCCGCCATGATGGCCGAGCCGGGGAGGACCACACGCAGGTCACTAGGCCTGCGCGCCGGCGGCCGCTTCCTCAGCCGCGTAATCCCTCCGCGCACTAATTTTAATCAGGCCCCGCCCCCCGGCCGCTGGCGTCACCACCGTCGCTCAAGCGTTTTCCAGCAGCTTCCAGAACCGTCCCCTCCCCCTCATCCCTTCGCAGGCTTTGCAGCTGCGGGCCCCGCCCCTACGGGCGCCGCAATCCCGACTGCGTCTGCGCTGGCCGGGAGGCCAAGCCACGCCTCTGCGGAGCCTTGCCGGAAGTGCTCTCGTCTTCCCCTTCTCCCCCCCCCCCCCGCCGTGCCCCAGGGCTTTCAAGCCGGGCGCTCTTCAGGAAGGTGTTGTGGGGGGGGACTTTTTGGGTGCGGACTCCCGAGCGGAAGTTGCTTTCCTAGCGGAGCCGGCGGTGGGGGAGGAGCCATCCGAAGGGAACGTGGGTTGAACGTTACGGGTTGATGGTGTGGAGCTCAAGCTGGAACAGGAGTTCGGGCCGATTCTACACGAAGAAGGGGTGTGCAACGGGCCGGTAAGGGAAAGAATGTTAATTCCCTCGGGAAGTAGAAATTGGGACGGCTGCAGTGCCCCGGGTGGGTCGGTGACACGGTGAAAGGATGGGTTGGGAACGAGGTTCTGGTGGGAAGAATGGAGGTGCGGACTGGGATCAGGGTTCGTTTGGGCTAAAGAGGTAAACACTGAACAGAAACCAGAGTTTGTATCCGCTCCACGAAGAGTGTGGAAAATGGGCAGGGTAACGGAACGCCGCGCCTCTTGGGCTTCCCTGGTTGGCTTTTGAAACTCATCTCGCGTGGCCCTGTCCGTCTCAAATTCGGGAAGCTGAAGCAGAACTGGGCTCCGAAAGTCGACCCCTTGCTTCGGATTTAAGTCTGTTGGCCTTGCCTTTGACCCCTCATATGCCTAGCTAGGAGGTAAATCTCCGACGGGTACAAAGCTCTTAGAAGTTTCCACACGGCACGTGCAGTGAATTAAATTTAATTAATCGCGTCCCTCTCGTGATTGTTTGCTAACTGGATTCATTCTACGCTGATAACTCCATTTAGGGTCTCTGCAGTGTTTCTCGACATTGACGGGGGCGGGGTGTGAGAGGAAAGTGCTGGGGATGAGGACTGGAGAACTTGGTTTGTCTCCCTCTTGCAACAAGCTCGTGTCATAACCTTTCGGTTGTTCGGAGCTGTTTGGGTGGATTAAGTAAGTGATTGGAAGCTGAGCTGTCATTTTGACAGTGATAGGAATGGAAAGAGAGAATGGGTTCAAAATATTTCCAAAGTGCTGTCCACAACAGATGACGTATACGGGGCATGCGTGAGAAAGATGAGAGTAAAAAAGTCAGACTTTTCTAGTGTGTTTGCAAGCTCAAAGATGGCAAATTTTAGGCACCATACAGGGAGGAGCAGGTTACTTTTGGAGAAAAGATAATGAAGCTAGTTGTTACGGGATAAATTGAAATTTAAGAACCACCCCAGGATTTTGTATATAAGACAGAGTGAAAGACCTGAAGAGTCTACTTTTGGTATTTTAAACATGCATGTTCTTTGGGGGAGAGGAGTGTCTTAATATTGTTTGGTGTTTTCTACCACTTTCTTGCTGAGTCGGTCTTCCTCCTTTCCCCCTTCCCCTTCCTTCCATCCTTTTCTTCCTTTCTTACATCCTTTTTTATTTTAGACAAGGTCTCACTATGTAGACTGACTAGCCTGGGTGGGATCACCGAGATCCATG
The DNA here is from genome assembly GCF_014885135.2 of Alexandromys fortis. Classification (NCBI taxonomy): domain Eukaryota; kingdom Metazoa; phylum Chordata; class Mammalia; order Rodentia; family Cricetidae; genus Alexandromys; species Alexandromys fortis. Next base: position 3,015,129 of record NW_026068010.1, read on the forward strand.
CTCTGGAATTAAAGGCTTAAAGGTGTGTACCAACCAAGCTTGGATATGCCTTGTCCTCCTGTTGAAATAGTGGGTGATACTAGGATCAGGAGAGCAGATTGAGGATTCTCATTTTTACTTCCCCAATGAGAAAGAATCATTCCAGACAGTTTCCTAGATCCTCAGGTAGATAAAAGTTTCATCGATGACTTACTCAAGAGCCTGCAGGTTTCTCTTTGATAGTGAATGCAGACTGACAGAAGGTGCACCATTTCCATCATCAGGAAGTAGCTCGGATGGTAACTGTAACTTAGGTGTTACAGTATGGCTTCATTTACTTCCCGACCCTTCCTTCCTTCCTTTTCCTTCCTTTCCTTTTCTTCCTCATTTCCTTCCTCTCCCTTCCCCTCCTTTCTTTTCTTTTGTCAGGTTCTCATGTAGCCCAGGAGGACTGAATTCATTTATAGCTGAGGCTGGCTTTAGATTTTACATACTTTCTCCTCCCAAGTGCTGTGGTTACAGGTGTGGGCACACTCCAAGTATGTATGTGTTTTTGTTTTGTTTCTGAGACAGGGTTTCTCTGTGTAACTCTGTGACTATCCTGGAACTTGCTCCGTAGATCAGGCTGGCCACCTTAAGTTTTGGCAAGATTTATGCTTAACAACTCCCTGGCTAAGTACTAGCTTATCTCTGAGGCCTAAAAGGACTTTTTGATATGGTTTTGTTGTATTTTAAGTACATACTTAAAGTGTTTTAAGGCACTTTCCCCCCCACCCCCCTTCTATTGAGCTGTGTCTAAGAATTTTCCGTCTCCTAAATCTTCTGAATGGGTCAGCTCTGTATATACTCAATACCTGCTTATCCCATGTAATTTGTACTATAGACTACTTATGTTTTTGTTCTGATACAGATCGTTTACAAAGAGCATACTATTTTGTTGCTAACTTTTTAAATGCAGTGTTCTGCTGGTTTAGGTGCAGGCTTTTAATCCCAGCTCTTGGGAGGCAGCAGCAAACAGAGTTCAAGGTCTGCCTGGTCCACAAATGTAGCAAGTTCCAGGCCAGGCAGGGCTATTTAGTGAGACCTTGTCTTCAAACAATAAAGTATTTCCAACTGGTGAAGAATTAGTGGTTGAAAACTGTAGGAAGGTATAAAATGTGTTGTTCATTCTGTTATTTTCTTTCTGTGGTAGAACAATCAGCCTGAAAGATTCAGGTTCTTTATAATGCTGACAGGGTTGCTTCAAACTGCACACACACTGAACAGCTTAGGGCCTTACACTTAGTTGACTCGCTTGTTTTAACCAGTAGCCATCTCTATGAAAAGTTTTAATTTTCTGTGTGTTAGAAAAATGCATCCTGTGATCACTCTCCTCAACCATTTGCAAATATCTAAATGCATTTAGGTATTTTCAGGACCATAGTTTTATAATGTTTATCCAAGGATTTGTAGCTTACAAATATTCATAATATCTCTCATAAAATAGCAAAGCTCTCTTTTTAGAGTAGGATTTTTATTTAATTGTTGACTTTTTTTTGCAGGATTCATTGAAAAATCATTAGTGCTATTGGCATGTTCCAAGTGACATAAATTAGCCAATGACTCGGATTGATGGATTCTCTGAAGATTGGAAATGGTTTGCCACGGGTTGGACCGGGGACTGATATAGGGATATCTTCACTCCCCACGCTGGGGTACTTGGGAAAAGTTAGTGAACTTATTTTTGGCCTCAGTGAAAAATTGGTTTTTTTCCCCTCTTGTATTTGAAATTTAAATTATAAATGAAACTTAAAATTTTTAAATTTCATTTTATGAAGTCCTAAAAAATTCTGTCTTCCACGGAAATCTTACAGCAATGGCGAAAGATTATTATAATTTGTTTACCTCTCAGTTATTGATGTGTGAATGTAGAAATGATGCCTAGATCTTAATGGTTTTCTATTCTTTGAAAATATGTACATTATGTATTTTCCTTGGCAGTTGATGTTACTTTTTTCTTGTAAACTAAATGATGGTATTTTTCACTCAAAATTTAATATTTAAAGTTATAAAAATCTTACTTGGAAATACTGTTTAAGACTGTACAAGGTTTGCTGTGTTTAATCTTGCCAGAATCCTGCTAGTGGGAAATTGTGCTTTTTTTTTTTTTTTTGGTTACCCTTCCATTTAACTTTTTTCTAAATTAATATAATTTAGGAATGTCTCTTTTAATTTGCTTTATTTCTCTTTTAGAATTATGGTTCAGCTAAAGTTACAACAGATGGCTATTGCCCTGCTTGTAGAGCAAAAGGAAAGCTAAACACCTTAAAAACTTACCAAATTAACTTCCAAGAATCTGTGTTTTTGTGTGAGGATCTACAGGTAAAGTACTAATGTTACATAGTATATAGCTTTCAGCATTTTACTTTTCTTCATTGTTTAAATTTTTGCTAATTTTGTCTTTTTCAGAGTATAGACTTTGAATGCATAGGTAATGTCAATTTCTAAATATCTCTGACAAATAATTTTAAATCATTTACTGTTTTCCAACTGAACGCCTAAGTTATTGTTACTTGCTATTAACCTTTTAGGGATCCTTATAAGTTTTTAGCATGTAGTTATTTCTTCCTTCCACCCCCAGCCCCCAACCTTCACAGGGTCTCACTTGTGTAGCTTTGGCTATCTTGGAACTTAATATGTGGGCTCATAGTAATCCGCCTTCCTCTGCCTCCTAGCACTGGGATTAAAGGTGTGCACCACTATACCTGGGCATAGAGTATTTATTAATCTCCATTTAACTGGAAGGATATTTTGGTAATTGGTTATATCAAAACAGTGTATAGCCAAGCAGTGGTGGTGCACGCCTTTAATCCCAGCAATTGGGAGGCAGAGGCAGAAGGTTCTCTGTGAATTGAAAGCCAACCTGGTCTACAGAGTGAGTTCCAGGACAGCCAGAAATGTTTCCCAGGGAAACCCTGTCTCAAAAAAAAACAAAAACAAACAAAAGTTTGTGGTGTTAAAGAGATCCACAAACTAATTTGGCATTTTAGAAAATCATCTACACAGCCCTCCCCCTATCAAAGATAATACTCTCAGATCCATTTATATTGTTTCCTCATATACAGAACTTTACACATCATATTTCTTGCCTATATAAAGCTGTCATCTTATTTCTAAAATATTGTCAAATAAAAAATAGGGAGAGGTGACTCAGCATTTAATAATGTTGCAGAGAACCCGGGTTCTGTGTCCAGCACTCATATGGTGGCTCAAGATACCTGTAATTCCAGTTCCTGGGTACATGGACATATGTGCAGGCAAAACACTCAGATACAAACAGAATCTAAAAAGAAAAAAATTAACCAATGTTAATCCCACAAAATATTTATTTTTAAGTTTATATATGATATTTAGACATCAACGAAACCACATAAAGAGGACAAGACCATCATTTTACATGCTTACTGTTGGGTCTACAGGTCCCTGTAGGGACTGCCCTAGGACAGCAGAGCCATTAGGCAGTGACTTTAGAGGATACTGAAGACAGTGTTCTGTGCCACACCACCATTTCCAAGGTGAGGCCCATAATTGTAGGATAGCTTTGTGTGATGTTGGCTTTTGGTTTGTGGTACTTGGGATTGAGGGTCTTGTTCAGGAACAGTTTATGCATGCTTAATTATCAAAATAGATACTCTCTTTTTTAAACAAACAAGCAGATTCACATGTTCTAGAAACAGGACGTTTCATAGATCTGCAGAGTTGTGATTGCGGGCTTCTAATTCCAGCTCTGTCTGTCCCAGATAAACCAAGCAGATTTCTGGTCTCACTTGCAGAAAGTGACTTAGTAGAGTTTGCCTAGAATTCTGTAATTTAGTCATTTGAGGTCTGATGACCAACTGAGTTAAGAGAATAGTAGACAAATCTAAAATAGTAGACTAAATCGAGCCCCCCTCCCCCCCCAAAAAAAAGAGAAAGAAAGTGAAATTCAAGCAAAGGCCTAAGGGGAAGAGGAGGATAGTCTTGTGGTCATGGGGAGAAGTAGGCACAGCTAAGACTCTGGGAGGCCTGAAACTGCCAGTCATGTTTGTGCTTCTACATTGAGAGCATGGGAACTGTACTTGAGTGCGAGGCAGGCAGAGTGATAGCAGATAGATCAGAAGAGTGATTGGGGAACAGAAAGGAATAGTCTAACTGTCCATAGTAAGGATGGGTGGCAGAGGCATCTGGAAGAACTAGTGCAAGGGTGGTATAGTCTCCTGTCTCTGAGACTGCCTGCCTCTGGATTGACAGGCTAGGTAATGGGTGGGGCTCTAGTTGTCTCTGTCTCCAGTTTCTGCCAGAGTTAACAGCTCTGGTTTCTCTGTGATTGCACTCTCTTGTCATTCATAATGAACCCTTTTGACTTCCCAGTGGGTGACTTACGGTCATGCCTGTAGGTAGCTTCAGGATGCCCCAGAAAGACCACATGGGCAGATTGTTGGAACTTTGAGCTCATCCACTGACCAAGGAGTAGTCTAAGTTTTCAGGCTGTTTTTTCCCCTCTGGCTAGTTGAAAGGCAAGTGCAGTATTCCAGGGAGAAAAGGTAGACGTGGAGATGATGGGCCATGAATGGATTGCATTTATATAGTCCTTCTTCAGACTGCCTTTCTTTTATACAAGGAACACTCAAGTTCCTTCTGTAAAATGGGAGAGTATATTTGCATATGACCAATCTGCATCCTCCTGCATCACCTGAAAACATTTTTAGATAATTCATGACACCTACTACAATGTAAATGGAATGTTGAGCTATATTGATTGGGGATCTGACAAGGAAGCTATACATGCTCAGTACAGACCCAGCCGTCATAGGCCTAACTACATAGCTGTGGAGCCTGTGGATACAGACAGCCAGCTGTTCTCGAAGGCAAAACCAACAGGATTTGCTGGAGGTTTGGGAAACAGCATGGAGCAGAGCAGGGGCAAGAATGACTCCCAGTTGTTCCTTCTGATCACTTGGATGAATTGAGTTGACAGTTGGTGAACTAGGAAAGATGTTTGAAAAGCAAGATTTGGAGGAAGATAAACGAGGTCGGTGGAATAAGCAGTTGAAGCCATACGTCCAACAATTTATGGAGAATTTGAGATTGGGGTAAAGACTTGGTAGTCATGAATACAAAACATGTAGCTAACTGAATTATACATGTGAATGGTTAGTTAAACTAGGACTGGGGTTGAGTCTTGAGCCAATATTAAGAGGTTGAAGAAATTAGAAAAACTCCAAGAATCAGAGACAGTTTGGTAAGAAAGCCAAGGAGACAAGCATTGTCAAGTCACTTGGAAAGCTCAAGGGGAGGACCCCCTCAGCCCAATGTGGGTAAAGGAGCTCAAGGGGAGGACCCCTCAGCCCAGTGTGGGTAAAGGAGTGGTGATGAAAGGGAACCAGATGAGAAGGAAGAGCTTTGTTCTTGTCTTCCTTTCTTCCTTCCCTCCCTCCCTCCTTTCCTTCCAAAAAATACCTAGACATTAAATGCCGATCCTATCAATTAGAGAGGGTTAAATGGCTCAGGCTACCCTGTGGAGCAGAGGTGCCCAACCGAAGGGTTGGGTTGATCTTGCAGTTTGACAACCTGTTGAGAACAGTGGATATTAGACACGGTACCACCCACCCTTGGACACATTGACATTTAGCCTTTAGTCAAGATCTTTCCATCCCAGCCTTCAGGAGGGAGGCTTTGCTGTGTTGTGGATTTACTTATTAACACTTTGAGTCTGTAAGTGGTAAGGAGTACTCTGGTACTCAGTTACACACAGTGATTTGCTTACTTGGTTTCTTTGTATTTTGAGATAATTTGTTTTTTGAGGGAAGCAGTATAGTCCAAACTGATTTAGAATTTACAGTCTTCCCACTTGAGCCCCTGAAGTGCTAGGATTACAGGCTTATGTTGCCACTCCTGGCTCACTGCTTACTTTTAAGTGTTGTTCTCAGGCAAAGGCAGGATTTAGAAACTCTGGGGGCATAAGGTTTAGGGTCAGGTTAGTACTGACTTCACTGTATAGCTAACAGTACAGAGCTGGTCTGCATGCTGAAAAATGCAAGTGCTCATATGGAGTTTGTGTGTGAAAGGAAAGGAAATTTAGTGTGTGCCTCATACTTGTAGCTATGAGGTAAATTACCTGAGAACGTCCTAGCTTCCTGGGTAATGACATGATTTAGTATTGTTATTCTGTGGGTTGACCAGGCAAAGCTTCTGATGGATATAGTAGTGTCTGCTGGAACAGCCAAGTGTTAGCCATAGTGCTTGCTCAGGGTAGGCAGTCAGTTGGGATTCTTAGTTCTTTTTTTGTTTGTTTGTTTGTTTGTTTGTTTTTTTAGACAGGATTTCTCTGTGGTTTTTGGAGCCTGTCCTGGAACTAGCTCTTGTAGACCAGGCTGGTCTCAAACTCACAGAGATCCGCCTGCCTCTGCCTCCCGAGTGCTGGGATTAAAGGCGTGTGCTCCCATACCTGGCATGTTTTAAATGAGATATTTGCAAGCCTTTGGACTTGTTTCAAATGTAGGATACAGGGACTGGAGCAATGGCTGAGAGGTTAAGAGTAAGTACAGCTCTTGCAGAGTACTTGAGTTCAGTCTCAGAACCCACCTTAGGTAGTTCTTTGTTGCCTGTGACATCCACCTCCTAGGGATCCAAAACCCTCTTCTGCCCTCTGGGCATCCACATATACCACATTCATTCAGACATAGACACACATAAGTAAGAATAATAAAAATGGATCTCAGAACATAGAAGATACATAGAAAGTACTTGGCAAAATTTTTATGTAAAAAATACTTTAGCCGGCAGGCGTGGTGGCTGGCGCACGCCTTTAATCCCAGTGCTTGGGAGGCAGAGGCAGGTGGATCTCTGAGTTCAAGGCCAGCCTGCTCTATGTAGCAAATTCCAGGACATCCATGACCGGAGAGAGAGAAACCCTGTATTGAAAAAACAAAAAACTCCAAACTTTCCCACTTTTTAATGACATAGGTTACTTCTCTCTCTCCAAAGTAGCACACATAGTCTTTCTTTAGGTTGCTGACATTTTTATTTACTTGACATTTATTTATGTATTTTTACTTAAAGCCAAAGTAATGTTTTCTTTTAGTTTAATCTACTGTAACTCCCCCCCTCCCCTTAGCCCCCGACAGGATTTCTCTATGTGGTCCTAGCTATTCTGGAATTCACCATATAGACCAGGCTGGCCTCATTCAAAGAAACCCACATACTCTACTTTCCAAGTGCTGGAATTAAAGGCATGTGTCATTATGCCAGGCTTCATGATCTGATGATGCAAATTAACTGGGGAAATTTTCCTTGGGGAGGGCAGATTTTGATTACCTCTAGTTCTCTGAAATTTGGGTTCTTAGAGATATTCTCACAACACATGAATGGTAAAATTGTGTTTTTCATGACAAGAATCTAAGGTAAAACTACCTGATTTGGATTATCATTGAGGTTTGTTTGCCCCCTTTTTTTAAAAAAAAAACAATTTTATGTTTTCTTTCTAGTGCATTTATCCTTTGGGCTCTGAGTCACTTACTAATTTAATTTCTCCTGATTTGAAAGACTGTCACACTCAAAATAAGCCTCAAAAAAGAAAGAGATTGGAAACCACCTGTAAGAATTCACCTCTTCCAGTGCATTATAAGAAGACTAGAAGCCACGTTGTCACTGGTGGTGAACAGAGTTTGAATGGTAAATACAATGGAAAGGTGTGTGGTGACACCACATCAGACTCACCAGAAAACACTGGTCACCAGAATCCTGCCCGGACTGTTGCTTCCTTGGAGCAGAATGAGACTTTGGAAGCTGCCAACATGGACGTGGTTCCTACAGAAGATCCTGCCACAGTTAGTGCCTCTGGAATGCTCCTCCAAAGTGAAGGCTTTGAGCTGGAAATGCCATCTGAGAACAGATGTTTATCACTTTGCCAGACTCTCTGTGTCCAGTGGAAAAACTCTCAGGCGCTCTGCTGGCTAGACTGTATCCTTTCGGCCCTGGTGCACCTGGAGGCACTGAGGAACGCTGTGGCAGAGGTGTGCTCCAGAGAGGAGTGTATTTTTGGGAGACTGTTTGAAAAATACGACCAAGCAGATAAACTCGGGTACACACATCACTTGCATGGTGTCACAGGTTTGTGCTAATGTATTCTTCTTAAGTTGGAAGATGTCAATGTCGAGTTTTGTTTCACAGCATGTGGAAAAGGAGCCATGGGCAGTCATTGTTCTCTGTAAAGACCTAGGCAGGGACCCTGGGGATAGTGTCAGCATGTGACTGACCCCAGAGCTGCCACTGAGGAAGAAAGGGGCAGTGCTATTCAGTCAGATCTGAAGTTTGTAAGGTGGAACAACCAGAGTGGCGTAGTAAATGGGAGGCACCTGTAATTCCCAGCACTCTGCCCTTGACGACACTCTTGGATTTTGGTGTCTGTGTGTGTATATATGTACACACACAGACATTTGTACAGGTTGTGTGTTTGTTTGGATTTTGAGACAATGTTTTTCTACATTGCCTGGAACTTGCATTTCTCCTGCCTTAGCCTCCGGCATGCTCAATTATAAGCATGCATCATTGCACCCTCTTTTAATTTCTTCTTAACTTCCAGCCCAAAAAGCATTAAAACATTCTCAGGCCCATAAGATGGCTCAGTGGGTAAAAGTGCTTGCCACTAAGCTTGATGATCTGGTATAAATTCCCAGAAGCCATACAGTGAAAGGAGAAGACAGATTCCTGACAAAAGCATCCAACACACCCTCTAGGCACACATGAATGAATGAATAAATGAATGAATGAATAGTAGAAACACATCAATACAGTCATCCTTTGATGTCTATGGAAGCTTAGCTCTAGGACATCTTGCAGCTACCAGGGTCCTCTGTCAGAAATGGCATGATGCTTATATAATGCAATTGCATATTGTCCCATATACTTTAAATTTTAATGAACTTAGTGTTGATCTGCTTAAGCCTGTTGCCCATGCTGAAATCATGTTCAAATTGTTTTACTTTGTGATGCTGAGTCAGTCCCACCTTGCACATGCTAAGATAGAACTCTACCCTAAGCCCATCCCATGCATTTAAAATCATCTCTAGATGACTTATTCCTAATGCAATGTGAATGCTATGCAAATACTGATTATAGTGTAGACAATACTGATAAGGAGTCTGCTTGATTAGTGCAGATGCCGTTTTTCTCTCCCAAGTGTTTCAGTCTGATTGCTTGGGAATGGGATAGTGGACCTCCTGGTATGAAGTCCAGTTGTGTGTTTACTCAGCTGCCAGTGGGCAGCTCCCTCCCGCACTCCTCCCGCAATCCCTTCCCGATCCACGTATTCTCTGCAATGTTTTCACACTCAGAGTTTGCTATTAGTGCTTAAAATGGTCTTCAGACTGGCTTTAACTCTCTCAGAATTGGAAAATATTGATCTGTTGCCTCTTTGTATTTATTAACATAAATGTTTTTTTCATTCCCTCCAACTTTCTGTGAAATATCAGTTCTGTTGATTGTCATATTCTTATTTGGATGCATTTTTTTATATCCTTGTTGCTATGTTATGTCAGATATATGTTGCTGATTCCTCTTCTAGTTTACAACTTGTATTTTACTTAAAAAGTACTTTATAACAGGTGATGGTGGTACAGGTTTTTAATCCCAGCACTCTGGAGGCAGAGGCAGGCAGATCTCTTGAGTTTGAGGCCAGCCTGGTGGTCTACAGAGTGAGTTCCAGGACAGCATGGGCTACACAGACAAGCCCTGTTTCAGAAAATAATAACAAAAAATTAAATTTGGTGTGGTGTGAGAAACCCTGTCTCAAAAAAAAAAAAAAAAGACAACGGTAACAAAAAAAATTACATTTGGTGGGGTGTGTGTGTGCATGCGTGTGTGCCAGAAATCAACTCTTAGGAGTCAGTCTCTCCTTTCATCGTGTGGATCCTAGGAATTGAGCTCAGGTGTCAGCCTTGCAATGAGTGTCTTCACCTGCTAAGACAGCTTGCTGGCCCTGATATTGAAATGATTGTGTATGGCATGAGGTCAAGTCCATTTTCTCTTCATTTTCAGACACCTTTTCTGGTGTCACCTTTGTCACACACCAGCATTGCATATCTCTGATCCTGTTTTTTTTTTTTTTTTTTTTTTTAAAGATTTATTTATTATTTATACAATGTTCTGTCTGCATGTGTGCCTACATGCCAGAAGAGGGCACCAGATCTCATTACAGATGGTTGTGAGCCACCATGTGGTTGCTGGGAATTGAACTCAGGGCCTCTGGAAGGAAAGTCAGTGCTCTTAACCTCTGAGCCATCTCTCCAGCCCCCTCTGATCCTGTTTTGGTTGTTGTCGTCACCTGGCCTCTCCCTGCACCCACACTGAGATTGTGGCTCTTGAAGTCTCATATTTGCAAATTTTTCTAAAGTCTCTTTGTGTGTGTTTATCTGATTTTGCTTGCACATAGGTTGTTCGTTTGTTTTCATTCTTTGACAGACTTGCCAGTGTTGCAAGCTTTTTTTCCTGAGCACTGTAGGTGTTTCTTTGTTAAAATCCTAAAAGGTGTGATGGGGATTGCTAGGTCATTGGTGGGTGCTGTGCATTGCTTCCCCGTTGCGTTTGCTATTATGAGTTCACATCATGACCCTAGCCATGAACTCTTGAATACTTTGCAGATTAGTATCCTAGAAGGTTATTGAATGTGCTGATTAAAGTTGTTGTTGAGTGGCTTCCCAAAAGAATTATTAAAATAGCTTCTCAGGGCTGTAGACACACAGCAGTTAAGAGCACTGGCTGCTCTTGCAGGGTTCAGTTCCCAGCACTCTTCAGCCTGTAATTCTAGTTCCAGGGGATCAAACGCCCTCTTCTGTTCTCCACAGTTACATGCCCACATGCCGTAGACATATATACAATCAGGAACACACACATATAGATAAAATAAATCTTCAAGAAAAATTAAAAAGAATATGCTGCTCCTTTTATTACATGGAAAAATTCATCTCAGATTTCTTAACCAATTTTGGGCATAAATATTTAGAAGTTATGATTATTAAGTAAGACTTTGTTTTAATTTGATTTGGAGACTTCATGCATCAGTCATTTGGGTTTACAGTTCTTCACAGGCATTATCGCCTGTAGCGCACCGGCTTTTTAATAAATAGTTACAAGAACCTTGGTGCTGAGTAGGTGACGGTTCACTGATGATTTGAGAAGAGCAAAATTTGATACTGGAATTTTAATTCTTTGCTTTTAGTTCATATTAGCCACATACAGAATAATTGGTTTTCTTAATCTTGTTAACTGTGTGTGGGCTTCATTGTTCTGTATTGTGTATTTTCCTTTCTTCCTTTTGCTTTCCAGGAACAGATAGCACAAGTCTTGCCTAATGCTCATTTCATTGAGAATGTAAGCTTTTCCAAGTGTGATGAAGCTGTAGGAATGATTTCCAAGTCAGATTGGAGCATCAAGCACTCGTCATTCTGACGTGCATATTACTGCATCTGTTGTTTTTGAGAAAGACTTTCCTTGAGATTTCATCCAGGTAGCAAGGGCAAATGGCACCTAATGACAGGTGTCAATGGAGTTTATGGCATATCGCAGGGGAGGCATAATAAGAAATGTGTTTGCTGGGCAGTGAGGGAGCACACCTTTAGCCCAGCCCTCGGGAGGCAAAGGCAGGTGGTCTCTGAGTTTGAAGTTAGCCAGCTCTTCAAAATGAGTTCCAGATCAGCCAAGATTACACAGAGAAACCCTATCTTGAAAAAAATAAAATAAAGTGTTTTGCTTTTTGTCTCTGCGGAATGGACTGATAAACTTTCATTCTTATTACTATCTTAGTGTTTCTTTTCTTCTGGAAAGATGCATTAATGAGATGATAACGTTCTGACTTTCTTTTTTAAGGTGAAGATTGTAAGAAACTGACATCAGAAATACTTGCAGAGATAGAGAGCTGTCTGAATGAAGTTAGAGATGAAATTTTCATTAAACTTCAGCCTAAGCTTAGATGTACATTAGGTAAGTAATTGTATAGAAATAAGTACGGCATAAGGAAATGCATTATTTTAGTACTTGGTGTAGGGTTCTTTTGGGCGAGTCTGGGTAGTGGTGGTTTACTTAGGAACCTACCACGGCTTACATCGCTGTTGTCTACTCCTGTTCTGTGAATATCTGCAGGCTGTTCGCCTCTTTGAGTTCTCAAAGCCAGGTAAACACTTAGGGCTAACACTCCTGGTTACTTTCCTCTGGCAACCTAATCCAGACCCCTGTAAAGTGTGCTAAAGAGTTGGTATATAGTTGGCTCTTCTAAGCTTTTAAACCAAATCTCCACCTGCACAACCCAAGATTAAATTGTGGTACCGTTTTGGTCATGAATACGTTAGTATAACATACACATGTAACTAGAATTGTTCGGGTCCTGGGAGCTCTAACTGGCGCAGCCACTAGTGCTCAGTAGGCCATTTTTACAGGAAATAATGAAAAGCCAAGAAAAGAGGTTTGTTTAATATTGCCCACATGTAGAAGAGGAACAAGTGGGCCAGTGACCGTCAGGGTCCCAAGGTGAATTTTAGGTTTTATTTGAGGGCATGAGGTGAGGTGCATAACTCAGCAGTCTTCTGCAGGATGTGACGCTGCCCGTCATTGCTCCGTCTTTGTGTGGCCTGAGTTTCTCCTGAAGGGTGGGCTGGCAAGTTGTCAGGGGGTGTGACAGGCACCAGAGCCTCAGCCTTTCCCTCCCCCCAGCACAAGATTCCTGACCGAGGTTTCTGTGTTCCGACTGCAGAAAGGGAGAGTGCAAGTGCCTCTTAAGCTGCCTCCATTCTACTGTCCTGGATCTCTTTCTCACTAGTAGAGGAGCACGGGGTGGACTTGCTCTGTCCTTTGGGACTCTGGGAGCAGAGTGAGGCCAGAGCTAAAGTCTCTGTCCAGGTCTTTCCAGGCTTTGTAATGTTCTGAAAAGGAAAGCTAGTGTTCTTCTTAGTCTCAGTTTTGTTTTTATTGTCTTACTAATTAATTGCCCAGGCTCTCACTGAACTCTTGAGTCTTTTTGCCTAGGCCTCTGAAGTGGCTGGACTTGAAAGTGGGAACTACTACACACTACCTGTTAGTTTTTTGAGAGAAACTTATTTTATTACTCTTCCATATTTGTCTTAGCTCTGTGTGCATGTGTATACACTTGTGCATGCATGCCTGTATACACACACTTAGATGACAGAGACTGACCTCAAATATTTCTCCACATTTTAAATATGTATCAGAAGCCACGCATAGTGTCACGTGGGAGGCAGAGGCAAGTGGATCTCTGTGAGTTCGAGGCTAGCCTGGTCCACATAATGAGTTCAGGACAGCCAGAACGACACAATGAGACCCTGCCTCAAAATTAAAATAAAACATATATCTAATATATAAGTCAGAACATATGTTAAATGTGAAGGTTTTTGTTGTTGTTTGTTTGTTTTTAGAGACAGGGTTTCTCTATCTCTGGCTGTCCTGGAACTTGCAGAGAGATCCGCCTGCCTCTGCCTCCCTGTGTGCTGAGATTAAAGGCATGTGCCACCACTGCCAGGCTAGATGTGAAGATTCAATGCTGTTGTGAATTGTAAATTGTTTGCCTTAGTTAATGTTTAGTTACAGCAGAGTTGAAATTTACTAAATATCCACAGCTCATACCATTGTTCTTTCTAGGAGGCTGATTTCTATTTTTCTTTATAAGAAATACATTATTTTGATTTGTATTTTTATATAAAAATAACTATGGCTGGATATGGTGGCACATGCTTTTAATCCCAGCATTTGGGAAGCAGAGGCAGGCAGATCTCTGTGACTTCAAGGCCATCCTCATTTACATAGTGAGTTTCAGGATATCCGCTACTGCATACTGAGACCCTGTCTCAAAAAAAAAAAAATGAGATTATATCACAAAATCAACTAACTATTAAAATAGCATTTGTAATTGCAGATGTTTGCAGCACATGCTTGGGTAATGCAACCTGTTCATGGTAATACTTCTGGTCCCTCCATCACAACAGTTGCTGGCTATGTTTTGATCACCTGTAGTTCCAGGCTAGGGAAGAACAGGACCCTGAGAACAGGCTTGGTCTAGGGAGGAGGCAGGAAGCATCTGCAGTTCATCTCCTGGGCCTTGTAAGCCCTGAGGATGAGAAGGCAAGAAACCAGCTGGAGTGGGGCTGTAAGAATGGGATCAGTTGTTAAATGGCCTTCTTGATCTCAAAGCTGGCACGTATGGTTCCATTTTTGTTTAAGGACAGCAGAATCCCCACCATCTCTAGTCTTAAAGTGGCAGGAGTTTAATTATTCAAGAATTGTATTAAAGGTTAAGATAAGTGGGGAGATTCAGAATTGATCCTTGATCCTTGTATATTAAACCTCTTCCACTGTAGAGATGGTGGATCCGAATAGAAGTGAAGTGGTAATTTAATAGTTATGACCAATTCTGATGCGATTCTCTAATGTTTTCACTAACTATCACTATTTGTAGCAAACCATTTCCATAGTTTTTATTTTAATGGACAGGGTTATAGTTCTGCGGGCTTTCTCCTTTGAGAAGGAAGGCAGAATGGATCCCATATGTTCATCCTATGTTTTCATGACATTTAAAAATGAAGAAACTAGCATGGGAGCTGAGTTCGCTGGTTGTGTTTGGCGAGGTGCTCAACCTTCCTCCAGTACCACCGTGACCAACTGACTGCCCAGCTGTGTTCACACATAGGCGCTGTATACTTTCGGGAGTTGACTGGTGATTGGGTTTTCTTTTCCACTTGCCAGTTCCGACTTCTAATCTTTCCTTTTCTCTTGTCTCTTTTGCAGGTGAGATGGAAAGTCCCGTGTTTGCACTTCCTGCACTGTTGAAACTAGAACCACATGTTGAAAAGCTCTTCACATACTCTTTTTCTTGGAATTTTAAATGTTCCCATTGTGGGCACCAGTATCAAAACAGGTCAGTTTTGGGTTTATAAATGGATCCTTTCTGCTGAAATGGTTCATAACAGCATAATTTAAACAACAAATTTTGTATACTCTGTCTTGGCACTTCCACCCTCAATACACCTTCACCCCCCACCTCCGCCCCCACCCAAGACAAGGTGACAGTCCCAAGGTTTTCTGCCCTGGAATCCAGAATGGTAGAGGCAGAAGCATGTGTCGTCATGTCCTAGACCCCAACACATTTTTTCATTTTTCTAAGATGGGGTTTTGCTAAGTAGCTCGGGCTGATCTCAGACTTGCCACTTTCTTCCTCTTTTTTAAAAAGATTTATTTATTGTGTTACAATATTCTACCAGCATAGATGCCTACATGCCAGAAGAGGGAACTAGATCTCATTGTAGATGGTTGTGAGCCACTGTGTAGTTGCTGGGAATTGAACCTTAACCTCTGAGCCATTTCTCCGGCCCACATTTGCCACTTTCTTGCCTGAGCCTTCTGAGTTCTGAAAATGGAGGCACAGATCACAGCTGGCTTCCACATCTTAAACTCTCTCTCCACTAAAGCTAAAGGAACGGTTTGCAACACAAGAGACTATAGGTGGCGTGCTACTGTAATCAGCTCAAAAAAATTCACAGCTTGAAGGATAGTTAAAATGCATTTCCTTATTTCCTTATTGGGAAGTTAGAAACAAATGAGAATTTCACCCTTCACATCTAGAACATTCTTAGCTGCACTTCAGCTTAGAAGTCCTTGGAGCTGTGTTTTGTTTACCCTTCTGTTAGAGACAAGGCTTTTGTTTGCTTTAGGCCCCTATCTTGGAGCTGCTCCTAGTGTATGGAGCATCCAGCATAGGTTGCCTCTGTTTTCTAGTTCAGGAGAGCAGAGAGGGTAGGTACTTGTCTGACAGGCCCCCCTGCTTGATCAGACAGGGGAAGCTGCTAGCTGGCTATTAATAGACTACCTGCCAGCTGGGTGGTGGTGCCCACCTTTAAACTCAGCACTCAGGAGACAGAAGCAGGAGGATCTCTGTGAGTTCGAGGCCAGTCTGGTCTACAGAGCAAATTCCAGGACAGCCAGGGCTGTAAAAAGACAACCGGCCTTGCAGGTCATTCTTCAGAATATTGTAGAAGTCAGTCAGTCAATCCTTCCTGCCACAGCTCACCTACAAGCAAGCTTCAAAAGTTAGAAGGTAAAACGACGTGAGGAAATTGTTGTGTGGATAGCTGTGTCTCACAAGGCTGTCTGGACAATAGGGAATGACGGCAACAAAGTTTGCTTTTTAGTCTGGTGTTTTAAAACTGCTAGGAAGGGGTAAGAATTCACTCTAGGACGTGAAATATTTGTGGAAGCAAGTGAGTATTCCATTCCTAGATCTCCATTGATTTGTACAAATGCTCTGGATTTCTCTTCATAGTAACTGAGGAACTCACTAGTCAGTAGCAGATCAGGTGACCTCTAGCGTTGTTTCTTGCCTCCGTGGCTCCTGTGCTCACCATGCTAAACTCTGTAATCACTACCTGTTTTTAATAATATAAACAGAGCTGATGATTAAAATCAGCTTAATTACAGCTTTTCTAGAATTCACAGGCTAGCGCTTTGACAGATTCTCATTTAGTGTGTTCTGTGTGCCAGGAGCTCACCTAGGCATTGGGAGTGATTCCTGTTGTGGCCAGTTCAGCTGACTAGATGCTTAGGAAAGTAGTTATGAGCTCACGAGAGAGGGCTAGTGGCTCAGCAATTAGTGCAATCTTTTGTCAGCTCTGCACCTTTATCCATAAGGTGGTAAGTGGGCTTGAGCAGCGCTCGCACTGAGCTCAGAGAGGGCTCCAAGGGAAGCCACCAACCACTTTGGTATCTTGTTTTTATGTCTTTTCTTGTTTTGTTTTGTTTTTCCTTAAATTAACTGTTTATTTTTATTTTATGTATATTGGTGCTTTGCCTGCATGCATGTCTGTATGAGGGCATCGGATACCCTGGAACAGAAGTTAGAGAAAGTTGTGAGCTGCCCATGTGGGAATTGAACCCAGGTCCTCTGGAAGAGCAGCAGTGCTCTTAACTGAGCCATCTCTCCAGTCCCTTGTTTTTATTTCTTTAAAAGTAGTTGTTATCCGGGAGTGGTGGCAAACCTCTTTAATCCTAGCACCCAGGAGGCAGAGGCAGGCAAATCTCTGTGAATTCCAGGACATCCTGATCTACATCCAGGACTGTTACACAGAGAAACCACATGCACACAAAAGTAATTGTTAAAGTTTCTTTAGAGTAATCTTTACTTTGAAAAGTTAAAGCAATTGCGGAGTCAAAGCCAAGATGCGGTGGCATTTAATCAGTGTACATCGAGGTCACAAATACTCACTTCTACTTGCTACAGAAACTGCCCAACTAATCCTTTCATTTTAGTGCCTCTGATTTGTGTGCTGTTGTAAAGGCTTTTATTTGATTGCATAGTTATTTTCTGGAGAGGATAAAAACCTGGTCTGTAGCGCCTGGTGGTCTTGAGTCAGACCCCATTTTGTCTGCCACTCGTCTTACAAAGGCTGGAGCACTAGGGGAGTGCCAAGTTCTGTGCCTAATGGTACATGTATTGGGTGCTCAGAAATGTCACTCTTCACGTGGAACAAGAGCACTAATTGAGACAAAATCCTTGTTACTATCTAAAAGCTAGGAGTCTTAATAGTATCTTAAAGAATGAGGCATGTGTCAAGCAAGGAACTCAGGACCGCGAGGGGTGCACCCATATACACTGAGACAATGGGGATGTTCTATCAGGAACTCACCAAGGCCAGCTGGCATGGGTCTGAAAAAGCCTGGGTCAAAACTGGTCTCGCTGAACATAGAGGACAAGGAGGACTACTGAGACCTCAAGAACAATGGCAACGGGTTTTTGATTCTACTGGACATAATGGTTACGTGGGAGCCTAGGCAGTTTCGTGGATGCTCACCTTACTAGACCTGGATGGAGATGGGTGGTCCTTGGACTTCCCACAGGGCAGAGAACCCTGATTGCTTTTTGGGCTGACGAGGGAGGGGGGCTTGGTTGGGGGAGGGGGAGGGAAAGGGGAGGCGGCGGTGGGGAAGAGACAGAAATCTTTAATAAATAAATAAATAAATTAAAAAAAATAAAAAAAAATAAAATAAAAAAAAATTATAAATAAAAAAAAAAGAATGAGGCATGTGGAGTACAGTCTGGGCACACAGAACAACCTGTCTGTTGCTTTGCATTTAAAAGGTTAGCTTTTCTGCAAACTGATCAGTTTTAACTGCCAATGCTTTCTTTGCTCAGGTACCATATGCCAATATTATTTGTTATTTAGAAGGGAAAAGCTTGTGTGTTTCTTTGGCAATATACTTGTTTTAATTAAAACATTTTTGTTAGAGTTGATGCAACTAAGATTCAGTGTACACCACTGAAGATCATCTTGACTCTTGCTTTTGGGTATTCAAACTAAAGTGAATTCAGTACTTGAACAGCATGTGTAAAAGCAGAAGTGTTCTACAAGGGAATTCTTTTTTCTAACAGATAAGAAAGTTAAGTTGTATGTAACTTGAAAATACCACCCTCTTTGTTGTCAGTGATGGTTAGCCAATTTGCACTACATACGCTGAGCTGTAAATTCAACAACCTTCTAGAAGTGATGCTCACCAAGAGCCTCGATGCTGCTGCTTTGGGTAGCTGGCGGTATCTAGAGACACAGTTGCTGCAGCTGGAAACTGGTCCCGGAATGTGATAAGTAGAGACCAGGAGTGACCCTCAACCTCCAGTGTGCACAGTGGGGACCTCACAGATAATTCTCTGGAGTAAAGTGTCAGTGGCATTCGTGCTGGAAGGCTGTTGTTTGTGCTTCTAGCCGAAAAGCCAGTCCGTGTGCAGTCTCCACAGTCCAGCTTGGCAGGAGAGAGTACCACGGTACTAATACATGATTGAGATCAAAGCTCGAGTAAGTAGTTGAATTTGTTAAAGGAATACAAATGATTTTAGCAAATGGGTTCAAGTTTTGCCTGTTTTTGTAGGTGTTTGAAGAGTCTGGTCACCTTTACAAATGTTGTTCCTGAGTGGCATCCACTCAACGCCGCCCATTTTGGTCCATGTAACAGTTGCAACAGTAAATCACAGATAAGAAAAATGGTGTTGGAAAGGTGAGTTTAAATTTACTTAAAATTTACATTTTTAGGATACAATGAAGATGGGTTTACATTTTTTTCATTTGTTGAGAGAGAAAATAGTGTCTACAACATACCTTTTAGAAGTTTGAGTGAACACACATACATACGAACTGCCAAATGCTTATCATTTAAAGAACTGACTGGTAGGCAAGCTGTACCAGATGAAACACTGCAGTAGGGTTGCAGTGGGGTTGGCCCCTCTCTCATAGTGTGTGTGTGTGTGTGTGTGTTTATTTTATGTGCATTGGTGTTTTGCCTATATGTATGTGTGAGGGTGTGAGAAACCCAGGAATTGGAGTTACAGACAGGTGTGAGCTGCCCTGTATTCCTGTGCTAAGAATTAAATTCGGTTCCTCTGCAAGAGCAGCCATTGCTCTTAACTGCTGAGCCATCTCTCCAGTCCCATCTCCTAGGTGTCATCCTGCTGATTCTTTATCATCTTAAAGGCTTTTTGCTGCTGTTGAGCAAGTGTTTTTGTTGTATTTGCAAGCTATTGGCTTTGATCTGTGTGGTTGCTGCTTCTGGTCAGTGGAGGCTAGGGAAGTGTTAGGCATCAGCTCTTTACAGTGAACAACCCCATCCATTCAGGTGTGTGCTTTCTGGAGCCTTCCAGCTCAGGCTGACTGCACTAATGGGTTGAGCTATAATCTTATGGAGGAAGCAACCCACTGACATTAACTAACCTCTGTTACTGTCAAATCTGCAATGCCAAATTCTTCAAATCTGCAGAAGCTCCTCAGAATATTTCTAAAGAGTTATTCTCATTAAATTATTGGATTCTCCTTTAATAGTACTGTAGCCTTAAATTGAAATCAGGCACCTGCCTGTTTCCCTCCCCTTTTATAGGCTTCCCCTTTAGACGTTCACAGTCTGCACCCCCACCCCCGCAGTCAGTTTTGTTTAATTGTGCTCTTTTTGTTTTGTTTTGCTTCGTTTTTAGTCTTTTCTATTGGCCTAGGGTAAGCTCAGAGTTGCCATCCCTCTGCCTCCCTTGGCAGGTGCTAGAACTACAGTCAGCTGGTTCTGCTCTCTGGCTGTACAGCTGTAGGACTGGGGCTCATGCGTCTGCTATGACCCGACCTTTGCTCAGGTGTTCGTGTCCTTCCTCTGTGAGTAGAACTGCATTGATATGCCCGTGTCATTCCCTCTCTGGTGAGTCTGTTGACAGTAGCCTCTTCATCACTGTACCTGCTGTGTGGCACTCATGTCACTATTTCCTCCTTTCTGCTAGATAATGTTCCTTTCCCCTGTCCCGTGTCATTCCCCCTCCCCCATCCACGTCCTCTGTTCTGGAACTTGCTCTGTAGACAAGGGGCCTTGAACTCAGAGATCCACCTGCTAGGGATAAAGGCGTGCACCACCACCGCCTGGCTCCCTGTCTGTCTTTTAAATGCTTATTATTGGCCTTAGGATTGTTCCTATCTTTGTCCTTGTTGGCTCTTAGCTTGTTTTGTCCCTTGCTTCCTGACACTCAGTAGTGTCTGAGTGAGGCTGAGTGAGAAGGAGCAAGCTGCCTTACCCTGAAGTCAGTAGTCTGGCCTGACCGCCTGGGGACCAAGCAATAAAAGGCAGCAGTGCATGACTGGTGTTTTCCTACACAGCCGTGGGATTGCCTGAGCATCTTGGTGTTCATAAACACAGCTGATGATCTTTCTCTCTGGCTTGGGGCTTGAGGATTTACTCCTTTGTATTATGTTGTTTGATCTGCTAATTGATTGCCTTGTGACATATATTTTTTAATTATATAAATATGTTGCTTTTACTTACATAAAAGATTCATTCTCTGATCAGCAAATGTTTCCATTAGATACAGTCATGTTTAATTTTAAAATTGTTTTAAATTTTAAATTTCAGTGGACCAGTTAGTAAGCCAAATTTATAATTTGGACATTTCCTATTTTCTTCAAAGGTAAATTAAATTTATCTAAAATTATACTTTAATTTTAAATGACAAGATATTTGTATAAGGCTGTTTTGCTCTGAAATTAGTACAACTTGACTTGCTGGTATTTAGTACACTTAGAAGCAAATTTAACACGGATTTTACGAATACTATAAGTGAAAATTCATTAGCTGGATGTGGTGGCTCACGTCTTTTACCCCAGCACCTGGGAGTTAGAGGCAGGTGGAGCTCGTGAGTTCAAGACTAGTTTGGTCTACAGAGTGAGTTCCAGACCAGCCAGCATAGATAGGTAGGTGGGTAGACAGATAGATCCATCTGTCATGAGACCCTAAATAATTCATCATGAGACCATAATTTGGCCATATATCATTCTAAGATCCACAGTGTAAGCCCCCCTCCACCACACACACACCCCAGCACCTGATCTCAGATCACCCACGTCTAATACATACCCTTTGAGGAAAATCCAGTAGTAAATCATGACTGCAGGGTCCAACTCCACTACCTCTCTGTAAGTGAGTTGTTGAGGAATTATACTCTGAGTATGATGGTGTGGGCACTGGTTGTCTGGGCTCAGACTTGACTTCCTAAATTACTGAAATGAGCCTGTAGCTCTTGGCACAATCTCAGGAGATTGTACACTCTTGGACATACATGGTCCAGCCAGCCTGCTGTTTGAATAGATGATTATAGTTTAACTTCTGTTTTACCAGCTTTTATTATTCTTATTTGATTGTTTTGCTTTCCTATTGTCTGTTTTTGGTTGTGTTTCAACATAGTTTCATTGTGTAGTCTATGCTAGTCTTGGGACTTAGAATCTTCTTGGCCCCAAACTCTTGAGTGCTGAGATAATAGGTGAGTACCATCTTATCAAGCCCTTGCTGGTAGTTGCTTTTTGTTTTTGTTTTTGTTTTGGAGACAGGGTATAGGGCCTTGATGCCATCTGAGCTGACTAGACAGGGTTTTGCTTTGTAGCTTAGACTGACCTGGAATTGTGTATGTAACTCAGGCTGGCTCCACTCACCCTGCCTCCAGAATTCTGGGACTGCTAACATAACCATCCATGGCCTAAGATTCTTTATTGCCTAATAGAAAATGCTTTCAACTCCTCAACTATCTCCAGAGGACAGTTGTACCCCTTTGTGGGGCAGTTGAACTTTCTGAAGATGCATTTCTTTATTGTAGCTCATGATTGTGTTCTTTGAATTACATCTGATTTGACTCAGGCTTTTCTGATTGTCTGTAAGATTGGAAATGATACAAAGTGGACAATGACTTAAAAATAGGCTTTATATACCTTTCTTTTTGCCTGAAACTGATGTTACTGCATTACAGATATGGAATTATTAAATTTGCCTTGTCTAAGATTTGAGTTATTAGAGAAGTTTTGATAGAAATTGACTTTGTGATCTTAATTCTTAGTATAAGATGTGGCTGTTCCTGGTGGGTAAAGATTGGTAGTCCTGTCTTGAGGTGGCCAGGGGAGTCATATTCTTTGCTTTTCCTTAGGTTCATCCTTTTAAGAGAGGTACACCCAGGTGCCAAGCACTCTTAGCTCTGAGTCTTTGTTGACCCTAGTTCCAGGTCTGTTTCCCATGGTTGCGGTAAAGCCTAAACTGGCTCTCCTCAGATCTGAGCATCCTCCATGGCTGACACTCCTGCATAGGGTCATGGATAGGAAGAAGCCTGGAAACAAAACAGGGCTTAGTTCCTGAGATGCTGGGTTGGACAAGCTGAGGTGTGGAGTTGTAGGAGATACTAGAGTCTAGAAACCCAGAAAGAGCAAGGAGTGGAGGACACTCATGCCACCGTTTGAAACTTGTGCCAATGGCAGCGGAGGCCATTGTGATTGTGGGGTGGGTGGGGGGTTGGGGGAGGGGTTAGGACGTGTCTTTGAGTACTCCCCAGATATAGCAAGAACCAGAGTTGCAGCCCATTCCGCCCCAGGAGGCCCGGTAGTGAGGAGGACATTCTGAGGGTTCGCTTGCTTGTGAGGCTGAAAGGAAGGAACCCTGTAAAGAACTGTGAGGTTGTTCAGCATGCCCTCTCTGTTAGTCCCCAGAGAATGAGCTGTATGGTCAACCTCTTGGTCATTCTCTTCTCCCCCTTTCTGGGTAATGACATTTCTGTCCTGTCATGGTTTCAGAGCAGCTTCTGGGACATCTGCTTGCATTCAACTAGAATGTGAGTGTTGCTGCAGTTCAAGCTGCAGGTGGGGCTCATCTTGGTTCTTCACTTTGACTCATTACCAGCTACTACTTTAGAAGCATTAGACTGTAAAAAGCATGCAATCTGGCAGGTGCTCTTACATGTATTGTGCAATTTACTCTCCTTCGTGTATGTGTGTGTGTGCATGTCCTAAAATGTTCATGTGCAGACTCACAGATTTTTTAGTATAGACTCATGAGGTTTTAGGTAGCCTCAGAAGGTACTTGTAGTGGTAGGTGTCACATGTGTGAGGCCCAAGGAACTAAATACAAAACTTTACTACTCAAAGATTTTATTAATAGCAGAGAGTCCAAATCTACGGCTTGCCTGTCCAACTGTGAGAACCTCTGCCTCACTGTTGCGTCACTGGAAGGCACACTTCATTTCCCAGTTGACAGCGTGTATATCTTATGGGCACATTCTATGGTCAGTGATGCCTTGGAATTGGTAAATTAAGTCCGATTTTTAAAACCAGGACCAGCTGGGCAGTGGTGGCACACCTCTTTAATCCCAGCACTCAGGAAGCAGAAGCAGGTGTATCTGTGTGTTCGAGGCCAGCCTGGTCCGCAGAGTTTCAGCAAAGCCAGGGCAATGCAAAGAAACCTTGTCTTGAAAACCAAACCAAAAAGAAGAAAGGGGGGAAAAAAAGGACAAAGAAGGTGGTGATATAGGCGGTTTACAGGACTTCCAAGCTTTTCAGTTCCAAGGACCTACTGTCCAACAAGATAATTGACGGAGTGATTTACATGTCTCTCCCTGTCAGTCTGAATGATCTTACAGTTTGGACACTGATTCAAGTTCATTTCCAGCTGAATAAAGTTTGATAAGCTAAGTAAATTTGACATCTGTTTAAATTTTAGGATTAACTCTTAGGGGTGTTCACCATTTCTTAAACCCCAAGAGTTTTATTACATTGAGTTACTTGCGGCCCATCTGTAGGCTCGTTTCTGAAATAGTTAAATGTGTTTTTGAAATTATGAGCATCCCGTAGTTTATAATAAATCTAGTGTATTTCATTTTCTTCTACTTAAGTACAAATTAAGTTTTTCTTAGGTGCAAATTTGAATTTAATGGCTCTTCTTACTTCCTGAGATGAGGGAGAAATTGGCCAACTCAGTGTCTGAGTATCTTAGGCATAAGGTTTTCATTTACTACTTTTTCTACTTAATAGAAGTGATTGATTTGGGCACCTGATACCAGAGAAAACCCTAAAGGAGCTTGGCTTTTGCTTCCAGAGCTCTGCTGCGTAGTGCTCTGAGCTTTGAGTTGTGGGTAGAGCAAGTGTTGTTTCAGGGTCTTTGTCAGTCTTGCTTTATGGTGACTCCCAGCTGCTGGTGGTGTCGTTCCCAAGGGCTTAGTGTCACATGCTTCTTAGAGCCTCTTCTACCTTTCTAGTTAAGGCACACATCTGGAGGTGCTGGAGCAAAGGTAGCGCAGCTAGCCTTGTCTGTGACTGGATGGTCTTATGAATGGCAGACACGTGCCATGAAATTGGTTTGACTTGTGCCTCTCTTCCACAGAGCATCGCCCATAATCATGCTGCATTTTGTGGAAGGCTTACCTCGGAAGGATCTGCAGCACTATGCGTTTCATTTTGAAGGCAGTCTTTACCAAGTCACCTCTGTAATACAGTACCAAGCAAATAACCATTTTATAACATGGATTTTAGATGCTGATGGTAAGTGTTGAAAGGGTTTATGTTACTGAGTGTGGGAAATAGAGCCTCATGGGTTTTGTTTTGTTATAAAGACAGACTTCACCTAAATTTCTTTTTTTTCTGTGTTCTTTATTAAAAGTTCTCTGCCCTTCCTCTTCCTCTTAAAAATGTGTTTTAGAGTATCCTTTGTAACTCTGTGCCCTCCCGTGCCAGAAATGGAACATACCTGTAATAGTACACTGTTACCCAAAGGCTCGTGATCCACACTGGTGCATTCAGTCTGTGTGCATCAGGAAGTGTGTGGCTGTGCCAACGTGTATCCACCATTGTAGCACCATACAGAGTTTCTTCACCCTCCAAACACCACCGTCCCTCAGGGCCATCCCCTTCATCTCAAGTACTGCAGTCGTCGAGCTCTCTCTGAGCTAGTAAACGGTTCAGTTAGACACCCGGCAGCCTTTGCAGGCGCACCGCTTTTGCTTAGTAATGTGAATGTAGTGTTCTTCCACTGTTTTTCAGTGCTTAACACTGCGTTTCTCAAGTGAGATCCCACTGTATCTAAATGATAAAGCTTAGGTACATTCACCACCTAAGAGATACCTTGAGGGCTAGGAATATGGCTCAGTTGGCAAGTGCCACGGGAATGCCCAAGTTTTAGCCCCAAAACCCACATACAAAATGCTGGGCATGGGGTGCACACTTGCAGTCCCACAGCTGGAGAGGCAGACCCTGCAGCTTGCTGACCAGCCAGCCTAGCAGCTTAGCAGATGAGAGACCCTTCTTGTGGACAGTGCTTAAGGAATGCCACCGAGGCTGTCTTCTGCTCTGTACCCTCCTAAACGCACACACAAAACAAAGAACCTTCATGATGGTTTCCATGTTTGGGCAGATGTAATTTTGCAATCCATTTTTATAAATACTAAGGAGTTTGGTTGCTGGCAAAAATTGGCAGTTCTGTTTTGTGAGAAACTATTATGCTATCTTCTAAAGAGGCCAAGTTTGTAGTCTTGTATTTTATACAAGCAGTGAAGAAAAGTTGCTGTTGTCCCCAGCATTGTTGGCATTTGGTGATGGTGTCTCCTTAGACGTATGCATCCATGTGTGCCCACACTATGCTAATTCTGCAGAAGAGCGAGTTTCTTTGTGACGGTTTGCTTTAACTGTGTTTCTCCCTACCCATAACCTCACACTCACCTCTCTCTCCAGCTCTGCTGGTCATGGTCCACTTCGCTGGTAGTATTTAAAACTTGTTTTATTTTTTCTCTTTAAGGGATTTAAATCTTTTGGGCTTTAGACTTCTAATTTGTTCTTAGTCACTAATGAGACACCTTAGAAATTAGCCAATACATAAGCATCTGAATGAGTCTGAAGCTCAGCGGCACAAAGGACTTTCTTCTTTCTTAACCTCCCTGTTTCTTCTTTCTCAAAATAGTTCTTTTTTTATATTTATTTATTTATTTATTTATTTTTTGTTTTTCAAGACAGGGTTTTTCTGTGTAACAGCCCTAGCTGTCTGCGAGCTCAGTATGTAGACCAGGCTGGCCTTAAGCTCACAGGGATCCAACTGCCTCTGCCCCTCAAGTGTTGGGATTAAAGGCGTGTGCCACCACATCTGACTCTTCAAAGTCAGTTCTTAACTGGACCTTTCAGCTTTAGGGGCCTTGTGTTTTCTGTGTGTGCTGTTCTGAAAATGTCTCTGAGCATACTGCTGTACTGTAAGAGAGTGCTGTGGGTAGTGACATCTCCACTGCCTCAACCACCATGTCTAAAGTGACGTCACCACTGTAATCCATGGACAGAAGGTGTGTCAGAGTGCACAAGATATTTGGCTCAGTGCTTTCTCAATTCATCACCTCTGTGTGTTTGCTTTGTCAAAACCCGTGTTAATTACTGAAAAGCTATTATTCATCCGGACTTAAAGTTGTTAGCTTTTCTCAAATTATCATGTGGCAAAACTAAAATGCAAATAAACATGAATGGCTCAGTCTCCTTTAACACCTCCTGCCCCACTGTCCTTCATCCGTTTTCTTTCCATTTCAGCCATGGCTTCTGTTTGCTTAATTTTTTTATTTTAGCAAAACGGACATAATCTAAAGTTCTCCACTTCAATATTTTAAGCTTATAAAGTTGACTGGCGTTGGCTTCATTTACAGTCCTGTAAATCCATCACCAGCATCCCGGTCTGCAGCTCTCTCCTCACTAAAACAAGCTGTGTTCACCAGACGCCAGCTCCCGATCCCATCTTCCCTGGCTGTTGGAGCCACTGTTCTCCCTTGTGTCTCTGAATGTGACAGCTCTGGCACCTCATGCGG
Source organism: Alexandromys fortis (assembly GCF_014885135.2). Taxonomy (NCBI): domain Eukaryota; kingdom Metazoa; phylum Chordata; class Mammalia; order Rodentia; family Cricetidae; genus Alexandromys; species Alexandromys fortis. Next base: position 3,042,274 of record NW_026068010.1, read on the forward strand.
GTAGAACCAGAAGATTTGCCCTTTTGTGTCTGGCTTATTTCATTTAGCACATTTTCTGGGTTTATCAGTGTCACAGTGTGCCAAGGTTCCTTCCTTTACCAAAGCTGAGTAAATGACCCCATTCATCTGATTGGGAGCGCTGGTGTCGCCTCTCTGGGTGTGTGCTCAGAGTGTCTTCCCTAATGACTAGATTCTTCCTGCGCCCTTTATAAGGCTGTGCTTCAAGGTGCTCTTTTGCGGGTGCACGGTGATAGAGCAGCCCCCCAGCAACACACAGGGACCCAGTTTTTCAATAGCCTTGCCAGCATTCAGTATTTCCTTTCCTTTTTTTTTTTTTTTTTAATAGCTATCTTTCTAAGGTGTTGCTTTTTTTTTTTTTAAGGAATAAACTAGTTTCATTACTCCTGTTCTGTGTCTTAGTCTGCTTCATATGTTCTCTCCCTTACCACACCTCCCACACCCTGAAATTGTGACTGCAGTAACCAGGCTGCCATTGATGGCCCCTGAGCCCATTCCCTGTGGTGCTGCTGTGTTTGCACTGTAGCCTTTTCAATCCTTAAATGTGTCCTTTGCCATATACATGGAACAACTTACTTGTTTCTGATGTTGAGTATATTAGGCAGTTCTGAAGTTAAAGTGTTTCCATTGCGATTTAGTGTGTATTTAATAAAGGATGTGAACTATCCAGCAGATCTCCCTGCATTTTCAGATTTCTGCATTCCATAGCCTGTACCTTCTGTGATCCAGTGAAAGCTAACACAGTGGAGCCAAGGAGAAGACTGCTTCACTGTGCTCCTTCTGTGGGTGCAGAGAGAGCAGCGGGAAGGGAGAATGGTGTCGGCAAGGTCTCACCTGTGACTTTGTTTCTTACTTCCCAGGAAGCTGGCTGGAGTGTGATGACTTAAAGGGCCCATGGGCTAAAAGGCACGTGACATGTAAAGTGCCAGCATCAGAGATCCATATTGTTGTTTGGGAAAGAAAGTTGCAGGTACCAACTGAAGAAGCCACCTGCTTTCCGTGTACAAAGCCATGTGCGCAGCCTGCGTCAGGTGAGGAGCAGCCAGCTTCACCAGCACTGTATTCTGTGGGTGGGCCTGCCACCTCAGAACCCTCAGCCGCCCACCCCACACATATGCCAGTCACTCCTCAGACTCTGCCAGAAGTACAAGCCGTAACTCAAGGCAGTAGTGTACTTTCAGGAACAGAGGGCTCGGTTGAAACAACCTCTGCTTCTCAGATGGACTCCAAAGATTGCCTGTTGGAAGACAAACCTGTGGCAGAAAGTGCAGAGCTCTTCAGAGCACTTGCTGTGCAACCCCAGGACTCACTGACGACCTCCTTATCGTCTAACCCATGTGAAGAAAAACTAGTTGTCTCAGCAGGGGTGAGAACAGACCCACAGGCAGTACTGTCACAGGCAGGAGACACTGTAGTTCCTAAACCTGTGCCTGACGCCCCTGTTCCTGTTCCTCCTGTTCAGGAAGTGAAGTCCATGGTAGCTGAGGACACTCAGATACAGTTGCTGCGACTTACAACTGAGAGGCTAAAACCCACACAACCTGGTAAATCTCAGACAAATTTAAGAAAAAGAGAAACCACAGCGTCTTCTAAAATGGTAACAACCAGTTCCCCACAGAATCAGCCTCGGAAAGATGATCAGAAGAAAGCTTTTGTGGGAAGCTGGGTGAAAGGGCTGTTGAACAGGGGTGGTGCATTTATGCCACCCTGTGTGTTGGCTCAGAACAGAGCGGTGACTGACCTGCAGCCCTCTGTTAAAGGAGCCAGCCATTTTGATGGCTTTAAGACGAAAAATAAAAACCGGAAGGCTAACAGGATGTCCAGGAAGGTTTCTCAGCGTGTGGACAAGCTATCCCCAGGCAGCAGCTCTCCACCTTCAGGCAGCACTACTGATCTGCCTCATGCTGATGGGAAGGCCTCGGCGGCCCTGTTGAAGGGGCAGGAAAGCTCACATGCGGCTCTCCTCGGCCACAGTTCCCATGACAATAAAAGTGCTGCCTCCCCAGCAGTCCCTGGAGATGCCACTGAAGATGGGGTTCATAAGCTTCGGCTCAAACTTCTTAAAAAGTTAAAGGCAAAGAAGAAGAAACTAGCTGCTCTCATGTCTTCCCCGAACCGTGGGACATCTGTAAGTGACCAGTCAGATTCTGTGTCCCATTGTGGGTCTCCAAATGACAGTGAGTCCATAGAAGATCTGTTAAGTGAGCTACAGCGTCAAATTGACCTTGCAGACAGCAAATCCAGGTGCACCCCTGCTCCTGGAGGTACCTCTTATAACAGCCAGAGTCATGAAGAGATTTTAGCAGAATTGCTTTCGCCTGCAGCCCTGTCAGAGCCCTCAGCAAGTGTGGAGCCTGAGTTGAGGTACTTGGAGATGGGGGACAGCACACCAGCACCTAATGAGTTTAGTGTTGTTCCCCAGAACACATCTCTGAGTCAGGACCATAATTACTGCAGCCCCAAGAAAAACCAGTCTGAAGTCGAGCAGTGTTCACTCACAGACAGTACCTCTATAAGAACCTTGAACTTGGGAAGCCCCATGAAGACTGATATTTTTGATGAATTTTTTCCTGCTTCAACATTGAATTCTTTAACAAATGACACATTAGATATACCTCATTTTGATGAATATCTGTTTGAGAATTGCTGAGTGTTGTTAACATTTTACTTTAACACTGACCACTGCTGCAAGATGATGTGACTTGTGGGTAGTGCTGGCTGAAATGCATGACCTTGTGTTCTAGCCAAGGGGAAGGCTGTAAGCTACTGGGGTCTCCCTTTGGTTCTGCTTGTGAAGCATGACACCTACTGCAAATTAAAGTCCTCAGCCTTTTTTATATCAGTTTTGTGATCATAGAGTGACTACATTAAATTTCAAGATTTTAAGATTGATGTTGGGGTCTGGAGGCATGACACCCTTGGGTCAGTTCCCAGAACCACTGTAAAAAGCCAGATGTGGCAGTGCTCACCTGGAGTTGCAGGTCTGAGGATCCCAGGAGCTTGCTGGGCAGCCAGTTGAGCCAAATTGGTGCGCTCCAGTTGCAGTGGAAGCCCCATCGCAAGGAATGAGGTGGAATGGACTGAGGAGGACACCTGCCATTGACCTCTGACCTCTAAACCATGCACATGTATCCACACAAACATGTACACACAGAAATAAAATACCCTTTGAAAACGACGTTTGGTTCAGGAAAGTCCTAGTTTACACAAACAAGTTGTTGAATGCAGAGTGTGAGTGCCTTGACAGTTGTTTCTGCTTCTGGTGGGTCCTGAGCCCTTCATTGCCACCCCTCTCTGTTCTCGCAAAAGATAACAGGAAGGCCCATCATTAGAACTCGGAGCGATGGTAGGGGGTCAGTATGATGGGTTACGGGAAATAGTCTGTGACGATGTGCTTAAGGTCTGTGTCGTCATAAATGCAGTCTGTCATCCCAGTGCAGTCTCTGCACCTCCTGGGCACCCGCTCATCCTGCTGCTATGCGGAGAGCAGAAGTGCTTCCAAGGCCAGTTCTGTTGTATGTAAGGTGTTGGTTCATTTAACACCCGTGAGTGAGAAACAGTTTACTTTTAAGCAGAACATGGCTGGTAAGTTAAATGGATTGAGTTAGAAGTATTGGACTAGTTGGTCTCAGGTTCCAGATAGAGTTGGTTGTTCAGAAGCAGCTATAGTTGGGTGGTGGTGGCACACGCCTTTAATCCCAGCACCTGGGAGGCAGAGGCAGGAGGATCTCAGCATTCGAGGCCAGCCTGATCTACAGAGTGAGTTCAGGATAGCCCAAGATACTCTGTCTCAAAAAAAAAAAAAAAAAAAAAAAGAAGAAGAAGAAGAACAGCTCACACCTGTAAGCACTCGGAGGCAGAGGTAGGCAGGTCTCTGAGTTTGAGGCCAGCCTAGTCTACAAGAGCTAGTTCCAGGACAGCTAGGCCTGTTACACAGAGAAACCCTGTCTCGAAAAACTTTTTTTTTTTTTAAAAGGGGCATCTCTAGTGATTGCCATTAGACTTGAGTTTTTGGATGATTGGCAGACGGTGGTAAAACATTTTCCATGATTATATAAACAATGTGTATTCTAAGGAAAGTGTTCTATGTATTTTGTTAGTGTTAGGGCAGGGTACACCTGTGGGTAACATTGGTGTGTGTGTGTGTGTGTCCCCAAAGTTGACTTTTGAGTCTTGCTCTATCACTGTCCACCTTCACTGAGGCAAGGTCTCTTTCACTGAACTTGCTACTTGCTGGTTCTGACTGTGCTAGCTACCTAACCTCTGTGTGTGTGTGTATGTGCGCGCACTCACACCTGTTAGGAATATTTCTTAATATAAGCTCCCTGCCGACGCAAAATTCCCAATCAAGCCAAATCAAAACAAGCCAAATTGGGGCTGGAGAGATGGCTCAGTGGTTAAGAGCATTGCCTGTTCTTCCAAAGGTCCTGAGTTCAATTCCCTGCAACCACGTGGTGGCTCACAACCATCTGTAATGAGGTCTGGTGCCCTTTTCTGGCTAGTAGACATACACAAAGACATAATATTGTATACATAATAAATATTTTAAAAAAAAAAACAAGCCAAATTAAGGCTAGCTTTGCCCAAAATAGTTACACGGAAACTATTCTTTTAAACACTGCCTGGCCCATTAGTTCCAGCCTCTTATTGGCTAGCTCTTACATATTGATCTAACCCATTTCTAATAATCTGTGTAGCCCCATGAGGTGTGGCTTACCAGGGAGGATCTTAACCTGCGTCTGTCTGGAGTGGGAGAATCTTGGCGACTGCCTGACTTGGCTTGCTTTCTCTCAGCATTCTGTTCTGTCTACTCCGCCTACCTAATTTTCTGTCCTGTCAAAGGCCAAGAAGTTTCTTTATTAATTAACCAATGAAAGCAACAGATAGACAGATGACCCTTCTCCATCACAGTGCCAGTTGAATTTCTGTATAGGGCTGCTTGCTCAGCTCTTGCTTGTTCCTTCCTATTCATAGCTTTTACTGCTAAGTCCTGAGCACTTGTATGTGAGTGAGCCTGACCTGAGGTAGTAAAATGAGAGAAAGGATAGATATACTCAGAGATCGTAGCTGGGATTGTCACAATCTGTCAGCTCGTTAAAAAGTACTTTATCAGTGCTTTTAGAGAAAATTCAAGCCTTTTTTTTTTTTTTTTTTTTTTTTTTTTTTTTTTTTTTTTTTTTTTTTTTGAGACAAGGTTTCTCTGTAGCTTTGCAGGCTGTCCTGGAACTAACTGTAGACCAGGCTGACCTCGAACTCACAGAGACCTGCCTGCCTCTGCCTCTGCCTCAGCCTCCCAAGTGCTGGGATTAAAGGCAAGCATCACTAGGCACCTTATCCATTCTTAATATTGATTCTGTGTTAACATTGGACTCAGTGGCCAGTGGTACTGTAACTCAGGCCTTAACAAAACTTCTGGGACACCAGTTTTTTTTATATAAGGCACATCATACTGGCCAGTGTTGGCAACACTATATGGCACTCAGCACTGTGTGTGGGGACAAAGCACTAATGATGCTATGATTAAAAAAAAAAAAAAAAGAAAAAGAAAAAGAAAAAGAAACACTTGGTTTCAGTGTGAAGCTGAAATGGGCACAGAAGGTGCTGATGTCTGACCTCGGCAGGGAATGTGTGTCTGTAGCCCATGACCGTGGGAGCCTTGCAAGTATTGATTCTTAGGGTTGCCCTTCTCGGCTCATGTTTTCCAGCACTTGGTCCCTAGCTGAGAGCATCTGGGAAGGGTGTGTGACTTCAGGAGGTAGAGCCATGATGTAGGAAGTGGCTCACTGCCCTGGGTCTTGGACTTTTAGAGCCTGGCAGCGTTTCTGGCCCACTCTTCTTCCTAACCAGATGCCAAGTGACCACTGCCTCAAGCCTCTGTGTATATGCCTGCCTGCCATGTTGGGCTGTGTGCCCTCCCACAGGGAGCCAAACCAATATGCCTTTAAGTTGCTGTTTATCAGTCATTTTTGGGTATATGCACACAGTTACCTGTAACTCCAGCTTCGAGGGACCCAGCATCCTCTTCAGGCCTCCCTGGGTATTACGCTCACGTACACACCTATCTCTCCACCTTTAGGGGGTCTGGAGGTCCTTGTGCTAACAGATAAGCTCTAGGAAAGCCAGGAACGTTAAACTCATCTCCTCAAAGGGAAATATGTATGACCTGGACCAGAAGGCTGGGGTAGAGGTGGAGCACTGTCTATAGCCCCCCGACACCAGTCCCCCAGACCCTTGTCTGCAGCCTGTTTATCTACAGCACTGTACCTGCCCAGACCCTCATGGGCATTGTTTGCCTTAGCCTGCTTCCGTAACTGGTAGACGTATCTTTTTGGAAGATGGTCACGTGTACCTGCAGTCCTGTCTTCAGCTTTGTTGAGCACAAGGAATAGAGTTCATTATCATTAGGAAATTTTTTCCAGATTGTGCTGTGCTTAAATGAGCCTTAAAATGTAAACTCCCCAGCGTCAGACCAACCCTGGCTACCAAGTCATGTTGGACCGAGTCTCCTTGACTCTCCTGGATCAGCCCTCTCCCGGCTGTGGGGTTTGCAGAGACCCCCTCCTCACACCCACCCCAAACAGTGAAAACTGGCACAATTCCAGTGTCACTGAAGGAAGCCAGAGAGCAAGGAATGCAAATCAGCGCTGGCTGATGTAAATCTCCAGGGAAGTCACTCTGAAAGGGTCACTGTTAAAGCCCTTCCGATCCAGTCACTCCATAGCGTAACAAGGACACATTGTGTTAAACCCTCGAGTCAGCTGTTTCTGTCTCAAATCTTTTATGAACAGTTAAAAAAAATAGGTCAAACTGGCTGCTTATTCTATTCAGATGATTTTTTTTTTTTTTTTTTTTTTTTGGATTTTTCGAGACAGGGTTTCTCCGTAGCTTTTGGTTCCTGTCCTGGAACTAGCTCTTGTAGACCAGGCTGGCCTCGAACTCACAGAGATCCACCTGCCTCTGCCTCCTGAGTGCTGGGATTAAAGGCGTGCGCCACCACTGCCCGGCTTCTATTCAGATTTTTGTGTTGCCGTAAAAACCTTCATATTAGTTATTTTCCATACCTAAGTGTAAGACAGGGACACTAAGTCCCCCTGGGAGGAAGATGCCCCTTCCCCACGACCTAGCTGACCTTCCTGCTGAGAGTTCAGAAACTGCGACGCTACTGATAAAACCCACACTATTTTCCCAGCTATTTCGGGGTGGTAAAGACCACACTGACCAGGGCTTGCCTGGGGCTGGAATGATTACAGTCTTGGGTTCGTTCTCCTGTCTGATCTCCCAGCCCTGAGTTGTCTAATACACCCTACAAAACCACTTCATAGTCTCATTTACAGAGGTGATTCGTGAAGAACAGTCAGCAAAGTAGCTCATATGTATATTTTTAATTTTTTAATCTTACTCATGAGACATTGGTATAAATACATCGTCTGAGTGATGTAACAGCCCAGCCCAAGTCTTAATCGGTCGTAAACGTGCTTCCCTGACTCCTTCCCCGACTCATCTGACATCGTCTTCCGCCCTGTGGTCAAGGATCCAGCCTCCCATGAGACTCCTCTTGAGCGAAGCTGAGGCTGTGGGGGCTTGACATGCTTATGGCCTTTGTAAGAACTCCGAATACAAATTCAGTGAAAGCCAAGCCTCAAGCTTTGGAGGTCAAGTATGTTTCAGAAGCCTGTAGGTCCCTTGAACATCAGAACAAAATTCCATCACAATGTGTTTGAGGAAAAGCCCATAGCTTCCTGGGATTTTCTCAGGGCTCCACAAAACCCTATGGTAGTCTTTCAGGAAACTTGACTTTCATAAATAAATTTAACTTAAATTTAAGAGGAAAATTAACTTGAAAAGGGAGCAGGACTGGGGAGGGTAGCTCCATTGGTAGATGGCTGCCTAGCAAGCATGCGATCCTGGGAACGGGAGGCACCAGAAGAACGAGGAATGAAGTGAGATTTTGAGAAGACCACGCCCATGCTTCAGTATGTCTTACTTTCTTTCCAAATGTCTCTCTTCCTCTCAACTCTTGTGTTTAAAATGTCTTTTAAAAAGAAGGAGGTCTGGAGGGATGGCTCAGTGGTTAAGAGCACTGTCTGCTTCTCCAGAGGACCCGGGTTCAATTCTCAGCTCCCACATAACACCTCATAACTAACTCCATTTCCAGGGGATCTCACCTTCACATCAATGCACATAAAATAAAATTTAAAAAAGAAAAGACGCTGGGTGGTGGTGGCGCATACCTTTTATTTTTTTTATAGATTTTATTTGTTTATCACATATACAGTTTTCTGCCTACATGTAGGCCTGCAGGCCAGAAGAGGACGCCAGATTACAGATGGTTGTGAGCCATCATGTGGGTACTGGGAATTGAACTCAGGACCTTTGGAAGAACAGTCAACACTCTTAACCTCTGAGCCATCTCTCCAGCCCCTGGTGCATACCTTTAATCCCAGCACTCAGGAGGCAGAGACAGGTGGATCTCTGTGAGGCTATCCTGGTCTACAGAACTGGTTCCAGGATAGCTAGGGCTGTTACACAGAGAAACCCAGTCTCGAAAAAACAACAACAACAACAACAAAACAGGACTTTTTGGATGAAGTTTTGTGGTGCACAGTTGTAACCTCAGTGCTGACTCAGGAAGTAGAGGCAGGAGGATCAAGATCATCAGTTACAGAGTGAGTTCAAAATTTAGCCTAAGTTTTTGTTTGTTTCCGAGTCGTGGTTTCCCTGTAGCTCTGGCTGTCCTGGAACTCACTGTGGTCGACCTCAGAGATCACCTGCCGCTGCCTTTCGAGTGCTGGGATAAAAGAGAACTCCATAGTGGAGAATCAGACACAGCTGAAGTAACTGAGAACGGACAACTTGACAATCTTCCATGTGTCTAGCTTTCTCTGAGACTTGGGGAGACCGCTGCAGTCCTAGGTATGAGAGCAACCAGACTTGGGGAGACCGCTGCAGTCAGGGGTATGAGAGCAACCAGACTTGGGGAGACCGCTGCAGTCCTGGGTATAAGGGCAATCAGACTTGGGGAGACCACTGAAGTCCGGGATATGAGGGCAATCAGAGTTGGGGAGACCACTGCAGTCCTGGGTATGAGAAAAACCAGACTTGGGGAGACCGCTGAAATCCGGGGTATGAGAAAAACCAGACTTGGGGAGACCGCTACAGTCTGGGGTATGAGGGCAATCAGAACAACATCTTGAAATGCAGTCTCAGACAAATGAACATTCCTCCCCTCCAGCTGCACTCTGCTCCAAATTCTGAATGTCTCCCACGAATGTCTGCCTCCACCTACGAACACTGTAATGCAGGCCCTACCTTGGCCCTTCATTCATTCCTATGTCAGGCCTACTTACCCAATCTTCCTAGAATCGCATCCATTTTTTTAAAAAAGTCCTTGAGTCCTGAGCCGCCTCACCCTCGGCATATCATTGCATCTCAGCCATTCCCTGACCTCTTGTTTCTTGGCATTATTGCCAGGCTAGCCCCGTGACCTCAGTTTGACCTCAGGAACCTCTGGCAGTTAGGCCCTGACTTCACTCAGTAAAGTGCAGCCTCGTGCGGGGTCTCCAGGGCCTGTCCTACAAGCTGAGAAAAGGGCTTGTATTCATCCCCCACCTGCTCGCTTGCCTGGAGTCTTCCCTTCTTAAATGCTCCCCCTATGTGATCTTGGAGACTTGTTTCACATACGTCAGGAAGACACAGCTCCAGCCAGTCGACTGCGTCCTTCAGCAGCCCGGAAGTATTCTCCTGTGGGCCTCATGCTCACCACCAATCGCGTACAGTTTTCTCTCTCTCCATCACCCAAACAGAAAGCAGGATTCCTTCCGTACCGACCGTGTGCCATGTGACAGGCCTGCGTCCCATGGATGATGATGGGAATGAAGCTTTTGATGTGTACCCTCGGTGAATTCATAGTCCAGGGCTAGCCACAAGCAGCTTGCTGGTTTCAGGGTGGCATTGCTCTTCATAGAAAGAGATGGCTCAGCTGTTAAACGGAGGCAATGGAGTCAAAGTGGGGAGAACACATCAGGGAAAGGATCCTGGGGGCCGAGAGGCAGCAGAACCCTGCTGGAAAGAGCCCATACCCGGTGTATATAACCCCCTCCGGAGTGCTGGCGTTAAAGGCGTGAGCCACCGTGGAAGCCAGACTTTCTCAACCCACTGAAAACTAGTAATCACTGATGTTCGCTAGATAAGATTTACAGTGTACACTGGGTGGTGGTGACTCTCGAGGCAGAGGCAGGCAGATCTCTGTGAATTCGAGGTCAGCCTGGTCTACAGAGCAAGTTCCAGGACAGCCAGGATCCGCAGAGAAACCCTGTCTCAATAAGCCAACCAACCAAACAAACAAACAAAAAAGGATTTCTAGTGTAGACCTGATCACTCGACCAACTCGCTTTCACTCTGTTGCCTCTACTATAAGGCAGATACTGTGGGTGGTGTGGAATCTTCACTTTTTGTATTTCGAGTACTTCAGGAAGACTTCAACCTAAGACTATTTTAGGAAGTTGCCTGCTACTTTACCTAGCAACCCAATCTCCTTTCGGATTTTTACAAAGACAGGTGTAGCCCTGGCTGTCCTGCAACTCAGAGAGACCCGCCTGTCTCTGCCTCCTGGGTGCTAGGATCAAAGGCGTGCGCCACCAGTGCCTGGCTCCTTGAGGACTTTTAAGTCAACAGGTATTTGGTGGAAACACCTGCTAAGAGACACCTCGGGGACTCAGGTAACTAACTGTCCCTTCTAGAGCAGCAGTCCTTAACCCTCCTAATGCCACAGCCCTTTAATACAGTTCTTCATGTGGTGGTGCCCCACCACCACAAAATTATTTCGTTGCTACTTCATAACTATAATTCTGCTACTGTTATGGATTGTTAAATAGCTGAAATACAACCCCTAAAGGAGCTGCGACCCACAGGTTGAGAACCGCTGTACTAGACTCTTGCTCTTTTAACTCTATTGGTGAAGATGTCGAATCCAGACACAAAGCCCTTGCTTTACTACCTCAGTCTTGGAAGAAAAGTTTGCTAGCATAGTAGCTGATTTCTTGTCTTTATGGAAAGTCTTCAGTGAAAAACCATAAAATGTCCTCTGCGACACTAACTGTGAAAATGTCCCATGTAGAACTTCTTAAAATTATTTTGAGATGAGGACTCTGTATTAGCCCTGGCTGTCCTGGAACTCGTTCTGTAGACCAAGCTGGTCTCAAACCCCTAGAGATCTACCTGCGTGCTGCTGCCCAAGTGCTGGGATTGTCACTGTACCTGGTTGGCTGTCTTTTTTTTTTTTTTTTTTTTTTTTATACAGGGTTTCTCTGTAGCTTTAGACCTGTCCTGGAACTAGCTCTTGTAGACCAGGCTGGCCTCGAACTCACAGAGATCTGCCTGCCTCTGCCTCTTGAGTGCTGGGATTAAAGGCATGTTTGGCTGTCTTTTAAAACTTTTAAACACAAACCCGTATAATTTCTGTTAAAGTTAAGTTTGAGGTGAAAATTTGCCAGCAGCCTAAGGTTGAATGTAACGTGTTTTCCTTGAGCCAAACCCATCGTTCAAAAGCTAAATGTGGCATGGTATGGCATGCCCTCCCAGACTGAAGCCACACACACACAGCCGCCTCCTGCTCCTCCGTTTGGGGGTACAGTAGTAGCTAGCTACTGTACAGAGCAGACCGCATTTGCTATCCGGTTTCGAGGGGTTTTTCTTTTCTTTTTCTGAGCCACACGAGCGGTGTTATATGTTCACTATTCCTGGGAGGTCTGTGTTTGTGAGCTGGTTTGTGAGCAGATGTGGACCAACTCCAGTAAGGCACTTGCGTACCCTGTTGAAAAAGGGTGGGGAGACAGGACTGTAGCAGCGAGAGCCTTAGGCAGCTGCCATTTATCCTAGAACGGTGAGAACATTTCTAAAATGTTTTGGGTAAAAGAAGCACTGCCGTCCCTGGGTGGGCTCGAACCACCAACCTTTCGGTTAACAGCCGAACGCGCTAACCGATTGCGCCACAGAGACCCAGCTGCTCTGACGGCCGTAAGCTGTGTACACATTTCCGCGGCCGGCCTGGGAGTCGGCGCCCCGGACTCCCGGGAGGCGTCGGAGCCTGCAGAGCCCTGCGGGCTGAGGCTGCGCGAGGGCGGGGAGAGGCGGAGCCGCCGCTCAAATCCTCCCGAGAGCCGGGCGGCGCTGGGCCAGGCAGACTCCCAGCCTCCACGGGAGGCTCCAAAGTTTAGAGCTCTGCCCTTGTTCGCGGTCGTGATCGCTCCTGCCTTTTGAGTGTTCTCTTCACCTCCCACTTTCCCAGCAAACAAGCAAGCAAAAAAAAATTTCACGAGGCTGATAAACTGTGGATCTGTGTGCGGTCATAGATTTTGCACTTTATACGGCTGAAAAAAGAAAGGGTTTTTTTTTGTTGTTGTTGTTGTTTGTTTGTTTTGGCACGTCCCGAGAACAAATGTACACCCCCTTAGGGGAGTGGAGCCTCCTATGAGCACGCTGGTGTAGGGGGACAGCAGAAAGAGATCTGTGGCAATTAAAACGCTTCTTTAAATAGCCACTGATGGCTAGGCCTTCCTTCCCTGGCTTCTGAATTTAACCCACTGAGAGCGGGCTGTCCGGGGAAGGTTGACGTAGGTGGCATTGTGCCCACCCTTAGGACCTCTTCCCTCCCATCACTGTGCAGCCTGGGGGGCAACTCCATCTATGCCAGGTCATGCTCTTCAAGCTTCCATATCCTTTCTCCTCCTTCTCTTCCTCCTTATCCTCCGCTTAGCTCTTCCCACTTAATACTGATCTTTTCGTATCATTTGAACCATATTTTAATTATGTATCTGGGTGATAGTATGCGTGTGGTGCCCTCAGAGACCAAAGAGGGCATCAGATCAAAGATTAAAGGCGCGAGCCGCCGCTGCCCAGCTGTCTCCGATCTCTATTAGGATAATAGTAAAGATAGGCTAAGAGACAGCTTTATTACTTGAACTGTACTTTTCTTTTTGGTTTTTCGAGACTGCTTCTCTGTGTCCTGGCTATCCTGGAACTCAGGCTCTAGATCAGGCTGGCCTCGAACTCACAGAGATCTGCAGTGCGCTACGACCTCCCAGCTACTTGAACTATTCTTTTTTTAATATTTATTTATTTGTTTATTTACTCATTTATTTATTTATTATGTATACAATGATCTGTCTGTATGCCTGCAGGCCAGGAGAGGGCGCCAGACCTCACTACAGATGGTTGTGAGCCACCATGTGGTTGCTGGGAATTGAGCTAAGGACCTTTGGAAGAGCAGGCAATGCTCTTAACTGCTGAGCCATCTCTCCAGCCCCCTACTTGAACTATTCTTAAATGCCTCACCCGGGTGGGATTATCCAGTCTTTGCGCGTTTGTGACCGGCTGGTCTCAACATGACGTCCTCATGACTTACTCCTACGGTAACACTAACCATGATTCCCTCTTCTCGCCTGAATACTGTCTCCCGGTTCATCTGTACCACACTTTGTCTTTTGTTCAGCTCTCCGTGGATGACTTCTCCGTACTGACATCTGTTTGAGTCCCTGCTTTTGGTTTTGGGGGACATATCAAGAAGTGGAGTTTCTGGATCTGTCCGATTGTTTATTCTCACCAAGAACTCACAAGCATCCAATTTCTCTGCATTTTAATAGTTGGTAACTAGCCTAATGAATGCTCCACATTCCCCTACTCTTAACGTGGCTTTTCTGGGCGCTTCTTTTGAATCGCAGAACTGTTTTTTTTTTTTTGTTGTCTTTTTTTTTTTTTTTTTTTAATTCTGTGCTTCCACTCAGTGACAGCCAGCTCTGCTTCAGCGAGGAGGTGGCTGGGCTATTGGGGTTCAGCATGTGATGTAAAAAAGAGAAGAGCAGGGGCCGGAAAGACGGCCCAGTGGTTAGGAACACTGGCTACTCTTCCAGAAGACTGGGGCACAGTTCCTGGCACCCACACAACAGCTCACAACCACCTGTAATTCCAGTTCCAGAGGATCTGGCGCCCTCTTCTGGTCTCTGAGAGCACTGCATACACCTAGTGCACAGATACACATAAAATAAAAATGGAGGGAGAGGAGAGAAGGGCTTTGCCAGGCTGGGCCTGTCCATACGAGAGAGGAGTTATCTCATTCTCCCCCTCAACAGCCAGGTGCATGTGTTGGGTGATGTTTGGAGCCAACTGTCTTTATTTTGGTTCTTCAGAGGTGTGTGTGTAGCTGGAACTTGTGACAGGGGTGTGTGTGAAATGGAACCAGTCGTCTTTCCCTTGAAATGGGGGAAATAACGTTTTTCTAATCATAGTTTTAAGAGCTACCTTAAAATTAATTAAGGAAAAATTTGTCTGTCCCTCCCTCCCGCCCTCCCCCCCCCTTCCTTCTGTCCCTGGTTCCGGTGGAGCTAGGAAAATGGGGAAAGCTAAGCCGTGAAGGAATGGTAGAAGTCTTACTTTAGATTGTCCTGGGATTTCTAACCTACAAGGGAGGTTGTCTGCTGCTGTTCTGAAAGCGGCTGGGGAGAGAGCTTCGTCTATAAAGTGCACACCTGAGGACCTGAATGGATCCCCAGAACCCAATCAATCAATCAATCAATCAACCACCAGTCAATGCATAAAGTGAGCATCCAGGCAGGGTGGCACGTGCTTGCCATCCCCGTGTTTCTAATTTCAGCACCGAGGAAGTGGAAACAGGTGGATCTCTGGGGCTCCCTGGGCCGCCGGCCTTATCCATTCATCAAAGTCCAGGATGGTGAGAAAGCCTGCCTAGACAGACAAACAAAAAAAAAAAACCAATGATGTGTATGGTACCTGAGAACTTGCACCCGAAGTTGTCCTCTGGCCTGCATGTGCACACACACACACACACACACACACACCCCTCATGTGTGTGCACCTGTACACACACATATACACACATACACACAAAGTATCCAAAAGGTCATAGCATGAATTAGCGCTTCAGTGGAGAAAAGAAAGGATACAGAGTAGAGAGAGATGGAAAGCCCATCTTTAGCCACGCCCTCTGAGTCTGGCCATGCCCAGTCACACATGCACAAAGACCTCGCATATTACTACCAGAGTAGGGGAGTCATGGCAGGCACGACCATATGTGTTTGTGTGTATCTGCTTTCTAATTTTACCACAATAGACATACGATTCTGTTAACAGGAGACTATAACCATAAAAGACTTAATTAAAAATGCTGAGCACAAATCTTTCTGCCTCCCAAGCCCATGCCCTTCCAAATACCCAAGGCTGCCCTCCTTGGCTCACACTACCCAGGCTTGGCACACGGGATCTGTCGTAGTCTCAGAGTCTGCTGTTAGAGTTTGCTCCCCACGGTCCTAGTGAGGAGAGTGGCTGCTAGGCTGGACAGTGGCTGTTGACATTCTGGTCTACCCCGGGGAGCTTGGCGTCTCTACCTGATGGGGGAACTTGTGTGAGCAAGAGCAAAAGTTATGTGACAGCAAGGATGATGCTCAGGGAACGGACAATCCAAGCCCAGCTTAGGAAGTGTAAGTCTTTGTATTATTAAAGATTTCTGTGAAAAAAAGAAACCTTATGTATATGTATCTCTGTGACTGGGTGTCAGAACCAATGGGATCCAGAAGAAAGGTACAGATAGAAGCAGTTGTAAACTGTCTGACACAGGAGCTGAATCCAGGTCCCCTGGAAGAACAGCAAGAGCTCTTAACCACTGAGCCATCTCTCAAGCCCCTATAAGTTAATGTTGATAGCCAACTTGATGAAATCAGAATTGTAGGGAACCTCAAAGTCGCTCAAGACACCCAACACCAAGGTCTCAGCACAAAGGAGATTTCTTTGCCCCAGAGGGCAGGGATAAAGGACAAAGACAGGAGACCAAGGATGAGAGGAGGGGAAAGGGAACAAGGGAGCGGGGGCAGGGATATTTACCCTGGAGGGACAATGACTGCCTCTGGATAGAGAGGCGACAGATGTGGCACACAGGAAAATGATGGTTTATAAAGTGTTTGTGTGAGGATGAGGTGTTTCGTTTTAATTGGACATGTTAATTAGGTGAGCCAGAGGGGGCTTTTGATTGCTGGACTTCAATTCTTTGATAGCTGGACCTTGGTAGTCAGCCTCAGGAGGAGGAAATGGCCAGATAAGGGAATGGGCTTTGGTGGCTAGCTTTAGGAATGCAATCTAAGGGTTTTTAGCAGAGGAAATGGCCTGAGCCATGCTCTCTGAGCTCAAGCTGGTCAGAGTCTCTTCAAGAATCACCTGCAAGGAAATTTCTGGCATGTAAGTGAAGGTGTTTCCAGAGAGGGTTAACTGGGCAGACCTGAGAACACGAGAGCCGCCATTCCATGGCCCGGGGGTACCAGGCTGAAGAAAAAGGAGAACATAAGCGGAGCACCAGCCTTCATTTCCCTCTGCTTCCTGACTGTGCCTGCAATGTGACCTGCGCCCAGCACTTGGGCCACCATGCCTCCCTCACTGCGATGGATTGTGAGTCCCCAGACTGTGACCCAAAGCCACACCTTCCTCCCTAAGAAGCCTTGTCAGGCACTTTATCACAGTTGTGAGAACTGTAACCAATACTCGGGAAGGTTCCTCCTGCAGAGCGAGGTGAGGTAGGACAGGGACATTGAGCTCTGTCCATGCTGCAAAGGGAGGCCCGGGAACCAAGGGAGAAGAAGCAGGAGAGTGGGAAGGGAGTGGGACTGGCTGTAAGAACACCTGGATGCCAAGTACAACATCCACCGAGACACAGTCCTATTCTGTGTCCCTGGGTGGCACTCCAAAAGACAGCAGGAGCCAGCATAAACACCATTGACCATGGTTACAGACGTAAAAACCAAGACCACAATATGAGCTCAGGTGGAAGTTTTAACCGGGAACGAAAAGGTTGCTACAAAAGGCCCCTTGTAGACTGTGGGAGATTCAGACTCGGGTTAGCCAGCAACAGAGAAGAACAGGCTGGCGGAGTGGGCTGAGGTCTGTTGTCCTGAGGATGGTGTGTGGATCACATTTCCTACAGACCTAAGATACAGACCAGCGGTCAGTTTGTCGTTGGCTTTATCCTGTACCTGGTGGGGAATAGATAAGGGAACAGAGGACAGACACATTTTAAGCTCTTTGACAGGGAAGGAAGAAACTCTCGGTGGATAGCACATGTTGTAGATTGAGGACAGGAAGGCCCCGCCACTCATTCCCGTGTGGGTCTCTACTCCAGCAGCGGTTTCCTTTCACCACGCTGTGTAAGCAGTCTGCTTCTCCTAGAACCATCCCGGCATGGCATTTTATCATTTTTATTGATTTTTCTTAATTTAATACACCCATAAGTGTATCTTCCATTTGAAAAAAGAAACAATTGCGTTTCTTTAATTGCGTTGGGGGCAGCGTTTCTGCTGATTTACCCCCCCCCCCAATAAACACCAAGTCCTACGGTGAGTGCGTTTTTTGCTTCTATAATCAGCCAACATTTTTTAATAAAAAGAACCAGTGCAGGCTGGAGAGACAACTGGAGTTTTGACTGATGGTGACTTCAAAACAAGGTCTTGGGATGAGGAGCAGAGGGTTAGGGGACACTTGTGACTGGGGCTGGGGCTGAGCCACTGTGTAGCCTTGGGCCCTTAAGGCAAAGCTGCGGCTTTGTTTTATTTTATGTGTTTGTTTTTTGAGACCGGGTTTCACTGTGTGTGTAATAGTCTTAGCTGTCCTGAAACTAGCTCTTGTAGACCAGGATGGCCTTGAACTCACAGAGATCTGCCTGCCTCTGCCTCCAGAGTGCTGGGATTAAAGCCATGTGCCACCACCGACCAGCTAATCATTTATTTTTATGTTATGTGCATGGGTGTTTTGCCCATTTGTGAGTCTGTGTACCATGTGCATGGTTGGTCCCCAGGGCGGCTGTAAGGCCGTTAGGAGTCATCACATGCATTCAGGGGACTGAACCCAGGTACTCTACAAAAGCAAATGTTCTTGGCTGTGGAGCCAGCTCTTCTGAGCATATCTCGAGAGGTCTGTTTTGATTGGCGTTGAGCTCCATGGTAGAACAGCTCTTGCAGAGCCTAGGCAAGTTTGTAGCTTTGATTCCCAGTACTACAAGCAAACAGCAATAGAGGCCCATTTCTCAGGCAATGGTTCTACGGAAGCCTGGAGAGCATCCTTTCCTGTAGACTCATTTATTCTCTTTAGCAAATACAGTCAGTAGTCCTGCATTCAGGAACCTGCAGAGCTCAGAAGAGGGCATTGGGTCCTACAGAACTGGAGTTACCAATCTGAGTAGCCAAGTGATTACTGAGAACTGAGCCTGGGTCCTCTGCGAGAGCAGCCGGTGTTTTTAAGCACTGATACATCTGTCCAGACCCTTGTGGTTTGGTTTTTATTTCTTAAGTTGCAGGTGGGGTAGGACCAGAGTCTTTAAGATCTTGTTCCTTGTTTATTAAGATCCCTCGGGGCTCCCTTGCAGTATAGATGGCTGCCACCTGTGTAGGAAACACTCCGGAGAAGGCAATACTAACGTGGCAATAAAGGTTCATTAAGAAAAAGCTTCCGGTCCCAAGGACAGAATCCCCACCCAGAATCCCCTGGATGGAGACCTAACATTTCAGGGGGACAAGGTCAGTGACCTGGCTTAGGGATGCTGTACTTTTCCTTCCCGGATCTCTCTCTCTCCTCTTTTCTCTCTCTCTCCTCTTTTCTCTCTCTCTCTCTCTCTCTCTCTCTCTCTCTCTCTCTCTCTCTCTCTCTCTCTCACACACACACACACACACACACTGCAGCCCTTATGATGGAATCACCCTGAGGTTGAGCTGGGTCTGCCCATCTTAAGCCAGAAAGGTGTAACTTGATCGTTTTCCTTTCTATGTCCCTTTGGGATGCTGGGCAGGCTTAAGAACACTTTTTCTGGTACTTTGGGCTCCATGACTCTTTCGTTAAAGGCCCTGCTCCACCTATTGAGATTCTCCTTTCTGTTTGTTAGATGATGCCTAATTCACAGGGGGCTGGGAAAACCCTGCAGATAATATATGTAAAATACTTGCAACAGGATTAGCACCTCATAAATACCTAGAAAATACTAGGAGTTTGTATAATAATAAACTGATATATATTTCTCAAGCAGGTGGTAAATACATGGGTGTTCCTTTGATTAGCTTTTCAAAAGCACATAGATCTTACACATACTTTTTATGCATGTGATGTATATTACTGTGCATGAAAATACATTAAAAATAAATGAGCATGCAAGGGGGCTATTTCAGGAATCCAAAACAGAGATAAAGTAAAACCTCCAATCCCATTATTGAACCTCTGTGCCAAACAGTGGGCTGCACCTGTGTCCTGAGTCATGGTTCAAAACTGATACGGCTACCACGGGGCTAGTGTTGATGGTCTGTGGGCTACAGAGCATGTTTTCCTGTCTCTTCCTCCTGGTGCTGGAGCTTGAACAGAGAGCCTGGGGCATGCTAGGCAAGTGCTCTACAGATAAACTCTGCCCCCAGTCCTGTCATGCCATGTTCTGAGGCTGACCTGGAAGTTTCTGTGTAGCTCAGGTTACCCTCAAACTCCTAATCTTCCTGCTCCTGCCCCCGGCTGAGGAGATTGCAGGAATTTGCTGCCATGCCTGGCTTTTCTGTTCTTCTAAGGTCCTCACATCGTAGTTCCGATAGAGTCATGACAATTGTCACACCCGTGTTCCTGTGCTCTCTAGGATGGCTGCCCAGTGCACGAGAAAGGTCTCACATGCCAAGGACCCTTCTGGTAGCAAATGCTGAAGCATCCTCTTTTCCGTTCTCTTTATTGTCTTCTTTGAATTTCCCTACAAGGAAAGAGAGTGGTGTGGGCAAAGCTGTTTACTTTGGGTGTGTGTGTGTGGGGGGAGGGTCAGGAGATAGTGCCCAAATCTTGCTAGGCAAAATGAATGCCCCTTAGCGCACGTCCCTGGTGTCTTTGTGGTGTCTCTATGGTTGTCATGTATGGCTGCAGCAGAGGTAAGGTCCTGACCAGAAGAAGTCACCTAGGCATCACCGCTGGAGTCTGTGCCATTCTCCTGGCCCTCTCCAAGTGCCTGCTGCTGTCCTGCATTCATTTACGAACCTGTTCGTGTCCTTCATCCCGCTGCAAATGTCTTGTTAATCTTTGAATCGTTGGAGACCGACGGGGCAAGTGCATATGGAAGAAAGGATGCCCTTGCACTGCTAGGATCAGGCCGTAGACGACCTAGCCCTTTCCTTTCTTTCTGCATGCGGGGGAAGCCAGCTGCCTTGTCATGAGGATACAGAAGGTCTCGAGAGAAACTCACATGGAGGAGGAAGTAGTCTCCTGCCAACTGCCAGCTGCAACTTTGCTCTACATGTGAGCGAGCCATCTTAGCAGTGATTCTTCCAGAATAAATCAAGGTTTAGGATAGCTATGGCCACAACCACATATGACCGAACCCCACAGAGACCCTGAGCCAGAAAATTCAGCTAAAATATCTTTGGAGTTCTGACCACAGGAATAGTGAGATAATGTTTTATTGTTGTTTGTTTTCTTTTTAAAATTTTTATTTATTTAGGATTTTTTTGTGCTTGTTTTTTCTTTTTTCTTCAAGACAGGGTTTCTCTGTAGCTTTGGAGCCTGTCCTGGAACTAGCTCTTGCAGACCAGGCTGACCTTGAACTCACAGAGATCTCCTGCCTCCACCTCCCAAGTGCTGGGATTAAAGGCATGTTTAGTTTTAATCTTTAGATTTACTGACTTGTATATGTATGAATATGTATTTATGTATGTACGCCACATGTGTGTCTGGTGCTCACAGAAGCAGAAGAGGATTGTGAGCCATCATATGGGTGCTGGGAACCAAATCTAGGTCCTCTGCAGGATCAATAAGTGCTCTTAACTGCTGAGCTGTTTCTCCAGCTGGAGAGATAATATTTATTGTTATAATAACTTTGAGGGGGGAATTTGTTACACAGCAATGAATGACTAATACAGTCGTGGAGGTGTTGTTCTCTGTTTTGCGGACAATGTTTTCTAAAAAATGCAAAGCTGAGGCTAGTGTGAATTCTACGCATGTCTGGGTTGTCAGGAGGAAGGCTTAGTTGTGGGCATGGCTGTAGAATCTCTGTAATAGTGCAGGCAAAGACCATGGAAAGCCTGTTTGGTGAAGATGGAAGGAGATACTTCAGGGATGAGGTGGGGCAGGCAATCTGAAGGACCAGTGAAAGGTGCTTGTTAGGTTTCAAGTCCAAGAAAAGTAGTTTTAGCTGACTTTTGTTGCCCCTGTGTTGATCAAACTCCAACCATAATGTCTGTGGGGATGGAGAGTTAGGATGTTATGGGCCCAAAGCTAAGATAATCTTGGGCTATTTTAGCCCTTTCAAAAATCCATCTATTACCTTCCTGTGTATCTGACAACATTCTTGTCTCACAGGTCAACACCTGACTTCTTACCCTAGACAGGAAGCCTCTCCCTAACCCTGTAACATCCCACACTCGGCTTAGAAGAAGCTCTACTTGAGATGACGATATCCATTATCCCTCATTCCTTCCTCTATGTTCCTTTTCCAGAATAATTATTCCCGTTTAATTTCTGCATAAATAAAAAGGCTGTGTATGTAAGAAGTGTAGACCTACAGCTGCTCAGATTGCACCCATCTACAGTCCTCCACCCTCAGAGCCGATTCTGGCATTCCTACTGCTTCAAGGAGAGACACCTACCAAGAGCCTGACTATGAATTCTTAAACTGACTACCTGGGGCATCAAAAGGCTACTTACTGGTGGTGACATGCCACCATTCACACAATGGGAGCACCTCAACTAGATGGGTCCCCCTCCTTACTTTCTCCACATTCTCTGGAATTGCCTCTTCTCTCCCTGCCACCAGGGAATCAGAGACAGCCCGATTGCAGGACGGGGCTGAGAGACAACCTTCCTCTGAGAGCGATAAGAAGATGGCCTCAGAGATGACCAGCAGTTAAGAGTGTGTACGTTTGGCTGGAACCTACAGCTCACTCCTGCGCTCGCTCGCTAGCGCTCTCTCTCTCTCTCTCTCTCTCTCTCTCTCTCTCCAAACCCACCCTCTCAGAATCTCCAACAAAGAAAAAGCTCTAAAAATCCCAGTACTCCCTTCTTGGCAGCAGCAACAGCTCCTCCCCTGAAGTAGCCAGCAGCCCGAGACCCCGCCTAAAGTGCTCAGCTTTTGACTACACTTGGACACAAACCCAGCTTGTGGAGGCCACGCCACCACCCCTCACCCACAGGCTAAGAAAGCTCCCTGCTTTAATCCTGGGGTGACTTCTCTGGCCCTATCTTTGGGGATGGAGGCCTCACCTGGGAGTTCTGCTCAAATATACTTGTTCTTTTCTTTTTCAGTTCAGCTTGACCTGGCTTACTGCGTTGCCAGAGAAACCAATTATTGCGGTTACAGAAAATCTATTAGTGTATGGTACCGAGTTTCATTCCCAGAAGCTGACAACTGCCTGTACCTCCAGCTCTGGTGGACCTGACACCCTCTTTTAGATACCGTGAGCACCTGCTAAACATGAGAATCTCGAGAGAAAAACCAGCTCCACAATTTTGAGCCAAATTTGAAGCAAGCTTTAATTAAACACCGGCCAGGAGGATGATGGATTATAGCCAGGTCCATTGGGGTTCCCAGAAAATGGCGACCAGTCATGTTTTGCAGTGGTTTAAACATGAAACATGAGAAATACGCAAGGCCGCCGTATTTCTCATCAGGTCCGGTCGGGGGTAAGGATAAGGATAAATTTGGATGTTATTTCCTGCTTATGTACCCACCCGCCCCCATCCAATCAAGCGCGTGGGGCAAATAACTTGTTTAGGGGAGTGAAGCACGTGGCTTGGTATCTCCCAAGAGCCACAGCCCCAGCGTTCCGAAGTTATCTGTCCTTGGGCAAGTGGGGTTCACACGCTCACACACACACACACACACACACACACACACACACACACAGAGAGATATCTGAAAGGACAATCTGCTCACTTGGGACCCTTCACTTTTCTGTCACCAAACAGACTACCTGAGACAAAGCCATTTGTTTATCTTGGTCAAAGTTTCTAGAGCCTAGGAAAGCCAAGACTGGGCAGCCATATCTGGTTGTTGAAGGCTGCGAGCGGTTTCAACTCAGGGGGAAAAACTGGAGGAGGCTGCTGGTGTCTGCAGAAGAGGTGAAAGAAGAAGCAGGCTATCTTTCTTGAAACTTGAGCCAAATTTGAAGCAAGTATCTAGTTCAGCTCCACGGGAGGGAGAACTCACTCACTTCCATGAGAACGACCCCAGGCACACAAGAAAGACAGTAATTCACTCCTGAAGCCTCTTCCCGTGACCAGACCCCCTCCACTCCACCCTCAACTAGGCCTGCTTCCCAGTGCTCCCCCACTGAGGAATTTCAGTTCTAACTCATTGATTGGGGTGGGGGTGTGGGGATACTCAACCTACAACTATGGGATATCAAGATCTCATGTACTCAAAGGGGAGATTTCCACGAGTTTTTACTGAGGAAGCAGGAGCATGAGGTAAGAAAGAAGAGGGATCCCCTGTCTCCTACCGGTGGGAAGCCCCTGTTCTTAGAGCTTACAAGTGTGTGTGGGGGAGCTGGAGGAGGGGGCACTGTGTTTGTTTATACTGAGCTGTCGGGAGAGCTTAGCTGAAGGACAGGCTCCACCCCACAAGCACAGTTTCCTCGCTGCCAAGGGCTCTTCGGGTGTCAGTATCTGCCATCAATATTTTTAGCATATGGTCTTTTGGGGCCTGAGGAACAACATCCACCTCCCGGTCCTCCCTCTGACAGCTGGCATTGCTCGAAAGAGGGCACTTCAGGTGGGTCTGACAGGCGGGAGTCTGCTTGGCTGCCAATCTGTTGAGCGGGGTGAAGTCAGACCGCCAGTTTACAGAGAGCCCGTCTCTTGTCTCTCCCTTTGGCAGCCGGGGCCTACCGACTCCCCCTCAATTCAGATGCTAGCGACAACCCCTCCGCACAGAAATCCCAAGTGGAAAAAAGGCTCTCGTGGATTCGCCTTCTGTGACAGTTACAGACAGCCTGAGGGGAATACCTGTCCAGGTGACACAGGAAGAGAAAAGCACCCGGAATGTAGACATCACTTTAACTGATCTTAGAACAGGCCCCAAGCCAAACCCTTCGGGACGCACCTCACGCTCTGTTGTGCCAGATGAAGTCTGATTTGGGACACAACCAGGGAAGATGGAAGGAAGATGGAGAAAGAGTGAAGAGCTTCTTAATCGGGTCCTGCCGTGGCTGGGAAAACAAACTGGGCCGCTTGGCCGAGGTCAATGCAAGAAGTTTTAAATCGTGTTTTCCTTTTAATGATAATCAAACATGAAAACAATTGCACCTGCTACTCTCTGGACCATCCATCTAACAGGAAATGCTGTCCTGCTAGCGCAGACCTGGTATAGTAAGGGTGGCCAAAGATTTGACTGACAACCTGAAGTTCCACTGGGAGGTGAGAGAGCCTCTAGGAGGAGGTGGGGCTTAGCAGAGGAAGTTAGGTCTGTCGGGACAGACTTTTTTTTTTTAGTTTTTCGAGACAGGGTTTCTCTGTAGCTTTTGGAGCCTGTCCTGGAACTAGCTCTTGTAGACCAGGCTGGCCTAGAACGGGACCTTGCCCTCCTTTCTTTGTTCCCGGACTGCTGTGACTCCCATTTTACAAGCAGCACTTTGCTCTACTTTAAGCTAAGTATAGAGGTTTATTGCCTTTGTGTTTCGTTGCCATGTAGACAACATTACCTGGTTAGTACCAATCAAGAAATACGGGCTTATATATAACATATTCCTATAAGTAAAATGTCCTTTGTCCGGGCTGGTAGGGACGAAGATTGTCAAAAGGGACACTTGCTGTCCCTCACTTGGCCTCTCAGTCCATTGAAACAATGGACCCCAAAGAAGTTAGAATGCCCTCAAAAACCTCATGCTGGGAGAACGGAAAGCCTAGAGTCTGGGCCAGTCACAGGGGATTTTTTTTTCTCCTGGAAGAAGTTTACAGATAGTCAGACCACCCTCCAGGAGAGACAGTGAGAGGTCCATGATAGGCAGGCAGGACCACACCTTGATCAGGACTGTTACACAAATCCTAGTTGGTCTTAATAAATCAAACCCAGAGTAGATGGGGTGAGAGTGAAAGATCAGAGAAGTAGTGTGGCCAGCCACCAGAGAGACCTTTTCCCTCTGCCAATGCTCCTGTCCTCAGACTGTCTCAGACTGCATCCTCAGACTGCAGGGGGAGTTCTCAGACTGCAACAGTCTCCACCAAACCTCAGACTGCACTGAACTCTTATCTCCTGCTTCATGTTCCTCTGTCCACCCAGCCATATCACTCCTGTCTCCACCTCCCTAGTGCTGGAATCACCTTTGTGTGAGCTCTGTTTCTGTTTTAGACAGATTCAATCTTGGGTAGCCCAGGGTGGTCTTGAACTCACAGAGACCTTCTGCCTCTGTCTCCCGAGTCCTGGGATTAAAGATGTGGCCACCACTGCTTGTCCTCTAATGGCTTAGCTCTGCACTCTGATCTTCAGGCAAAGTTTTTCTGTTAAAACACGAAGTATCTTTACAAGGACCACTTAGATATGCACACCTTGGCCCTCTACTTAATCGTCCTAAAGATGGACTTGGGGGTCACCGGATCTCTGTATTACCCATCTTCTTAGTGTGGTCACATTGAATAAATCTCCCCTTTCTGTTTTCGCAGTTGATTTGGCTCTTTAATTAGTTTACTCATTAAATCTGGCTTTGGAGTTATAGGCTAAAAATGGTAACAGTGTTGCCCTATAAACTTACCCAAATATATTTGGATTATATGACTTTGTGGGCATATTAAAATCATGTCATAAAAACTATGTTGGAGAACTTGAAGCCACCAGATGGCCCTAGGATGCAGCACCCTGGCCTGGACCCCATAGAGAGGAAGGCATCTAATACGTAAAAATGATGGCCCTCCTGTCATGTTATCTGACACACAGTGTGCCATCAAGGGTCACACAGGTAGAGAATGCTCAGGGTTTTGGTTGAGATCAGTCACCACTGATCTCAAGTCGAGCGGCTTTCCATTCATCCATCCATCCATTCATCCATCCATCCACCCACCCACCCATCCACTCATCCACCCACCCATCCATCCATCCACCCATCCATCCATCCATCCATCCACCCACCCACCCACCCACCCACCCACCTACCCATCCATCCATCCATCCATCCATCCATCCAACTACCCATCTACCCACCCACTCGTGTTTGCATGGTGATCACTTTACCAGTGGAGCTGGCTGCTGAGCCCCATATTTTCCTTTTATTGCAGGGAATGAGATACCAGCTCTTTCGTTATCATTCATTTACTCATCCATCCATCCATCCATCCATCCATCTGAACCTAGTCTTTATCCTTGCCTCTTGCTTCACTCAATCTGGAAGCCTGGCCCAACTCTAAACACTTCCAAGCCTGGCTCTAGGTCTCACCGTGTAGACCAGGCTGGCCTGGAACTCATAGACATCCACACGACTCTTCCTCCTGAGTGCTAGGATAAGTCAGTGGATCACCAGGCCAGGCCTGGATTTGCTAATATCTCGTCTGAGTATCTTCTCTAATGACTCTCCCTGTATCTGCCCAGTTTAAGTGAATGTACCATTAGCATCCAGCTGTGCCTCTGCTGCCAGGGAGCCCTCTTTAAACTCCTTGGCAACGGCTGCTGTGGCCTCTTTAACCTCTCTGCAGGCACTCCGTCTATATCTACATATGTGGTCATATAAAGTATACTTTATATACTGTGTGGTGTGTAATGTGTGATCTGAGAGTTAGTATTGAAGATTGGTAGAAAAGAACTCATGCTTGCCAACAGCCAGCATCAAGGGAAATGGGGACCACTTGGCACACTGTAACCGATACACCTCGTGGCCTTCTTGTTATTCAATACATTCTGACATCAGGGAAAGACACAGGCATGTTTGTCTGCTTTTGTGCAGCAGGCTTACAACAGAGTTAGCATATGCTGCAGGCCAATGTTTTCTGGAGGTTTCCATTGCAATCTCCTGCTTCATGATGGCAGCCGGTCATCCCATTCCTGGAGAGGATGGCTTTATCAGAAGAAAGGACATAGCAGGCAGGCAGTTAAAACAGGAATGCCGGGGTCATCAATGACCCCTCTGAAGTTGGTGGGGGATTAGAGCTCAGCACACACGGTAGCATCCATCGCTCTGAAACGATACGGTACCTGGAGTTTGCGGTTTTGAAGCTTTGCATGCTATTTTGCATCTTGCCACCTGGAGGAGAAGGCTGGTGAGATAAAACAGCCAAGAACAAGTCAACCTGACCACGGGCTGTGAAAGGGCTGGGCTGTACATGGTCAGTATTCTTTTCTCCCACAGTTCCTGGTTGGCTCAGTCAAGTCATCGTCCAAACGTTGGGGAGTGGGGAAGCAGCTGGAGTCTCCATGGCTCACTTCTGATTTCTCTCCTTTTAACTCCATGAGTCCAGGTTAAGAGTGTAAGAATGTGATGTTAGCATCCAGCTGCTGCCCAGGCCACCGAACCTGCAGCAGCCTTTTTCCATTTCTCGGAACCAACAGGCACCTACTAAGACATGGCTGTGAACTGCTAGTTAACAGACTCCCAGGTGCCAGGGACTTGGCATCAAAGTAAGTGTCAGTGGCTACAAGCCCTGCTTTACATCGGCTCTCCTGCTTCACACAACCCCTCCTCTTCTGCTTCACACCAGCCCTCCTCTCCTGCTTCACACCAGCTCTCCTCTCCTGCTTCACACCAGCCCTTCTGCTTCCTGCCTGGGAACCTGGCTGCAGGTTTATGCTGTGAAGCCACTCCCAACCCCAGAGAAGTAGAAGAGATTCCCACTTCCTCCCTGTCATCCCCAACTTCCTCTCTTCAGAACCTCTGCCATGCTGTTGTCTGTCTATTGGATTAATAACTCATTGCCCTCTGTATTAGTTTTTTTAAAAAAATATTTTTCTGTGGCTGTAATAAAACACCATGACTGAAGCAACTTATAGAAGAGAGAGTTTATTTTGGTTTATAGTTTCTGAAGGTTAGAGTCCATGATGTCAGGAAGGGAGGCAGGCAGGGCAGCAAGAGCTGGAACTCGCATTTTAAACCATGAGCATCAAGAAGTAGGTGAGGATTCAAGTTCTCAGAGTCCACCCCCAGTGGCAAACTTCCTCTAGCAAGACTGCACCTTCTAAATGTCCCCAAACAGTGCCACCAACTGGGGAGAACTGTTCAGATGTCTCAACTATATGGAACTTTTCTTGTTTAAACAGCCACACCCTCAACAATCCATCTCTCTTGAACCTGCATCTGAGACTTTTCTTTCTTTCTTTCTTTCTTTCTTTCTTTCTTTCTTTCTTTCTATTTCTTGTTTTTGTTTTTGTTTTTCGAGACAGCGTTTCTTGGTAGCGTTGGAGCCTGTCCTGGAACTAGCTCTGTAGACCAGGCTGTCCTTGAACTCACAGAAATCCACCTGCCTCTGCCTCCTAAGTGATGGGATTAAAGGCGTGTGCCACTACCATCTGGCACATTTGGGAATTTTCAAAAATGTGCTTTCTACCCTGAACTCTGCATTCCTCCCAGTCCCCTGAAATAATGGGGCCACTGATGTCATGTAGAATGGGCCCAGTTTCTTTTATCTTCCAAAATGAAGCTGTTCTAGGCGATTAGTGCCACCACCACTAAAATAATAAAATAAAACGGGGTACCATGCAGCATGATTGCAGCTCATACAACCATCACTGTGGAAAACCTTTTATTTGTTTGTTGTGTTTTGTTTTTCTATCAAAGGTAGTTAGCTTGGCAAGGGCTCATATCCCCAAAGCCTTTCTTTTCCATATTGTTGTGAAGTTCATCTCCCACCAATGGGATCAGACCCAGCCACCACAGGCCGTAGGGATAAAAGACAGAGACCCTCTTGGTCATGTAAGGTTCACAGTCCAGTTTGGGTTCTGGTCTACCCGTTTTACGAAAAGAAATCGCGTTGCCAAGTTACTTTCATTTTGTTCATGTGGTCCCTCGTGTGGTTCCAAGATTATTCCTTTCTCATGGCACCATTAGTATCACAAGCACAATTGTCACTGCTGTCACCAGGAGCCTTTCCCTGCTGTCTTCCCAGTGAATGGAACCCAGGTACCAGGAATAGAGCACCTGCATCCTCCTCCCCCCCTTGGGTTCCACAAGGAATCCGGAAGCCGGCTTGGGATTTGTACTTGCTGGCCTGGCATGAGCATCCCCTGGAAGGCATGTAGTTCAGAGAGCCGACTTCAGGCTTCTGATCCTGGAATCTCCTGTTGAGTGGGGAGTATTTCAAGCAGCTGGGGGGTAACTCCTCATATGAATTCCAACATGGCCTTTCCTCTTAGGCAAGCGTCATGATTGGTGTCGGCAATAACTAAGTAAAAAGGGAAGAAAAAAAAGATCAAGTTATAAAACATTATAATGAAAAATCTGTAAGCTGCTTGTAGCTCATTTTTAAGTGCTGGTCTTCCCCTGCTATATTAAAACTAAGCCAGCACCAGCCGTTCCGCAGGTGATAAAGATCACGAGAAGCTTGCAACTAAGTGCCGCATTAAAGAGTAACACTCAAGGCTAGCAAAACTTAAAGGTACGTGAATCCCGAGTGCTGGGATTAAAGGTGTACACCGCCACCCGGATATGGCTGTGAGCTTCTAAAGCTTTTCCAAGGTGCCTACACGTGCCTGATGTTTTAGCTCTCCCGGCCTTTCAGTCTCCCTCGGAATAAGCACACGTGTCCTCATTTCCACCCAACAGGGTGGTGAGTTTTCCCACCCAGCTGTACCAGAAGGCGGAAGAATATGATTGATGCCATCAACGTGACGCCTTCTGGAGGCCCGAGAACCCGGTGGGGTGAGAGGCATACTGGACTCCATGATGTTTTCACTGCACTGCCCTCATCTTTGGCTTTCAATTAGCAGGACTTACCATCAGTCTCTTCCATAAGGACCCAACTCCCCAAGCTTAAGCAAATGGGGCTTTTATTTTAGAGATGTTGCTTGCATGATGTAAGCTGTATGCATTTTAAACGCTCAGTGAATTTTGACGAATGTAATGGGGCTATGGAAAACCATTCAAGTTATTTGGCCGGGCGGTGGTGGCGCACGCCTTTAATCCCAGCACTCGGGAGGCAGAGGCAGGTGAGTCTCTGTGAGTTCAAGGCCAGCCTGGTCTACAAGAGCTAGTTCCAGGACAGGCTCTAAAGCTACAGAGAAACCCTGTCTCGAAAAACAAAACAAAACAAAACAAAAAAAATTCCAGTTACTGGAAAGATGGTTCAGTGGTTAAAGAACACTGATTGCTCTTGCAGAGGATCTGAGTTCAGTTCCCAGCACCTACATGGTGGCTCACACCCATCTGTAACTCCAGTTCCAGGGGATCTGATGGGCACTACATGTATATGGTACAGCTGTGTACATTAAGGCACAGAATTATTAAATAATAACATTAGTAAATAATAAGTATTAAATAATTAGCATTGAATAATGAATTAGTAAACAATAATTATTAAATAATGATAATTAAAGACATGAATGAATGTGGAGTTGGATTTGCTGGGAAGAAGAAAGGGTTCAGAGTGAGGGAAGGAAATAGATGGTGGCTATGACCAAAATACATTACACGCATATATGAAACTGTCAAAGGATTAACAAAAGATATTAAACCCCTCCAACACACCAAAGCATGTGCTATATTTGAGATACTCTTAAACAAGAACATTATTCATTGTTCAAAATTCAAATTTAATTGATTCTTCTGTATTTTACTTGAGTCTTCTGTATTTTACCGAACAACTCTGTTACAACTTTAAAAGCAATCTCTCCCTCAGAATACTGATAACATTTGAAATATGTGATTTTCTGAGCAATACCCATCTCTTTAACACCTTCAATAAATCAGTGTCAAAGCCAGAGAAGACATGTTGACAGACATCGGGTCCCACTGATGCCTGTGAGCACAGCACACGGTTCTGAGCCTGGCCCTTCATTACTTAACACCAGTGTGAAGAATGTGTAGGTTGACTGGTGTGGAGATCTTGCTGTGTCTTCCAGCAAGCGTTTGCTCAAGTTCCGAGTCAGCGAATTATGTCATTTCTTGCTTGCAGTATTTGTCAATCCCCGTACCCCGCTTGCTGTT
Source organism: Alexandromys fortis (assembly GCF_014885135.2). Classification (NCBI taxonomy): domain Eukaryota; kingdom Metazoa; phylum Chordata; class Mammalia; order Rodentia; family Cricetidae; genus Alexandromys; species Alexandromys fortis. The sequence continues at coordinate 3,073,407 of NW_026068010.1, forward strand.
GCCGTTTGTCTTTCTTCGGTGGTATTCCGTCTTTGTTTCTGGAAGATATTGTGATATGTGACAGTTGTAGAGCAAAGGGGACAACTGGAGCAGGAAACCAGCCAATCACTGAGCACCCAGAGTCAGAGAAAGAAACACACCCTGGATCTGAGACCTGGGCCAGGGAAAGAAACATCTTGATCCCTGAACCCAGGACTAAAGACATGTACCCTGGCTCAGAAACTAGTGTTAAAGAAAAACACTTTGTCCCTAGAATTAGAGCCGGTGAAAGAAATATGCCCTGGTCCGAAGATTAGAGTAAAAAAGCTGAAAAGGACCAGTGAAAGAAACACAGTTTGGCCATGAAGTCAGAGCAATCTCTGTCCGACCAGCTAAACTGACCAATCACTGAGCAGGGAAAAAAAATTAACCAATCCCCTGACTCCCTGGGAAAACTCCGCCTCCCCACCCCACCACCCAAGAAGCCCTATATAAGCCTCTCCACCCCTTCAGTTAAGTGGCAGAGGCATCTCCCGGACTTCTTACCAAATAAATCTCTTTCTCAAAAGAGTCTTGGGTGACGACCTTCACCCAAGAGCAGAGCAGAAGAACCTGGCTGGGACGTCCCTTAGGGGACTGAGGTGAAAAACCTTGCTGAGACGCTCCCTAGGGGGCCTCAGCAAGGCGGAGCAGAGCAGAAGAACCTTGCTAGGACGCTTCTTAAGGGGGGCTGAGCAAGGCTAACGGAGCAAAAGTACAGCTTTTTGCAGGAGCCGGAAGAGATTGCTACATTTCTGCAGGGGGCTTCCCCCACTGCAGCCCAGCAGCCCAGCAGCCCAGCTTCGGGTATTCTGGCTTCCTCATAGTCAGGACACCTTTTCTCCAGGGCTGAGCTGTCCCCTTGCAGCTCCAGCCTTCAGAGCTGTCCTATTGCAGCTCTAGGTATTCTGGCTTCCCGAAAAGTCAGGATATCCCAATACCACGGCTCTACCACATTTCCCTACAACAGGAACCAGGCTAGAACATGACACGTTAGAGCCAAGAACAACTTTCCAAGACAGTGGGATGGGTTGAAATACAGGCACCTCCCACTGGGAGGGGAGGAGCATAAGGAGTCACGCTGAGCCGGGAACACTCATGTGAACTGTTATCTGGGTTTATAGTTTGTACACGTACATACGACACACTGGAAAGATTTGCACAAAGACTGGAGACCAAGGAGTAGGCAGGGCTATGTTCTCTGAGAGCTCTGAGGGGAAGGTGTTCCATGTTTTTCCTCTGCTTCCGGAGCTGCCAGCAGCCCTCATCCTTCTCGAACTTGCAGACACATGACTCCTGTCTTGACTCCAACAATAAGTGCCATTTCCCCACAGTGTGTCGACTTCAGCATCCCCTTAGACTCGTTTTTCTTACTGGCTGAAGGCTCATTATATTCTAGTATGATCTATTTGCTTTATATACGCATGTGTCTTGTCTGTATATATCTCTGTGAACCATGCATGTGCCTGGTGCACACAGAGGGCAGAAGAGGACCTAGACCCCACAGAACTGGAGTTACAGATGGTTGTACGTCACCATGTAGATGCTGGGAACCGAACCCGGGTCTCCTGCTAGAGCAGCCAGTGCTTTTATCTGCTGAGCTATCTCAGTGATTGCGTCAATCTCCTCAGCCCTGGTATGATGAAGTATATCAGCAATGACCTTGGTTACAAGTAAGGTCGTATTCTGAGGTTCCATGTCTAAATTTTGGGGACACAATTGAACTAATAACCCATGGGGCACTGCTAGGTTTGTAAGGAGCCAGAACCAAGACACCAGGATTATTTTAAGGTCTTTAAGTATTGTTATAAGGAGAAATTACTCATTTCTTGTCAAGCTAGACTGAGGGCTTCTTAGCCAGCTAATAGGCGAGGATGTCCATTGTGATGCAGTCTATCTGGCTCATGGTACCCCCAACCCATCAAACTCGCCCCACGCTCAGCTCCAGGCAGAGAGAAACAGTCTTTCCACAGAGGTATAGAGCTTTGGGCAGAGGCATTTGGGACCTGGTTCTGGGATGCCTGACACCAGTTTCCCTCCAGCTGTGATCGCATCAGCCCGCAGAACTTCCTCTCATCCCGCTTCTCCAGCGAATGTTGAATACCAGGAGGCTGCAGATGCCTTTGAACACAGCCTGAGACGATTTCTCAAGATGCCAGAAGCGACATATTCTGAGGATGGGATGGTGGAAGGGTCATGATACCGGAAGCAACATATTCTGAGGATGGGGTGGTGGAAGGGGTTCATTTTCTAAAGAGAGGGAAGGGACGAGGATCATAGGCCCAGGGACTCGAAGGAGGGGGTGGTGATAAGAGACAGACTAGGGAGTGACATAGGCATTGGGAAAGAGGAAGTGTCCACACAGGGCACTGTCCTACAGACCTGACAACAGGGCTTCCTCCTGCTTGGTACACAGAAGTGAGGCAACGTTGCAACTCCTGGCCCTCCCCCACTGCACTGCCCCTGATTCTGCAGGTAGCTAATTCTTCCCACCCCTACCCTAGGTAATGGTGAGGGGAAGGCCAGGGAGACACAGTGTACTCAGGAATGACAGGCATTGTTGCTGTCGTCTGGGCATAGAAGAGACACGTGGTACAGTTCCGGACAGATCATGTTGTCGGAGCAAGAGTTCCAGGTATGGAGTAGTTCTGTAGCCCCCCACTTCACCCTCTCCTCCTACGCCGGAGTCCTGTAGAAAGAAGCAATGAATAATCCTGCAACAACTATGTAGGGCTTGCTTAAACCAGGGCATTGTAGACCTCCGGGTCAAAAGAAACAAAAACACTCCCATTTAACCGTAATGTCCCTTGGGTCACGCAGCTTGAGAATCCACCAGCGCCGGCACCAGCACACCCACCATCACCACCTCCACCATCACTACCATCATCACCATCACCACCCTCGCTACTACCATTTCCATCACTACACCATCCTAACTTCTTGTTGTTGCGTTTTTCTTCTTCCTCTTCCTCCTCCTTATCTCCCTTTCTTTCTGTTCCTCTCCATCCTCCTCTGCCTCTCTTTTTTAGATTCATTCTTTGAGAATTATAGTCAATGCATTTTGATCACATTCACCCCCTCAGCTCTGTCCAGCCCACCCCCTTCCCTTCTCACTCAACTTTGCGCCCCTCTCCCCGTGAAGAGCAATTTGTACTGACCAAAAATTCTTGGCTGTGTGGCCTTCCACTGAGCATAGTTGACTCATCCCAGGCTACATCTCCTTTTTTTTTTTTTTTTGAGATAGAGTCTTTCTATCACCCAGGCTTCCAACTCATGATTCTCCTGCCTTGGCCTTCAGCATGCTGGAATTATAAGTACACACCACAATGCCCAACTGGAAACTTCTAACAGGTGAAATCTTTGTACACCGAGGAGCTGTGTGGATGTATAAGCCATCAGTGCAGAGATGAGTGTATGGTTGTGTGTGTGTGTGTGGAGATGTTGCCTGAGTATGTCTGTTTTGTGTGCAAGAATTGTGTGCGTTGTGTGTATACATGGGTGCACATAGCCTACCTATCATGTCTCCGACGTGACCCAGCTCGAAGGCCTCATACAATAGTTCTAAGGGGAGGGGCTCTGAGCAGCAGTTTTTGGCAGCTGGAATGCTAACAGAACCATCTCCACCTCTTTCTACATCTGAGCCAAGTTTCGGAATTATGGCGTCAGACTCCTAGTGAGCTGACTGATCTCACGGAAAGAGCCCCTGTGATGGAAACTCCCTGACTCTGCAGAGCACACAGCTGGGTAACCTGGAGCGGATGTGAAGGATGTGCTAAACTGCAGGGAAAAGCCCTTTGACAGGGCATTCAGAACAATGGCAACTTTAGAGCAGCTCTCCGTAAGTGTGGAGGGGGAAACCAGGCAACTCTTTCTGCTCTCTCCTGAAAAAGACACACGAGCAAGAAATACCATCTCTCTCTCTCCTCACAGAGGGGCTTTTCTAGTACAAGGTTGAGGGGGTGGAGACCTAGACGGGTAAGCGGAGGGCAGCGTCTGCTCCTCCCGGCAGGTAGTCTACTTTGTGAGACAGTATTCATTCTTTACCATCTCCCTATCTGCCTCTGGTTCCTGCTCAAGAGGTGACTGACTGTCTGCCTGGAGTTCCTGCCTGCCAGACTTCCAGATCCCAACCAATCTCAGGGATTCTCATGGGGCCCACCGTCAGTGTTCAGTTCACAGAAGGCTCTCGCGATGCTTCAGATGGGAGAAGATTCTGGACTCAGAAATGTCAACAGGTGGTTCTTGTCATTTTTAAGATGACTACTTATTGCCTCTGAGCTTGCCATCATGCCCTGGGTTTTGGTGCAATGTCTCCCCGAAGCTTATGGTCCCCGGTTCCTATTGGGACACTCAGGGCTTTCCAAGCTGCTCATTTGACTTCATGGGACCCCCGTGGGTGGCATCTTGTTTACCACTCATTGGGTTTTTTGTGCTTTCATCTCTGTATGGACTCGTGTAAAGGTAAAAAGGGATCATTCTCTACTGGGGGGAGGGCAATGCTTGCAGGACTCTCTTGTGATTGGCTCTGGTGTGTGGCTATGATGGAGGAGGGCTTCTTGGTCTTTCCTGTTGCTCTTTCTCTAGGTTGATATGTGGCATTGGATCAATTGCTCAGCCCTCACCCACTCTAAAGTCTGACGGTTTTGATGTTGAGAACCGTGCTTTTCGAAAGCCGATTGTGACTGTTCCCAAGTCACAGCCACTGTGTGAGCCCCGTTTGTCCTTATTTGTTTATACTGTCTTAGTTTGGATTTCCATTGCTGCTGAGCAGGCCCCATGACAACGGCAATGTTTATAAAGGAAAACAATTAGTTGGGGTGGCTTACCTTTAGTCCGTTATCATTATGGGTGATATGGCGGTATACAGGCAGACATGGGGCTAGAGAAGAAGCCAAGTGTCCTACATCTTGATTTGCAGGCAATAGGAAGTGGTCTGAGATACTGGGCAAAGTCTGAGGATATATGAGACCTCAGAGCCCACCTCCACGGTGACACACTTCCTCCAACAAGGCCATACCTACTCCAACAAAGTCGTACCTCCCAATAGTACCACTGTCTTTGGGGGCCCGTTTTCTTTCAAACCACCACAGAGGGCGAATAACAGAACCTGTCTTCCTGGAGTTTTGTTCATATCAGACGAGATGCTGGATATAAAGTACTAGGTACAGTGCTTGGTGATTACTAATTTTATTATTATTCTAATGGATGTTCTAGGACTCTGAGAGCATAATCACATCTCATTAATGGTCAGAGTGAAGATGAAGGTAGTGGGCATCCTCGGGGGCTTTGGGGGGCCAAGAATATCTCGCTCTCATTCTTACTTGCTCCTGAGCATGGATGACTCTCTGTAAACACCGCTAAGTGCAGGAAGGGTGGTAGAAACCTGAGACCTACAGGTGGGCTGGAGGCCATGGTTCCATTAACAAAGAACCACTGTGGAGGCCACCGTATGAAGGTTAGGAAGGGTCCTCCCAATGTGATGCGTTCAGATATCTAGAACCTCCGAGAAAGCTCTCCATTTAATTTCCTTCCATAATCCTCTTGAGACCTTAGGGTCTTTTTCAAGGGTTTACATTCAAGCAGGGTCCCTTGGAAACCCGGAGTGACCCCTCCTTGACCTCCAAATCCAGCTTTCACAGTGAAAAGAAAAGAAATATATTCATAGTGAAGTGAGGACATGTGTTCTTGAGTGCCTGACAGGACGTCACCACAGCGCTGGGTTTAGGTTTTTAATCAAGAACATGGATTTATGTTGTGCTCCCCAGTTATAGCCACTGCCCACACCCAGACTTCGGTTTACTAACCTGTTAAAGGAACACAGCCCCGCGACACTAATGGCAAACCTTTCGTCTTGGATCTGTTAGGCTCAGGCATCCATAGATAGTGGTTCTCGAAGTTGTCTGCACATCTGCACAGCAGAGTCTCCTGAGCAATGTTAAAGAAGAAGGATGCCCGTCTCCCACCCTGAGTGTTATTGGATACATATGACATGTAACTGGGCAGGAGGTTTGGAGGTTTTTTTTTTTTTTTTTAAAAAAAAAAAAAGCCCTCTGGGTGATTTTAATGTCTCCTGATGTGTGAGAAGAGTCATTCCCAACACACAGGCCCTGTAGAGCAGTAACATCAACTGATCAGAAATGCAGGTCCGACCTCCTGAGTAAGAGCTGCTTCCCGTAGAATGCTACATTATACATGGGCAGAATAAAGCCTCAGTAACACCACACCTCCCACCCCAACAACCATCAACCTTAGGGACTTTACACTCAACCATCTCAACAGTGCATTTGGGTACAAAGAATGGGAAAGGCTGAACCAAGATGAAACTGATTTGGGGTGTGTGCACAGTAAGGTAAAATTGTGTCTTCAAGCTGACCTTGAAGGAAAATCTCCTCTCTACCATCCCATGCCTATGCATAAAACCAGATGTGTTAGGGAAGGAATGTGAGTGACAGAAAAACAGCCATATATACAGCCCAATCTAACATCTGCAACAAGAGCTACCTCTTCGAGCCGCTTAGTGCCACCTCCTCCTTCTCTTACATCCCATAGCGTAGTTCCCGGATATCCAGTTTTGTGACCTGTTGCTTCTGGCAGTGGATTCTGATCTTTCCTACTGCTTTGTTTTGAATCCAGTTTCCTTGCTACTCTTGCAAAGTTGGGTGGTTTTTATTTCATTCTTGAATAAAATGCAAAGAACCCAGAAACAACCAACCCTGACCCCCACCTCCTGTGCAGTGTAATCTCATAAGCAACCTACGGTCTGCAGCGAACAGGGTCTGAGTTCCGTTTCTGCAGTTAGATACCCAAGTTCCCAGTGCCTGGGTACTCGTCTACAGTGCGGTGACAGTAATGGGACCTGAGGAATAAAGTCACATTATAAAAAATAAAATGGGTATCAACTGCTCAGTGTGTGGTACACGCAGGAAATAGTCTATGGATAGCAGTGATGACGGTCACTGCAAGAACGTCCCTCTAGGAGGTCAGCTTTGCTGCGTGCTCCATGTGTGACCTCTGTTGATCTCAGCATCCTCATCTATAATGTAGGGCCACTAATAGCCTCACATGTGTGAAACCGACTGCATTTAGCTGCATTCCGTGGATGTTCCCATATGTTTATTTAAGCTTTTCATTTCACTTTGCTTTAATTTATTTTAGAATTGATGCTCTTCACTCACTCTTTATCTTTATGTAAATACCTTAGTTTTCCAGTCCATTTTAGTTTTAATTACGTAGGCGCAAGTGTGTTCTGTGCACGTGAGTGACCGGGGCATGGAAGCTAGAGGCATCTGATGTCCTTGGAGTCAGGGGGCTGTGAAGCCTTGATGTGGGTGCTGGAAACCGAGCTCAGGTCCTCTACGAGAGCAAGATGTGCTCTGAACTGCAAAGCCATCTCTCCAGCCTCCCTTCTGCTTGTTTTTATTTCTCCTGCTTTCTGCCTTGTCTTCTGCTACAGGTATGGATCTCGAGTTTTCTAGTCTTTTATACAATGATGGGGATTTTCAGGGCTGTACCAAGAGCCAAATATTGCTTATTGACTACTATCTTTTAAATGGACTTTGGAAGCTCAGGGTTCAATTCCCAGCACTTAAATGTTGGCTCATAACCATTCATAACTCTCATTCCAGGCGATCGAATGCCTTCTTCTGACCTTGCAGGCATCAAGCATGAATGTGGCACACAGATATTCATGCAGGAAGAACACTCACACACAAAATAAAATGAATAAATATAATTAAAGCAAACAAGAAAGCAGGCAAGCATGCAAGCAAGCAAGCGCAGGGCTGTATTTTGCTAGGACATAGCTCATTGACTTGTAGATTAGTGGTTCTCAATCTGTGGGTTGCATCCCCTTTGGGGGTTAAACAACCCATTCACAGGGGTTGCATATCATATATCCTACATATCGGATATTTACATTACAACTCCTAACAGTAGCAAAGTCACAGCTATGAAGCAGCGATGAAAATACTTTCATGGTTGAAGGGGCCGTCACCAGCATGGAGAGCTCTATTTGAGGCTCACGGCATCAGGAAGGTTGAGAACACTGCTCTAGAACAAAGATGGGATTGGTAAGTTTGAAACAGTTGAGCTGACTGCCAAGGGTCCCTAGTGTAGACGGGGTCTTGGTGCAACGTTCTGAAGGCCATTCAGGACATAGGCCAGACCGGCTACAAACTTGCAGCAATCCTCCTGCCCCTGCTTCCTGACTGCTGGAATTGCAAACAAATGCCTCTCCTGGCATTTGAAAAATACTTTTAGTGTATGTGCTTGCATTTGGAGTCGTGCCTGGCATTTTCGTTCAATTCTGCCATGTTATACACTGCTGGGGGTTGCAGTTCACTGACACCCCACCCTCCCCAGTACCTCGTCTGTGTTTACGTAGTTCCTAACAAGCTTAAGATACAATAAAACTGCACCATCTCTCAAGATATGTGAGAGTATCTGGGTTTTTTCCCCCTTCTAATGCAGTGAACACCTAACGATCTCAAGAGATATACTTTAAATAGACTTAACCCAACATCGAGGAATAATCAACAAAATATAATCACAGGCACAAAAGAATGTAAATGTTTCCCATTAAAAACACAGAGAGCTCATGTTTTATGCAGTGTTAAAAATTGACAATTAAGCGTGTAGGAACCAGGAAGTTCAAATAAATGATTTCAGTGCTATGAATTTAGCCACATCCTGAATTAGTTATGAAATCCATTTGCCACCACAAACAGTGATGTCTTCGGCTAGTCTATTCAGAAGGAAAACAGGAACAAGAAATGTTTGAATTTCTTGTTCTATTCATGTGGTCAGGCTGTTTTTAACAATCAATTTATTTTTGTCTTCGGTGGCTGAGTGTTTTACAAGCACGCACGCATGTGCACCACGTTTGTGCAGTAGCTGAGGAAGCCAGAAGAAGGTGTAATCTCCCCCGCCATGGCAGTTACATGGTATTGTGAGCTGCCATGTGGGTGCTGGGAATTAAAACCGGGTCCTCTGGAAGAAGAGCCGGTGCCCTTAAGAGCTGAGCCATCTCTGCAGCCTGGTCCAGTTAATTTGTTGAGGAAAGAAACTTAACTTTTGAATATTTAAATGCCTAGCCGTTTTATCTAAGTATTCTCTCCCCTTGAACACTGCGTCAGTCTGTTAATGAGAGAAAGACCTAACTACAAATGGAAGAGCCTTTGTGCCCTTTGGTCTCATCCACAGACTACATCGTGGTATAGTCTGTCCCCTGAAAGCACACACACATTGCTAGCGTCCCTCCTCCCTCTCTATGGGTACACAAGAGATGTAGCTTGGTCCCAAGATGAGCCAAGTGTGCTGCGTCTCTAATCTGTAGCTGAGAACTCTGCACCGGCTCCCTGATTTCACTCCCTGCATCTTTTTATTTATTTTTTCTGCTTGCCAGCAGCCCCTCTCTTCCTTCATCTCTAGAAAGGCCTGAGAGACAGGAGTTCTTTTGCTTTTTGAGATAAGGTCTTCCTTTGTAGGGCAGACCAGTCTTCCATTCACTGTGATCCAAGTTGGTCTCAAACTTGCCATCCTCCTGCCTGAGCTTCTGAGTGCTGGGGTTACAGGTCTGAACACCCTACCTCAGCAGACAGCCGTTTTTTAATATACATCTATCTAACCAGAGCCTACTGGCTCAAACCCATAAGCCTAGCTGCTCAGTAAGCGGAGGCAGGAGAGTCACAAGTTCAAGGTGAGCCAGAACAATTTAGTGAGGTAGTATCTTAAATTTAAGGGTAAAAGGAGGCCTAGGGATAGTTCAGTGGCACAGTGTTTGTTTAACATGTACCAAGCTCTGGGTTCAACTCCTGGTGCTGTCTCTGCGGAAACTGAAAGTCCCTTTTGGGGTTCTTACTCTCAACACTAGAAAAATTTATAAATGGTCTCAAAAGGAGGTTCCAGGATAGTTTTATTAGCGGCTAAGAGAAAAGCAAAGTACAGGTTGAATGAAAATCCTGTATCTGCCTGGAGGAGA